>NC_137789.1:27674799-28274799 GCF_963383645.1 Muscardinus avellanarius | reverse complement strand
AGATGATGAAATATTTCTAATTTTCCACCTAGCTTATATCTCAATATAATAATAAAAATTAAAATGAAAGCAATATTCTAACTACTTATCCTGACCTAAGTTTTAGTATTTATTTTGATAAATAATTTTGAAAGGAAGTGCCTATATTATAAATATGTGATTAATTCATATTATGACAACAGTTTTGAAATAGAAAATAATTTACCATGAATATGCAATTTGTATCTTACTGATTATTTTTGTTATTTTTGTCTCATTTTAATATTTCTTTCAAATGTATCATAATGTCTTTAGTTTCATTTTTTAACTGTTCGATTTTTTTTTTTTTTTTTGTGGTAGAGGGGGTAGAACTCCGGGGCTTTCTACCTCTGGGCTATTCTCTCAGACCTATTTTATATTTTTATTTCGGAACAGGGTCTCAATAAGTTGCTGAGAGCCTTAATAAGTAGCTGAGGCTGGCTTTGAACCTGTGCAATCCGATCCTCCTGCCTCAGCCTCCCAAGCGCAGGGATTAAAAACATTTGCTACCACACCTGGCCTAATTTTTGTTTTGTACTTTCTAATTTTTATTTTGTTTTGAATTAGTTATAATCATATTTTCTATTTATATACCCCAAATGTTGTACATTAATAAAAGCAAATTCTCTATGTTTGCATATTAAAGATAACTTATATGTGTGAACATGTGTTTGTATGCTTGAGTTTGGGATGATGGCCCATTTTAGCATTGATGAGGATTCAGTTATATGGATACTAAGAATACAATCAACCATTGACCAGGAATTTTATTACAGGTTAAGCCGTTATCTTTGGCATTTCTTTTAGTTGATTAGAAATGGACAGAACTATCTCATATCCATAAGACATGTGACACATTGGTTAACTTCTTTATTCAGGTGTAAAGAGATTCACTTATATAGACTTAATCATTTGGGAATGAAGTTTAAATCAAAGTAAGAAAGAAAGGCTAATGTTTTCAAAACCTTCTATTCTAAAGATTTAATAGTGTTGAGATATTATAAAAGTATTTGTCTATAATAAAAGGACAAGTTTTGTTCATTCTTTTAAAGGTAAACAGTAGCTTCATTTTTTCAGGGAAACAAATATCATGATTCAAGTTTTTGGTAAAATTCATCCTTTTTTTGTTCAACATTATGTGCTGGCTGAACAAAACACTTCTTTCAGCTCCTATGCCCAACATATTCTGAATATATATAAATGGAGAAACTATGCTGATTCCAGGCTAAAACTAGACAGTCTTTCTGTAGTAACTGCTTTACTGTCTTCATACATGTTTTTCCATTGGGTTACTGATGCATACATCTAAAAAAATGATATTTGCCTTATGAGTGTTTCAGTAGCTTAATTTTAAGAAATGATTAGAAGTATTCTGCAATTTCATATTTCTGGGTTATATAGGAAGAAATATAATAGAATATTCACTAGCACACTACCAAGTGATTGATGAATCATTGTGAAAAATGCCTTATTCCTATATTTGAAATAAATGAAGATAAATATTATAAAGAGTAATACTAATAACCACCACTTGATGAGAAAAGTAGTTATGTGACTAAATAAGTTCAAATGTAAATAAAAATGTACTGGGAGAGACATACATATTAAGAGGTTGCAAGATACAAAGTATTTTTAAATGCAACATAATATAATGTACTCTACCACTGAGCTTCAACCTCAGTGATCTTAGTGTGTTCTTAAATCTTAAAATCTGATTCATGTCAATACTACTTGGTGGATAGTTTTTATTTTTGCATAGAGAAATGTGTAATTATAAAACATATGTGATACTCATTTTAATTAAAAGAAAAATATAATTATGTAACCACTATACTTAAGATCTATAATAACTTCTTAAATTAGCTACCTTTACTACAGTTATTATCAGTTATAATTTTAATTAATCACTGAAGTGATTACAACTGGTGAGACAGTTGTAATTCTTTTAAATTATTTGTCTTTCTCACTACATAGAAGTAGTATATAATGACTACTACGTTCCTTGGATTTCTAACTTAAATCTTACTTTGTTAATATAAAGTATAAAGCCTTCCCAAATATTTGACCAAAATAGCAAATTTAGTAGAAATGTATAGTATAGAAATACCCTTAAATAAATGATCAATCACATTAGGCTATATGAACATATGAAACAGTTGTTCAACATATATTATTGTTATTATTTATTATTATTATTATTATTATTATTATTATTATTATTATTTTGGTGGTACTGGGGTTCCTGGATGCCCTTTTATCACTGGGCTACACTCCCAGACCTATTTTATATATTTTTTAATTTGGAAACAGGGTCTCCTAAGCCAGCATGCGCGGCTGGCTTCGAACCTGCGCGATCCTCCTGTCTCCGCCTCCCAAGCGCGGGGATTACAAGCGTGCGCCCCCACGCCCGGCTCATTTTAAAATACTACTATAATTGGCCCATTTTCCATTATGCAAAAGAACATCCTGAAGCTACAAGGTCTCACCATAGCAAGGAGGTTAACCTGAACTCTAAATCCTTTGCACACTTGTGGGATACGAAATAAGTATGATTGTTTTTACTTGAGAAATCAAACAGAATGATTAAAAGCTTCAGGTTTTATTAAAACAATTTATGAATTTTCATAGGCCTTTTGTATTAATTAAATTTGTTACTTTTATTTCAGAAATAGTGGACAAATTAAATGACTGGCTGAAAAATCTCACAATTAATTACTGTATAAAGATGCTAAATTTTATATGTGGGCTTCTTTCTTCCTAGAAATGGAACAAATTCTGGAATCCATAACACTTATCTAACATAACATAGATAACAGCAGATGCTTGGCGTAACAGGTCTTACAGTTATGGTGTGCTGCAAAATGTCAAGATTATATGAAAAATGTGGGATTTTTACATTTTTTAGGAATTCTTCTAATTGGCATAATAAAAGTCACCATATGGAAAGAGTTACCATTGATATGGTTTACAGATACTTTTAACACTTTAGAACTGTCTCAGCCTTTAAATTAATTAAGTTTTTAATCTTTATTTTTCTGCCAGCTTCAAATTAACTAACATTTTAAATAATCTTTGGTCCTATAGTTAAATATGTATATCCATTCAGTGTATGCATTTCTTAAGCCCTTTTTTGTTTTTTCTTATTATATTCTCTTGAACAAAAATATTTTGTTTGTTCCACTTACATTTTTTTTCATGAATTAATTTTACTATAAAATGTAACATAAAAATAATAACCTTAATATTAACTTACTAAAGATAAAGTAACATTACATCTCATATTTGTTTTACCCTCAACATTAAAGACTATGTCCACTCCAAAGCCTTCTAAAATTAAAAAGCAACTGTTTTAATAATAGTGTCCACAGTTAAGGAGTCTCTTCAGACTGTATGCAGTAGAATCAATTATTCTACTATAAAATTTCATTAATACAGTAAATAAATATAAATTATAGAAAAACTGAGATTACTTATTAAGGCAACCCCCCTTATCCCTGTTATTTCAATCCTGATTCAAGCTCTTAATTAGAAGACTTCATTTCAGTACCCAGAATCTATTTAAAACAAATATAGATGAGCTATGAAAGTTGCATTTAACTGAGGGTTATGAAGCTAAATCCATGTAAGAGGTTAAAGCATACCATAATCCAACTCTGTTGTATAATACATTGCTTTTTCAGGATCACTCTCAACTCCTGTCCTAAGAAGGTGGATCTAAATGATCTATCACCTTCCTACACAAATTTTGGCATTGCACTAGCAAAAAACAGTTTTAAGCTACACCCCGGGCCTATAAAATTAAAATCTACAGTTTAAAATGATGAGGTGATTATTATAAATATTTAAAATATTTAAAATTATCTAATTTTAAATTAGATAAAATAATTTTAAATTAGATAAAATATTTAAAATCATTTAAATTTTAAAATTAATATTTAAAATGTTTAAGAACTGGGCTCCATTAATAGAGTACCTTATCCTCGGGACAATTTCTTCAGGGGAAGGGAGTAAAGATGGAAGGCAAGTATGATCAAAATGTTTATTCCATAGGGTACCTTGCCATTCTGTTGACTGGAGGGCCCTGGTCATTTCATTCAACATGCTATCCGTGATTCTATCCAACATTGCATTACCTTCATTACATTATTTTGGGAATCATGACTAGCAAGCTACTACTACTCTTAGTTATGGTAACATCCATTATGCTTTTTATATACTCATTTCTTGAAAACAGTTTCTTTTATATGTCCCTGCCTTGAATTAGCACAAAATTCCATTGTTTTTAAATGGATTTTCATGAGCATACTAATGGTACATGAAAAATCATTTAGATTTGATTTAAAGTACATTTTAAGGCACCAGATTGCACACCATCTTTTAATTTGTTTATGACCATTGTACTGCTTTCAAGTATAGTATAAGGTAGAATTACTAGTACCTATTATTCATAGTCCCACTATTTGTTCATTTGTTTCTTAGAAAAGGATTTAAAAGTCTAAACCACACAACCATGCTCTTCTCTAGCAATTATTGTTCCAAGAAGTATAGAGTATTGTCAAATATAAAGTAGATTATAAAGTTAAACAAATTGACTTTATGGAAGTTGAAGAGTAAATTAAGGGCAAAAGTGGCAAAATGTAAAAGCAGAGCTAAAAAAAATTGAAATGAATTGAATGTGCACATTATTTTGGTACAACTTATACATGAGACAAATATGAATAGTATTAACTTGAGCTATGTAAACTTGTTTCCAATACACACTATCGATATTATTTTAAGCCATGTATTTATTCTTAGAAAAGCTACCTGAGAAATTTTAAATTCTATGTTAATATTTTTTTAATTTGTTTGCATTTATCTTTACCTTAAAATATTTTCATATTAGAATACATTATCTTCTTTTAAAAATTCTTGAAAGGGGCAGTTCCATTTATTGGTAGTATGTGTAAACACAAGTTACTGTATTTCTACCTCTTATTGAAATCACAAATATGTAAGTAAAGTTATTTCCTCGCTTTCCACAGGTGTAAAAATGGCAAAGAGCTAGGTGGATTTCCCAAAGTCACACACATTACTAACATATATTCATTCATTTGACTCTGAAAATTAAATTCTAGCATCTGCACCACCATCTGAAAATGAGTAATGTCATTTCCTGTATCCAATCAGAATTCTTAAGTGTATGTCTTGGAAAACCATAAATAGATGGGACTAGTATATTTTATATCTTCAAGTATTTAATTCAAAGCTAATATACAATTTAAATATTCAGCAATATCTTATTTAAAGTAGTTTTATTTCAATATGGCTTAGAAGCAATAGTCACAAGATTTAATATCAAAGACATTGTTTATTCACATCTAGTGCCAAGTATAACCTAATAGCCTAAAGCCTCATAATGTGGTACTTTATAATTGAAGTACAAATTTTAAAAGTACAAGAAAAACTAATTGCTATATAAAATTCAATTATCATTTGGCCTTTTAAGTAAATTCATATTTGGCTAAATTCCTTTCTAATGGAAAAGTTCAAGAGAGTTGATGCAATTTTTCCCCACCTTAATGTAAGTTTACTCAATGAAAAAATTCTAACTTCTCTACTCCCTGGATAAAATAAACTGAGAAATTTTGTCAACTCAATCTCATTTGTTACGAATAAATGCCATTTGAGAAACGTTTTAAAGAAAGATCAACTATCAACACTAAAAGCAATTCTACATAATTTAGAATTCATATGATGTAATTGTGAAGAGAAAAAATATTCTATGCAATATACCCCAAACGTTATGCCATGCTGTTCTGCCATATATGAAGGTTCTGCTTGTCCTAAAATTGTAAAGATTAATTGTGTGATTTCACTCTGTGCACAGCAGGACAGCCATATGCTCTAGAAAACTACATGCAAGAAAAGCAGCTTGTTGCAAAAGTGGGTGAAAATGCCCTGAAATAATTCTGAACAAGATAAAAATATATCTAACACGGGACCATATTCTTCTACTCCAAAAGGCAGAGGAACCACTTTGAGCACAAATAGCAAGTCTAGCCCCTTTAAAATATTTTAACAAGGAAAGAAGATCTGAAAGTCATATACCTCACATTGACTGTGATCATTTCATTCACAGGTAAAATAATAAGTCTGGTAACTGGGAAGCTCAGTTACACATAAAGCCATTTCAATCTCTTGTTTGACAATTCCACTGAAAATATAAATAGTATGCTACTGTAAAGAACAAGCACCCAACATATAGGTTTAATACTGCTGAGTATAGTAATGTGGTTAAGAATATGGAAAATAGCATTTAGAAAATAAATTGTTATGGGAAAGTGGAGTTAATTTAAAAGTGTGTATTTTCCTTAAATATCTACTCAAAAAATAAAATAAAAAGAGTGGATAATTAGAAATTTCTTATGATTTTAAATTTCTGCATTTCTACATAGGACTAACCCAAAAAACATGATTTGAGGGGTAGCATTGGATAAGAATATTAAAATAGTTACATATTTTCATTTGGGTATGTAAAAATTTTCATTACATAATGTTGTCATACAAGTCCTTAGACACTCAGAATATTTTAACTAACACCTTTAAAAACTGCATAAACTTGTTAACAAGAAAATTCTAACATTTTATTTTTTCTCTTCTTTATCCCCAAAAGAGATTTTTACTAAACAAAAGATGAAAGAATTCCAAGTACAAAATATATTTACTCTTAAGAATGACACTGTTTTGATAATTTTACCAATGTAATAAAATATATCAATGGAATAAAAATGAGAATGATATTTAAGAAATAATTATGTATTTAAATAATAATTTGATACATTTATGGACATGGAGTTATAAATTATTACAAATATTAACATTGAACACGAATTTTTATAAAATAATACCAATAGGAAAAGGTCAAGAGAACAATGAAAAACAAAATATAACAAAAAATGATAGGATATTGATAAAGCATGCAACATATAGTCAATATATTGTAATCACCCCACCCAAATATTGAAAATTTCTTATCTGTTACATGTGTTTACCAATATCAGAATGATTACATCCAAATTGAATAATTCAGTAAAAATGAAAATACTTGATAACAACAACACACATCCATATAATTTTTAAAGTATAATTTCTGCCATAATATTTATATTTAAAATATAATAATATTTTAAAAGATAATATTTATATTTAAAAGATACTATGAAAACAAATTAATCAGTTAGTCTAAAAGAAGAACCTGGAAATCCAATCATACAAAATCAATTTCAATGATAATAATAAAAAATAATGCTTGAATATTTGCTCATGGGACTTTTTATTTGGTAAACAATTTTTGTGTCATAACTTTTCTTTATCATTTAGCTTTTCAAATATTCGAAACATAAAAGTGAAGAAAAATTATAGCATGTTGGGTTCTTTTTGGTAATATATTTTAAAATATGTCATTTAGTAACACATTTTAAAATAATATCCAGCTCAAGGAATATATTTTAGGATAAAATTAAAATTTATGGGATAAAACCTAATTTGGTATTTATTTCATTATTCCTGTGTTAATTTATTGCGTATTCCAGTAAAATAATGATGAATTACAATAAATCAATCTTCTTCATCATGGAAGAATTATTTTTTCAGGTCATGAATTTTCCATCCTTGTGGTCACTCACTCATGAATTTTAAGTTTAGCTTTTACTACACTTGGCAAGATAGTTTAACATTATTATTGTTGTTGTTGTTGTTGTTGTTGTTGTTGTTGTTGTTGTTGTAGAGAACAGAATCTCTTGAGGAGTGAACAGAGCAGGGACCATCTGATATATGCTGTTCTCTCTCTACTCCATGATAATTATCTTTCAAGTAAATTTTTCCATTCAGTGTATCAACATAACCTCAAGACTTGTTAGAAATGCAGACCCTAGTATCCCTCTCCAAAACTATTAAGTTACAATTTGTATTCAATCAAGGCTAGTAGAAGATTTATGTCTACTTTGAGATGTGAAAGTCTAAAATGTAGATATCAAGTCACTATTCACTGTCAATTATACTTCTGCGTATTTTACTAATTTGTCTATTATTATTAACTTTAAATGTCTTCAAATTATTGCTAAAGTTATTTTAGATTAGATAATATCACTTTCCTATCAAAGTCCACTGACAGCTTAGACTAAAACAAAGTTCTTTTCCAAGGCACAAGAATCAACGAATCTGTTCTTCTTGGTGTTTTCCACTTGATCTACGTCATTCTCTTCCTAGAGCAATGAACTTCCAGGACCACATTCTATGCTCTCTTTTTTTCATGTAAGCTTAAGATCTTTCTAATTAACCTACAAACTCAAAAATTTGCTTGGCATACTTTCTTCTCTGACTGTATCCAGAACTTGAAAGAGCATACCCTCAAGAGAATGCCTATTGTCTTTCTGTTATTTAAGTCTCTGTTTACATTTTTAACTGCTCAGAGTTGTGTCCTGATTATTCAAACTAAGGTAGTTTATCACATAAGGTATCACACAGTTTGCATCAATTTTCTGCCCATCCAGAGTGTGACTTCTCTTTATTGTCTTTTTTTCTCCTATTTAAAATTCAATGAAGAAGGATCTCTGTGCAATTGTTTTCTTCAATACTTTATATTCATTAACTGTATTTGTGTGTATGAGAGGAAAAAAGAGAGAAGAAGGAGGAGGAGTTGGAGAAAGAGACAATGATGGAGAAAAAGGAAGGCAATGAAGAGGTAGAGGAGAGAAAAACAGAAAGAAAAATGAAAGCAATGAAAACTAAAATAAAATAAATAGAGCAAAAGCATAGGCAATAAATTAAATAAATGAATGAATACATAGAATGTAGAATGTGGCATTAAAGAAAGTAAGAATCACACTTCTTTCCATCTTGGGAGATAATACAGCCTAAGAAAGAAGCTAGGGTTGAATCCCAAAATAAAAAATTGGGGAATGTAAGGCATAGATGTGACTAAGCCCAGGAAAAATAAATATGAGGCCAAATTCACATTTATTAACATAAGTAGACTGACACTCTACAGATTTTTTGATAACATTGATCACTTAAAGGCTGACATTTTGCCAGCTATAAAATTAAATAATCATAAAAATAAGTTCATGCCAAATTAAATACTAAGGAAAATATAGGGTGATTGTTAATACCTTAATTAACATCTGATATCACCAGATAGAATCCTAATTTTTAGGATTGGAGAGAGAGTAGCCATCACATTATTGAAGCAATGTTTGAAGTTTAAAAATGCTTTCTCAATATACATTTTGTTCATCCATCAACCTATGTTTCAATGTCTTACTATAGATTTAGGAATTCACTGTTTCCTATAGAACACAGCCTATAGTTGAACAAAACCAAATGTTAAAAATTCATCATAATAAGCTGCTTCATATTATCCTGTGATCACCAAGATCTACAACCTCTGCAACAGGTTTGTCTGAACAGTTTGAGCTCCTTAATTTTAAAACATAGCTCGTGTGTGATGACAGTTAAACTTCATCCTCACCTGATGGGGTGTGTCTATACAGCACCTAAGGAGATTCGTCCTGAGCGGCCTACAGCCTAAGGCAAAACTTTAAGTAAAGTGATTCAGCAGAAAAGGGGCAAAGATGGTGCCTGGAGGAAGCTAGGAAGGCGTGGTTTCCCCATTCATTATGGGTGGGGAGACTGAGCAGTTTTTCCCTTTCTACCTTTAAAGGAGCTTTCCGCACACATGAATGGCTCATGTACTGGCCTGGGATTGGCTGTAAACTACGTGCTAGTGATCTTTATCCCGGATAGGCTAGGCTATTTCTCATGGAAATTCCCCTCGTGGCTTGGTGCTATATAATATGAGTGCTTGGAGAGAAATAAGTGAGATCTTGCTTGACTTGACTCCCGGCTCGTGGGTTCGAGTTGTCGGTATCATCATCTCGCCAAACCCCGTCAGCTGTCGGGCTGGATTCCCTACACTCACCCACAGGTCCTACTCAGCTTGTGGTAATTCTTCTGTTAGTGTTGACTAAGAACTATTCTCAGTGATCTTATATCTACAACTTTCCCCTAATATTTTTTAAAATTCATCACATGATCACATGTACAGAAAGAAGTGCAATGTTCACTAAGACCTTAATTGATTACTTGATGAACTTATGCCAGTATCCATCAAGGCATACTTCAGTAGCTATCCAGAAATTACATTCCTTAATGTGATATTATTTATGGAGACTGAAGCAAAAAAAAAAAAATGGAAACAACATGCTTTAAGTTTGCAGTTATCTATGAAAAAGTATTAATAGGATTTTTAAAAACTATATTAATTTTCTGCCAAAACTTGAAAATACTTAAAATATATTTTACATGTGACCACCTAGTAATGGACACTCTGTAAACACCAAAGAACTAGTACTTCCACACAGGAAGGGTTTTGTTGTATTAACAGTGTCGGTCAGTTATTTAAAACAAAGTTGTTTTGTCATAGAATCTTTACTTCTTCAATAAACTGGAAATTTGATGTGAATACATATTTAATAGTCTGTTGCTTTCTCATTTTTGTTGAGCCCTACAAATGTTTAGCTGAGTTTTTTGGAAATGTATAAATTATGATAAAATATAAAAAATCCTGCTTTTGTTTAAAGTTGCAGACTTTAAATGAATTGTTTTATGCTGAAATAACCATTCTTCTCTTAAAGCTGAAAATAATAAATGATTCACTTCTTGTTTAAATACTGGTGATTAAACTAGATTTCCTTTTTATCTCTAGTTTTGAGGGAGAATAATACACATTATTTCACTCTAAGCTAAACATAATTTCATGTTACTTTACTAACACAAGTTAAAGCTTATGGATGTGAACATTAGCATTAAATAGACTGTGGGAGAAAGGACTATTCTATCCAAAACTAACAGTAGTAATGTCTAAAAAATACTCAGAGCACATATTTTACTCCACAAGATGTGACAGTAATCTAGTTAAATTTCCATTGGGAAGTACAAAGAAAAGAAATAATAATTTTATATATGTAGATATGAGCTTTTTCAGACAAATATATCCATATTTTATAATTAAAAATAGCAACTACTAATATGGCTTCTTAACAGCTGACAGAAATTGTTGAATACATATTGAAAAAATAGAAATATTCTACTATAACCTATAAGAAAACATTCTAATATTATTTTAAAAATTGTATGATTAAAAACTTCTTGAGGAAGAACAGCCAATTATGCTTATAATTTATATTAGTTTAATCTTAAAAGCATTTAATCTTGAGGAAGGTTTTACATATATTTGAACTCTAATTAATCTTGAATTAATGGAAGAATGAATAAATACTACTCTAGAAAGACTAGATTTTAACACAATCTCTGCCAGACCACAATTTTCTATATAAAATACTGGTCTTGTAATAAATGACCTGAAAGACCCTATCTAATTCTAAATGAGATAAATATGGAAATCTATGACACTTCATTTTCTATATTATAATCATAAAATTACATAAATTCTATTTTAAGTCATCTTTGAGTTGAAATCACTTAGGTTTATAATATTGAATTATAGGATTTAAGGAAAATAAAAAACATTTTAACTAAATGTTAAGAAATAGTTTCATATTTTATAATTAAGACAACAAACATATTACTTTTAAAATATAATTATATATATGTTGTTTCATTTTAAACATCTGGTTATTTTATAAATAAAATGACTATTTTTAATTTTACTTATGCATTATAATTCTTTTTCTAAACATAGTTGAACACTTTATTTATTTTTTAATAGACTGTATACAGCTTTTCTTTTCTTTAACATTCAGAAGTTAGAACTTGCAATGTGCTTAATAATATTTCAAAATACTAGTAGAGCAGTATTTCTTACTAGAAATTTTAATTATTATAATTTTTAAATTTATGCACACTAAATGATAGCATAGACTGTATTGTTCATTTTATAGTTCTACTGCTCAGTATAATGTCAGATATGTGGCATGAGTCTAAATATATTTGGTGAGTACTAATAAAAATAACAATAATTAGTATGTGTTCAACACTTATGTTAGCAACTGTACTAATTTTTTTTCACACATTATGAGGCAGCTCTTCTCAGTTACTAAGTTGTGCTTGACACTTAACCATATTACTCAAGATAATGAAAGAAGAGGTGAGGTTGAGACTCAGGCCTAGCTCTCTGACCCCAAAACTCAACATAGATGGTAAACAATTTGATTTTATGTTTCCATTGAGATAAAATACCTAAGAGTTTTTTTTAATGCTTTCTTGTTTCTCACACTAAAATTAATGTAATAGTATGTTACTCCAGTAACCATTTTACAAATATAAAAATTGAGTTCTAATAATTCATAGCTGGCAAAATTGGACTAAAGCCCAGCCAATTAAAACTCAGTTTTCCTATTGAGGTCTTTAACACTAATATAGAAGAGATAGATGCATTAATCCATCATTTGAAGACCTAAACAAAATTTATTATATACTTATTAGTATTTTTTTAACTTAATGTCCAAAGACCCTTTTGAAAAGGTGGAAACTAGAAATAGTTTTTCTATTATTGAGAACAAGTAGAAAATAAAAATTTACTTTAACTATAATTACTGATATTTTAACTACAGTAAAATTTAGAAATTAATTGGGATTGTACTTTCTAAAGGATAGTAAAGATCCCTAATAAATACCTTCAGTTATTTTCCAATTATTCATAGACTTAATTTATCATAGATAAACACACAGATGTGAATACACACACACACACACACACACACACACACACACACACACACACACATACCAAGTACAAACCACTGCATGTAATTCCAGTTTCTATATTTTCTGTAATAATAATATTGGTGTCAATCATAAATATTTGCCTCATGTTATTGAAAAGAGATGAATTAGGAAGTAGTAATGATCAAAACACACTATAAAATGAAAATATAATTTCAATGTCAAAAACAATGAAATATACTAAATTATCACAGAGTAAAAAGTAGCATGGACTGGCAGACATCAAAGGAACTCATGATATAGAAATTTCTATTATATTTAAGCTTTAGAGGACAATTAACTTCAACCAAAGGAATTTATTTTATTATAACATTATTTGTTAATATGAAATTTAATGACATTACAGTTTACTTGTGTTTAACTATAAAGTGCCTTTTATTTTATAAATGTAATAAAACTATAAACAAAGAATATATATTATTTAATTTTGTGAATTTTGAAGTGGTAATAATAAATAGTAATATACTTGTGGGGTCATGAAAATATCATTGGCTTTGAAAAGTGCTATACAGAACCACTGGTAAAATATAATGAAATGAACGAACTAGTTTTCTTTAATACTGAAGTATATAGATATTTCATTGCATTGAAAAAATAACTTCAAGCCTTTAGAAATTTAAGTTAATTTATTTGATGGTTACATTGTATATATTTATTCATTAGTTTAAGATGGCTTTCTGAATACATCTGTGGGTGAGAAACTGCTAGAAACTGGGAATGCAGACCCAGTAACAACCTGATCTCTACTTCTTATTCTGGGAAAGCTTAAAATTTACAGGAAAATTATTGGGCTAGTAATTGCAAGTGCAGGAAAAGTGCAGGCTAAAAGGACAGATTAAAAGCAGAATATCTAATCTTCCTAGAGGTAATAATTTAATCCTGAAAAGGGAATTCGAATGACTTGGTTGAAAGAAAGAATGAAAATACGAGAATAGCTTTGGCTAGAAAGAATGTGATGTATTCGACAAGCTGAAAGAAATTCTGATTGGTTAAAAATTACAATGGCTATGAAGATGTGTGAGTTGAATTTGGAGTTAGGGCAAAAGCAAAATTAAGCAGGTTCCTGCCTGTGTTATCACCTAGTCTTGGCTTTATTCTTTAGGTCTTTGAGAAATCACTAGAAACTTTAAAAACTGGGTTACTCATTCAAACTGCAATATGGAGAATGGACTTGAATAATATTTTATAATATATAGAAAACATTAAGCATTGGTTTTGAATCATGTACTGACTCCTTAAAAAAAAAAAGTAATTTAAACGACCCATTCCCTGTATGCACCCATAACTTTTTATCAGCCAATAGCTTTAAACTCTCTTTGGACAATCAGGATGTTTTTCCCAGTGTTCTCCACTTCATTGTTTTTTAAGGAAGAGCTTATGTAGTACTTATATTTATTTTGCCTACAGAATAGAACTTGGTGCTCATTAAACATTTTAGGCATATTTTTTAGATAATTTTTTAAAGTGCACTGCTTTGATGTCTGCCAATTTCAATTTAGATATAGGGACATTCTAGGAATTATCTTTTAACACTTTTATCTAAAAATACAGCTATATTTTTAAAATATTAAGCAATATACAGAGCATAATAGTTTTATTTTATTTTTAACATTGACAAGAAACAGAAGAACTGTTTTTAATTAAAACAGCTTTTAGATAAAAAGTATATTTTAATTTACTATGAATCATGATGAATATAACATTTGAATGTTCCTACATAATGTTTACATAAAATTTAAATTTCAAATTATAAATAATATTTATTTTCAATTTAGATGACACCATTGATTGAATTAGTATTACATTCAGAAATATCACTTTAAGGCCAAATTAACAAGACCCTGTCTCAATATAAAAGAACTGGGGCTATTGCTTAGTAGCAGAGCATGCTAGGTTCAATCATTAGTATTGTAAGGAAAGACAAAACAAAACAAAACAAAACAAAACACCATTTTTGAAAGAATGTGGGGAAAAAAAGACATATCAACTCTCTAATAACAGTGGGCATTTATAATTGTAATTAAAAAATTTAGCACTGATTTGAAATCTATCAATGATGTACTATTGATGTTTGATTGAAATTTATATAGAATAATTTTAAAACTATTTTATATAATCTGAAAATTTAATGATATCTTTTTCTTTTAAATTTGAATTATTGCTCCAAGTTCTAAAAAGTATTAATTTTTAACTTCAGAGTTTCTTAAACAACATGAGGCTGAGCTGGCTAAGTAGTAATTATAGCATTCTTGATTTTTACAATAAATTTATAGCATAAGCTAAATTAATTCTATTTGGTCTGTAATAAATGATGTTTGGGCAGTTTGTCAATGTTAGTTAAATCATGTAATTTTCCCAAATAAAATAGAAAAAAATAACTTTTATTTCAAATTCAACATTTTAATATATTTTTACCATTTTTATTTTCTAGTATTATGAAGAAACTACTTGATTAAGTAAATGATATATTTTAATTTGATTCCTGTGTTTTTTTGAGTAGCAATATTCATGGTAGAAAAGTGAAGAACAGAGAAGCAAGGTGATGTCCATTTAATCCTTTAAAGTAGATCACAACATGCTAAAAATCCATTTTAGAATATAATTTATTGAAGAGAATTAAAGCAATACATTTCACATAAATTCTAATGGAAATTAGCTTCTAGGATATTTTTGTATGATTGTTCAAATTAACTTATGTAAAAATGTCTTGATTTCTCTCCTGTCTGTGCTCTAAGCATTGAATGGTTTTTCATTACTTAATCCTCTTCTGTATAAACCACACCTAGTGAAAGTACATAAACCAGAGCCGGTTTAGATAATATAAGGATGAGTGGAAAATGAAGTAAATGTTTATATTTAAAATATGATCAAAAATTAATGCTTCCAATGATGCACAGATGAGCTCCTTTTTTTGACACTATTCTCCCTAATGGGCTCTATGCAACCTGTCATAAAGAAACAGAAAAAGAAAGATGTTTGCTACATTAATTTTGTAAAAGATAGATTCATATTAATTAATAGAAATTTACCAACATGCTATTTGATTTTGTGGTTTTTCTTTTTTTAAAAACAAATTAGGAATTTAAGGGATATTATAATTTTGGGGCCATAATATCAATCAATAGCTATTATCTTTTCAACCTAAAAATCTATTTTCAGTACAATTAAATGGGTAAGGCAATATTAATAATTTAGAAATATACTAAGCTATATAAAACAATCACCATTTATGTTTCCATTTTTCAATTACATTATCAATTTTCTCAAGTATCAATCAGCATTTGGATAATATAAAAACTCATGCAAATGAAAAAATTGCTACATGGGATAAATTATTTATGAGTAAATATGTGCATTTATTAATAGAAAACATTTTCTTTATTTGCACTGCTTCTAAAATAATTTCGAAACTTCCAAATTATTTTAGTCTTGGCCCTAACTCGATTGTTTAGCTACTTAGAACTCTTTTTTCACATTCTACATCTTGGCTCTCTTTCAGCTCATTCTCTAATTAGAATCATTACCAAAAGATAGCTTTGGCTGTAACTAAATGGGCACAAGTAAAATAACATCCAATACCTCTATGAGTAACAACTGCAAGCTCTTTAGTTCTTTCTATCTGTTCAGCATTTCTTGGTCTTCTCCTTGTACTTTGTGTATCTGCTTGATGAGGAGCGAGCCCATCCTTGGATGTGTTGGGGTCCAGACCTGAATTTCTGAGATTCGTAACTTGCATTCGCTGTTCCTCGGAAAGTCTATGGATGGTGACAGCTGTAACACTGGATACAGTAACATCTGCAGGTGTGCTAGCAACAGCAATAGCACCCGTGGTAGTCCTGTTATGCTCCTCTAACTCACCAGTGGAGGTAGTGTGGGTCAATGTAGAAGAACCTGTGGGACACAGTAGCACTAGATGCTAACTTTTTCTTTTAAATTTTGTTTTTTTTTTCTGATAAGTTTAATAAATTATATTCTGTTCTATTACCGTAAGGATAATCAACACAAAGAGGCAAAACACAAACACACCACTAAAATGTGAAGCACACCAGATCTGTTGGTGTGTTTATATCAATCAGCCTATGGATAAGTATTAAATACAAAATATAACACATTTTAACTGAAAAACAGAGGGAGAAAGGTGAAAGAGTAAACTCTTTCAATGGCTCTGAATCAGTCTTCTGCTTCTTTCTTTTTAATCCACACATGAATTTTAGCAACAAATGCCTAGCAAGTAACAAGTTTTGATGGAATGGATAACTGTAACCACACTTTTCTCAAAAGTATGCTTTGAAAAGTCTGTGCCATATCTGTTTCTAAATTCTGGGAAACAGATCAAATTATTCTTTTTTAGATCAACAAGTGAAAAAAGACAATTTTTAAATCAAAGTGAAAAAAGCCAACAAAATGATGAAAAAATGAGACTCTAAGATTACTGTATGTAAGCGTATATCTTAAATTCATTTGCCAGAAAGCATTTAACATTATACACTATTCAATGTCAGGAATTACGTGTACTGTAAAATTTAATGCACTTAAATTAGGTAATGTTTTATTATTTCTAAATAAAAATATAACCAAATATGAACTAATTAAACATATTTGCTTTAGAAGTGGTTGAATATAATTATCAGTGAATATGGAATTTTTAATCAAGTGACAGTTTTAAGTAATGACTAAGAATTTTTAAGTAATGATTGGGAATTTCAAAATATCTCATAAGCGTTTTACCATGTGCACATGTATGTGTGTAAGTATGCATACATATGTGTATATATTTATAGTTGCAATATATATTGGAATTTTTATATTGATATATTGACACATTATAACTATTTTTATATTACCATATTATCTTTATTAAAGTTTCATTATAATTTAAAAACATACATTTATATTGCCAAATTGAGATTTTCCTTTTCCTTTTACTTAAAATTTTTAAGAGGGTATCTTTGGTAGTACAGGATTCTTATGTAATTAAATGTAATCTTATAATAGAAGCATGAAACTGAATGAGAATATATTTAAAAAGGATTTTGACAGCTAATATGCTAAACAAGATAAAATACTGAATTTTAGAACTGCAGCTACTAATTGAAAATCATAGGTCCTTATTAGAAAACTCCACAATATTTCTTAAAGCCAATGTGTGGTATGTTTTATATACCCTTCTCCTCAACATTCAAAATTATGTCCACAATGTTTAATTAGTTTACATCAACACACATAAAAATACTTTTAATTACAAATTGGAAAGTAGTTAATATAATATTATTAGATATAGTTAGAGAATGCTTTTTCTTATATTTTTTTATCCTTTGCTGTTCAGGTAATTAATAGGACTAGTGATCCTGCTTTAGGCATTAAACTCAAAAGAAGCCAAAAGGATCTTTACTAACAGACAAGCAAAAGAGCATATTTCTGCTACTAATTTATCAAGCCTCATTTGTCACTTCCCATCTGAATTTGACAACAAAATTTAAAAAAATTAAATGTAGATAATATTTTAAGGGAGCCAGAGATAAATGAGGTATTATAATTATCAGATTATTTTCAGTATCAATATATTTCTAATTACCAATTGGAAAAAGCTGCTATTAAATATTTACCTATTATTCTGAGAAAATTATGATCTACTAAATTCATGATTGTTGTGCAAAGCAGCCTTTAATATTTGCTAAGTTAATACTTAGTAAGGATTTTCTTTAATCACAAGATTAAGTACTGCTTACAGTACTAACCAGTGGTAATTTATCTCATGGTAAAGTATATATTTAGGATGTCCATATGCTCATTTCCTTGAAAACTACTTTACATTTTCCTCCTTGGAATTTAATTGAACATTCTATTTTTGAAAGGACATATGTAATGAGAATGAAAAACTAATACTTTAAAATTTTTCATGACTTCATTATAATTTCCAGGCTTTTAAATTTTTTTAAAAAACCACTTAACTATAAACATGTGCTTCCAATTAAAAGCTAAAAGTATGAAAAATAATGGAAGTTGTATTGTGTCTCAAACATAGGTATTCTTGCTTTAACAAGGAAGTAAACTGAATTATCACATCCCATCATGAAATCATGTTTAATATCAAAATATTTTTGTATTGGGGTCAGTATTTCTGTTGTAATCTTTGGGAACAGGGTGAGGTTGCTTTTATAAGAGGCATCTAATCCCTAAAGACAAAATTTAAACACCCATATTCTTTAAGTTCTAGACTAAATATGAGACTTAGAACTGATGTTTTGTAGCACTGATGTTTACTAGTGACACAAATCTTTAAATCTTTAACATTAGAACTGTATTCCCACCAGTGTTGGCAGTGATTCTGTAATATTTCTTGCCCTGAAAACAGGGCAGGATTTCATGTTAAAATAAAGTATAGCAAACTTCATTTCTTTGATAACCATAATCTAACCAGATATGTATTTCAACCAGGTATCTTAATAGTCAGTTCTTATGTTTTATGTTACATTGTAGTCATATTCTTTCCTTTTCTATACTTGAAAGCAAGCTCCCTGAAGGCTGAGATTTTTGGTTACTGTGTTCATTGCTTAATTCCTAGCGTCTAGAAAAGTGTCTGGCCAATAGTAGATGCTCATGTTACACTCAGCAAAACAAAGTATATATGAACAAATGAACTCAATAAGGCTAAACAATATTATCAATAATAAAAAGGTAAATTTCAGAAATGAAATATGATTTTCAACTATGAAAAAGTCACATTTCATGTTAACATGAATATACAACAGTCCAAGGGGGTAGGAAAGGAAACCAATAATTATGTTTTAACCTTTCAAAAACATCACTTTGATAAAGTGTGGAATTTAAAAATTCAGATGCATCAGTAAAAATTACTTCAAATTAATTTTTATCATTCCCAGCCATGAAAGTTTACTATGTTGGTGTGAAATGGGTTTACGTAGAATGTTGAAATTTTTATAGTAAACAGTAGATATAATCTCATGACAGAACATAGAAGTATGTCTGAATTTAGAAAGATAAGTTTGATACATATATTGAAACTATAAAGGAAAGATATTGAATTATTTATAAGGCAATAAAATCATCCATAACCATACAATTATAAAATGTATATGTATGATCATTCTATTTTAAATGTAAACCAATTTCGAATAATGATATTGGTACCATTTTAAATTGTGTATGAAACACTGATTTTCATATCATCAAAATTTATAATTTAACAAATTAAAAGCATTCAATTTTTGCACACATTTTGTTTAATGAAGTAATTGTCAATTTTGGAAAAAGCCTTAGAATTATGTATAGCAACAATCCAGTATTAAATATATATTTCTTATCCAATGTTAAAGTATATTTTACTTTTTAAAAAAAATTGAAATATGCTGCACAATTCCATAAACACTGTCTTAAATAGAACACTTAAATGTATAAAAGATATAGAACTCAAATTAAAGGAATAAAGTATACATTAAAATCATTCTTCATTTGAAATCAAATCATATATATGAGATACAGTTAGTCACAATTAGATTATACTCTCATTAAATTAATTGCAATATAGTTTTAAATAAGATGTTTACAATATAAGAAATCTAAAATATAATTTTAAAAATATCATTTAACAAAATGTTTCTCAATATAAGAAAAATAAAATGAAATGATTTACATATATAAACATGATTCTATAAAATCATAATTACATGCTATACTTTGAATTGTGATAATGGAAAATGACATGTTATACATGTAAATTAGCAAATTTATTCAGTAGTATTGCAATATTAAATTAGGATTTGATTATGTGATTAAATAAAAATTTAGTTTTAAAAAATATTTAATTTTAGCAATATATCTGCAAGGGATTGAGCATGAGACTAATAAATATACCATTTAGAAAACATGCCAGACAAAATCTCATATCATATTTGAATATGAAATTTCATTATATTTTCAGTCCTGTAAATTGCTTTAAATTTTAAGATTTGCTGTTTTGTAATTACTGTCTAACTTATTGCAAATAAGAATAAATTGGTAAGGGCATGAAATGATGGTCCAATAGATCTACAATTATATAATATCAATTAAAAGCTTTTATATTAATGTCTAATACATTATCTTATGTAGAATTAGTTCGTATATTATTTCTTCCTTTAATTTTAGTGTTTTGCTGAAGCATTTGAGTAAAAGTTTAACAAAACAATAGTATGCAATGATGAAATGTAACAAACATTTAAAATAAAAATACATAAAGCAAAAAGTTTATATATACAAAATAAAATAACACAATGATGAAATCTAAATACTACTAATGTGACAGTTTTGTTTGAGTCACCATGTAGTATTCTATAAATTTTAGTATATTTAATTTATTTTGTCCTTTGGTTTTCCTTTACTTATTTAACATTACTTATGTGAATCTTATTGGGAAACGTACCAATACATGAGAACATTTGCAAACTCACTGAATGTGTTTGTAGTGACACAATGCCAGATGTTTTTCCACCTTAAATGTTACCGTTTTCACTAAGCATATGGTAGTTGGAAGAATAGCTAAAGTATTTTACATCTTCAACATTATTAATTCTAGTATTTTAAAATCTGTATGGTTTATAATTTGATACTTTAAGAGTTGGTGTATGTATACATACTTTCAGTAACTTTCAAGTTGGAGAAGAGATGGGTAAACTGAGATAGGATGCACCCTTTAAAACTAGCAGAAAAGCAAATGTTCAATCAATTGTTTAATATAAAACTATCCCTTTGACTAGGAGAATAAGTAAATTCTGAAAAGTAATGAGCTTATAATTCTGTCTTATAGGTTTATGTTGATCTTATAAAATTTGGCTTTAAATAAAAATACTGCATTTATGCTCAAAAGTCCATGAAACTGGTCTTTTAATTTATTTAATAAACATGATATAATCTGGTACTCAACTTATGGCATGGAAATGAAAATTAGCTGCAAATTTCAGCCAGATTTGAGACATGAATATATGAATGTTTCATGTTGGTGAAATTTTTAAGAATCAGTAATTCATGTAACAAATTTTCTATGATTATGGATTAATTAAGTAAATATTAATTTTAAATAGAGCTAGAAGTTTAATCTTTCTCAACATATAGATATACTGACATTTACAATTTTATGTCATATATACCAACTTAAAATTATAAGTCTCAAATAGGAAACAATATTAAGTGTAATGATTAGATTTGCTATTGTTTCTCAAATACAAGTGGTCTAAACAGTATAATGTGCAAAATGAATGAATAAAGTACTTGCAATTCATGCTTAAACTGGTAATATTAAATTTGTCAGTAAGCAAGATATCTACTAAAACCACACTTACTATGAGTAAATAAATTATTATAAAACAACTATGAAACAAATGATTTTTTACTCCATGTTATTTTACATGCCCAAAAACCATTAATTCTGAATCACTGGAAATTTTGATGAGCTCACATACCAAACAATGGAATATCCTTTTTTCCTAATGAGATATAAAAACTTAGAAAGCACTAAGTAAACAGCTTTGTTGGGCAACAATGACAAAACTATATTTATACATAAATGCATGAGCTTTGTAATAATTATTATCACAGTTCTGTCATAAAATGTTAAAATTAGATATCTCATTTCTTAGTAGTAAAATAGAATAAGAGCATACTAGGAAAAATATAGTTTAAATAGATGGTTGTGAGACTCTCAAAAATAATCTCTCAATCTGTGTCTGTCTGTCTATCTGTCCATCTATTTGTGTGTGTGCGTGTGTGTGTGTGTGTGATAACCATTCTTGCTTCTCACAGTTGAGTAAAATGAAGGTACAGAATCAAGTTTCAGCATCTTATCACTATCCTTTGCATATATTTTGGGAGTCTCTGCTCTGTTCAGTGATGGGTCCTAGTGTCATATTTTACATTTTTAATTTTAATGTGCGCACCCAAAAACACACATACCACTTGTAGGAAACAATAAACTATAAACTTATTTTTATAACCAAGTATAATTATATTTAATCTCCATAAAGTCACAACTCTGATAATAAAACTAGAAGACAGATTTTGAATAAAATTTATGGCAGCATTATTAGAGTTTATAAGAAGGAAAAAGAGGCAGCATTATCATTCCTATCTTTCTGTAACCATCAACCAGAATCCTGCAACTTTAGACTGCTTTGTGGTAGCAGCTCTTATTACTTAGAGCAGAAGAAATTGCCATTTTAGGTTTCCCACAAACAACACTAAACTTAGCGTACACTGGTCTCTGTCCTTCTGTACTAAATTTTGTGGAATAGCTGTGAGTTCTCATGGGAGATTCAGAAGAATACATAAGAAAAAGGGATAATCTACATATTTTATTCCAAAATCTCTTATCAGGAACTTCTTCACTTTTACAGTTCTGCTGTCTATACTCATATCTATTTATATTGTTTTGAAGGAAGATCCATATCCATGTTTAGTCAACTCCCCTTTAATATTAAATAAATATATGATGGAAAAATGAACGAGTAAATGTGGTTAAATAGGCTACTGTTCTTTCTCACAATATATAAATATTGTGTTTTATATATAAACAATAATTTTGAGTGTTTAATCCAAGCATAAGTAATTGGACCTTTCCAAACATGCTCAAATAATATATAAAAATATAATCACAATGTGATTGAATTTGATATACTGCATATGCTAGAATAAAACTATGAAAAGAGAAGAAAAATCATCTAACTACCCAGAAATTACTCTTTTATCTGTGTTTTCTCAAGTGAGGGTAGCATTTTACCTTTTTTCATCAAAAACACCTTTACAAAAACCTTTATAATGATAGTATTTATTATTTTGAAGAAGAAGAGAAAAAAGCATGGAAGGATTTTAACGGAATTTTCTTTTCTACCAATAATGACAGAGAAAACAAACAAGAGCTCTTTCGATGCCCTGACCTATGATCACCTGAATATCTCCCTGTTTTCGTTACCTTCCACACTATTCATTAATTATAAAGACTTCTTTTTAAATGTTCATATATAAGGTTGGTTTTGTATGTGTGATGTGATTTAAAAGGAACTAAAACGTTTTCTTTACCCCTGTCTTTCTTTCTGTGTACTCATATGTTACTTTTTTGTGTGGTGCTGGGATTGAACCCAGGGGCATTCTACCTTTGAGCAACACCTCCAGTCCTAGTTTTTATTCTTTATTTTGAAACAGGATCTCACTAAGTTGTGGATGGCCTCACTAAGTAACTGGGGCTGGCCGCAAACTCAAATCCTCCTGTCTCAGTTTCCCATGCTAAAGGGATTCAATATTGCCCTTCACAAATTATCATCTCATAATCCAATAAATAATTTCCTGGTTAAAGAGCACATACTTTAGAGTGATTGCTTAAATAGTCAATTTGCTTTATTTATTACACATTTTTCTTATCTTCAGAAGAAATATTATGGGGAGTTTGGGAGATACACACTTTTGGAGGAAGATGAAGCTGGCCATAAGAACATTTAATGAACCTTACTGGGGCATTTGTCATATATTGATATCTGATCCCATGAGATGATTACATGATTGGAAGAAAACTAGTTTCTTTCTAATAAGTGATATGTAAAGGAGGTGTAGATGTCTAAAAACAGACTTACATTATGGAGGAAAGACTGTTATGGTGTTGATTGTGAAAGGTTTCTGAGTAACTGGTAAGAATTTGAATAAATATGCTGCAGTAAAGCAGGCCAATAAGAAGTTCAGGTCAAAAAGTTATACATCCTAATCTGTAGAAGACTTTTATTTTATAGCCTCAAGTTAATTAGTAGAAGGGGTGATTTGCTTGAAAATAAATAACTTTAGATTAGAAAAACAAAACCTTTCAGAAATGTTAAGAACCAATAGTTAATCTTTTAAAATTATCATTAACCTGAAAGGCAAATATGTATACACATTGTATATTGAGGTATTATATATAACATATAAAAATTGGCATATTTATGACATATAGCCAATAATTAAAGGTAAACCTTTATATTTCTTCCTGAAATTATTTTTCCAATTTGATTTTCACAAATTTATTCTATTTGAACATATATACAAAAGTAACCTGTGTTTTAATATCATTAAAATGTTATTAACAGCATCATAAAATTTGTTGAGATTTGCATTGCTGATATGTGGCTTAAAATATGTTTTGTTTCTTAAGTTTGATTATGGCAACAGAAGAAGTTAAAAATCAGCATAAAACATGTATATCTAACCGAGAAGTAGCTTAGAGATAATCTATTTTAATACTGTATGACATCTGGCCAACTTTTTTTGATTCTATCTACTCTAAGAGTAGAAAATTTGATCCTTAGGGTAATATAAAACAGAAGGTTAATTAGAGGTTCTTTCACTCAAAGCTTCTCTGGAGATGAGACAGATAAAAATGTGTTTTAATTACAAAAAATAATCTACGTCCTGTAGAACAGAATATACTTAGTGAGACAGAAAAAAGAACAATATGTAAAGGAAGAGATTAGCAAACTACATGTGTTTTTACATCTTTAGAGATTCTGAAAAAAGAAACCTTAACTTGTACACATTCCCGAGAATGTGAATGTTAGTTACTTAGTGAATCTTTCTATATTCTTTTTATTCTACATCAAGGAGAATAAAAATTGCTTTTTTCTTCCTTTTCTGTATGTTTCAATTCCATTTTAACTTTCCTAACTACAAAACTTATTACATTCTCTTTTCTCTTTCTTTTCCTTGCTATTTTACAAACATAAGTTAAATGGCTGCTATGTGTCACATCTATGTCACATGTCATTATATATAGTATATGCACACTCATATACACACATATATGTCCATAAAGTGTTCCTTTTTCGAGATAAACAGACAAATGTCTAATGTTTTAAAAACTAAGGACAATGTGACATATTCAACATATTCAATAGAGGAACATATAGAGAACTAGGAAAATAGCTAGAAAAGCTACAAACCAGGAAGATATTATAGCTGATGAAGAGACATTGTTGTTGAATTTAAAGTATGAGATTTTGACCATGAGGTGAGGAATAAGAGAATATTCTGGTAACAGCTTGAGGGGGGGGGGAACAGTACAGGAAAAGGAAAGACATCATTCAGGGAAATGCAAATCATTTGGGGTGGCAGGAACAGAGAGCACGATGACCAACATCAAGCCGTGGAGTCAAGACACTGCAACATCACTTGGAAAGACCAGGCTTCGTTGAAGGATATGAAGTGGAAGATTGGTATGACAAAGCTGTTCTTTAGAATGATTTTCTTGCTGAATATAATGTGAACAAAATATTAAAGAGATACATGAACTAAAGGTAGAACAAACATTTAGCTGATGCAATGACTACCTTGAGAGGGGCACTAGTTTAAGCAAATAAAAATATAGAACATTCAATTAAATTTGGATGTCTAATAAGTATATTTTATATATATATGAAATATATATATATATACATATATATGAGAGTCTAGAAATAGCATACATTTAAAGAAGTTCTTTAATACTGAGAAGGCCCTTTGATAAGAATGTTTGATTTGATCAAGACCATATATACGTAATTTGCTTTCACTTTTTGGAGAAAAAAATTAATTCAAGTGAAAAAAAAAGTTTCTTAATCATTAGTGTGATTTTAAGTATGCAAAGATTTGTATCTACCCAGGTGATTTTGTTATATATTTTAACCCAATTTAATAATATAAATTTCCAATCATTTTTCCAAATTAGACTTTTAACCTCTGTAAGGGTTATAGAAACTCGTTTCACTCATCTGTGAAAAGGTATCTTTGTTATCTATGCAAAATTTCTGAAAAGAGGTGATTAAGAGAGATGATGCATTCAGATACATTTACTTTAATTAAATCACAGGAATATTTGAAGAATTGTGGAATACAGAGTAGCCAGGAGTTATTGAGCACTTCTGGATCAGGCACCGTCCAATTCAGTCCATTGAATTCTCAGAAGCACCCTGTGAGCCCAGGACGGTAACGCTCAGGCATTCAAGACATACTCTGATTCACACAGCTGGAAAGTGGAAAAGCCAGGGAATGGACCAAAATGTAATCCCCAAACCAGGACCTTAAATTCTGTAAAGTGAGGATACTTCTACTTAGCCTGCCCAATAAAATATATTATGAGGAAAACACTTGCATCTGAATCAACGTGTTATTTATTTACATTTTGCTTTCACAGTATTTTTTCTCCGTGCTCTCCATTCCCTACACTGGCCTGATTGCTTCCAAGTTCTTTTAACATTTCCCAAACCTCAGGCATAATCATCCCACAGAGCTAAAAGAGAAACCTGTTCTCAATACATCCTCTCCCTACATTTTTGTTTCCTCACAGAAGAGAGCAGGGTACTGAGCTGGGTAGGTAGTGAGGATAGGAAATAGGCAATAGAAATTATTTATTCTCCTCTACCTACTGCCCAATCTCTGCTGCCTCTAAGAAAAGTGGGTTTAGGAACCTGGATTGTATACTTTGGCTAAGATCGTCTACCTCAGGCTAGATATGCGAAGTGCAGGTCACTTGGATTCATAGGAAACATGGGCATGGCAAAGATGAAGCAGGACTTTCTCCCCATTGTTTGTGAATTTTCAAAGCCCTCTTGAGTTTTTGTGAAACTCAAGAAAGAAAATAGTGTCAAATGTTCTTTTACACTCCTCTTACAATGATGTGCATATAATTTCCTCCTGTCAAATATGATGAAGCCCTCATGAATTCAAATTATTTGAAGTTAAGAAAATAAAAGAACAAATTCTTATATATTCACACTTATGTATTATGTTTCACACTTACTTAACTTGTAAATGCATTAAAATGAATATTATATCCCAATAGCCTGTTTTCTTTTTAATAGTTTAGTTGCTCCATTTAATAGTTCAGTTTGATAGATTATCTTGACATATATTTCAGTCTTTTTTGACAATTGGAGCTTTTCTTTCATAAAACAGTTTTGAGTTTTTCTTAGCAATCTAACTTCACTTATCTGAAAAATAACTTCTACTCAATAGTTGCAAGACTCATATTACATTCATGAGGCTTCTTAAAATATTGCCAGTTTAGGTTATTTTCCCCATTTTTGGCATGAAAAAAACCCTGAAAATTTCTGGTTTTTAACTTTTACATGCAAAGACTTCTCCAATTTTCAGAATATTTTATGGGACAATCTTCCTTTTCTCTTCCATATATCAATTTTATTGTTCATGAAAAGTGGATACATTACTATGATGAATTATTTGTTTATTAATTTTTTGTGATGCGGAGGATTGAACCCCGGGGCATTCTATCTCCAAGCGACACCAACAGCCTTTTTTTTTAAATTAATATTCTATATATTGAAACAGTATCTCACTAGCTGCGAAAAGGCCTCATAAGTAGCTTAGGCTGGCAGTGAACCTGTGATCCTCCAGTCTCAGCCTCCGAAGCACTGGGATTACAGGCCTGTGCCACCATGCTTGGCTACTAGGAAGATTTATGACCCAGAAACTCAGAAGTCCCTTATTCCTCAACAACTATTCCCCATTGAAATGCCGGGCATGGTGGCCCATGCTTGTAATCCTTGCGGTTGGGAGGCGGAGACAGGAGGATAGGGCAAGTTCAAAGCCAGCCTCGCTAGCTTAAAAGACCCTGTTTCCAAATTTAAAAAATACATAAAATAGGTCTGGGAGTGTAGCCCAGAGGTAGATGGGTTTCCAGGAATCCCAGTACCACCAAAAAAAATAAAAAATAAATAAATAAATATTCCTCATTGATTCAAAGTACTAATAATCAAAGCCCGATAAGTTTCCTTGAGGTTGCCATATAAGAAAGTATATTAATCTTACTGGAAGATGAGAGGCACAAGAAGACAAAACAAAGTGCCTAATTAACACTACAATGAGTAAGACCACATTAAACTTTCTACCAAGTTAACAGTCCAGCTGAATATAGTCATAATGTGAGCATGAAACCATACTGTCAACAAACAAAAACCTAAAGAATAATAGGCTACTGTTGTTTTAGCCTTCTACAACTTGGAGCATCTTGGAGTAACTTCTAAAGGCAACGGTTTACTGATATAATTAGTGAATTTCCAAAGTTTTATAGAGTAGGTAACAGAAACACTCATCTGATATTGAGTATCTACTTGGTAAAGAGAGGGTTTCCAAATAAAGCTGTCAAACAAACCAAAAAGATGAATTAGGGTTTCCAAGATGAAGAGAAAGAAATGAAATAATCTATACAAAATGTCTCCTACATTAAAAAGCCCTGAGGATAGTCATATTGTTAATGTCTAGTAATTAGAGCCCACTTAAAATGGGCAAGAAGGAATAGATTATAAATGGGAAATCTCACAAACTTAGGCTGAAAATATAGATAGAAGACAGAGTATGACAATATGGTGCAAACGATTATGATTCAAGCCATGAAAAGATATTTGGATTTTGTTCTAAAGCCACCGGCCAACACTTCTCAACTTCACTCATTCTACGTAGCACCACATTTCTCCTATTCCTTTATAGAACCAAATGTGTTTCTTAAAAGAAAAGTTGTATTGAGATAAGAATAAGTCTTTCCACTAAGGAAAAATATTTAAAAAATTTGTAAGTGTAAAATGCAAAAAAATTAGTAATTCCAAAATGTTTTTATCCAAGGTGATCTCTGAAGAAAATTTTTTAAAAAAGCTAACTTTTTAACTAATAAGAATTATCTGTCTATATACATTTTCTCCAGTTGTAATTTTTCTACTTTCCAATGCCATACCTATGAGAAACTACTTCCTCATTTCCCCCAAAATGTTAGATAGAGTTGTTTCCTGAATTAAAATGACAAATTATTGATAATAGTATAGTTTACAGAAAGGTTAATGAGGTCTTTCAAAAGAGTATGAAGCTCATGTCCTAGGCTTTCAGCCACAAACTAGTAGGTTGCAGAGGATTCAGCAGGGCATCAGGGTTTTCAGAGCCCCCCTTCATACCATATGGTCAACTGAGATCGATTTATAAAAGTGGTCATCTGGCATATATCTTTCTGTGCAATTATATGGCAAAATATGTTCTCCAAATATTGAATTTTCTTTTTAGGGAAATGATTTCTGCTATCAGCTACTATTGAATCTACGCAGTTCTTACTGTCTGGGTAGAATAAATACTTTTATATGCAGTTAAATATTTTCTAGAATTTAATTAAGATGAAATATGTCTTGAAACTGAAATAAGAATTAAAAATGATATTCAAGTTAATCTGTGAATTAAACTGAAGTTTTCTGTGTATGGAAACAAAGGATGAGACAGAAAACATTGAGTCTAAAATTAATATTTTCTACCTTGTAAATAAGCTGCAACTCATTCCAGTAATACATGCATGTTTGTTTTTAAAAATATCAATACTCCACCTACTTATCACCACTTCTAGTAAACATGAGGTAACCAGTACACCATTGTGTTATAGTGCCAAGTAAATAAAAGTGTTATTTTAGTTAGCGTATGAGGGCTTGTAATAGGTCAATCTTAAGCACTTTAGAACTAATGAAAAAAAAATAGATCATCACTTTTTCCCTGGGGGATTGCAGAAATATAACAATGGATCAGAATATGTTAACATCCATTCAACCTAAACACATTGAAAGGAGTGAAGAATTTAATTTAGTTATATTTTAATTCATTTTAATATACTGTCCACTTTCCATCTTTTTTCCTTTTCTTGTACATTTGTCCTTCCTTTCTTGTTTCTCTTTCTCCTTTTTCTCCCCTTTCTCAACTCCTTCTGTCTTTATATTTCTTTTCTTCTACAAAATATAGCAAGAGTTTAATATATTGGAGAAATTCCTCTGGGTAAAAATGGCCAAATGAAACCAAACGATAACAAAAGAAAAAAGATTTCAGGAATGCTAGTATATGAAAGCATAAGTATATAAGGCAGTGATGGAGAAGCTTGGATTATTGAAGAAAGCCTATTTTTTTTTTTTTTTTTTTTTTTGGTGGTACTGGGGTTCCTGGAAACCCTTCTACCTCTGGGCTACGCTCCCAGATCTATTTTTATACTTTTTAAAATTTGGAAACAGGATCTCTTAAGCCAGTGTGCGCGGCTGGCTTCGAACCTGAGCGATCCTGCTGTCTCCGCCTCCCAAGCGCCGGGATTACAAGCATGCGCCACCACCCCTGGCCCATTTTATATTTTTATTTGGAAACAGGGTCTCTTAAGCCAGTAAGGCTGGCTTCAGAATTGCGAGATCCTCCTGTCTCCGCCTCATAAGCACAGGGATTACAAGCTTGCACCACCACACCCAGCAAAGAAAGCCTATTTCACATTAGTTCATCTTCTCTGAGAAGTGTATATTTGTAATGCCTCGTGAGAAATGGGAAACAGTCAGTCATGGGTAGATTTGAAAACATACCTTTCTATTCAGATAAAGAGCAAATATAAAGAACAGAAGGCAGAAAACTGTGTGGTATGAACAAGAAGGCACTAGCTAAATATTTAGATTAAGGGTTGGTATGTCATTGTAAGAAGTTTGAGTTTATTTTCTAATCTATTTTAAGGTCATTATGGACATTTAGGTGTAAAATGGATAACGTTGCTTTAAATTTATAATATCCATTTCCAAGTGGATTTATAAGTATATGCATATAAGTATGCATGTGTGTGCATATATATGTTTATAATGACAATTTATAAATGGACATTAATGGGCATTATAAATAAGTATGCATGTGTATGTAAGTATGCGTGTGTGTGTCTGTGTGGGCGTGTGTGTGTTAGAGAGTTGATGACAGTGGTATTTTGCTACCATAGTGGAAAATATGTGGCATAGCGACTCAGTGTCGTGTGGAAAAAAATGAGGCTGGCCTTTTTCCCCATGAGAGCATCTAAAAAATAAAAAAGTTCAAAAATTGCTATTATAGAGCTTCTGAATTTGGATGTATATTTGCAAGGGTTGAAAAAGTAAATAAGCCAGTCCAGGAATTCCATATCAAGAGCCAAGAGCAGGACCCATGCTGAATGAGGAATTTCTTGGGATATTATGGAAAGTACAATGAGTACTGAAATAAAAAAATATATATATCCAAATGGCTAATTGAAAGCAATTTTCCAAATAAATAACAGAACAAGTGATGGGAATGTTAAAAAGCGAGGAGCATAGTCCTTGAAAAAAACAGATGCTGTGAGCGGCGGGAAGACGCCAGTGTAACTGGCACAAATGTGACAGTGAATAATTATTTCGGTTGACTCTTAAAGCCTGTAGTACACATAGAGGAATGTATCCAAAATATTCCAAAAATTCTTATCTGTGAAGTTTTAAAAATATAAGGATGCCAAGTCTAAAATGAGATATAAAAATAAAATGAGATTATAATGTTATCATAATCTCATGAGTTATATTAATTTGTGAATTAAGAAAATAAGTTCATATATCCAGTGAAAAACAAGTATTTTGGGTAGCTGCTTTAACAAATATAAATTGCGAGCCTATTGTATGCTGTGCCCTATCATGCTGAGAATAAAAAAGGAAAATCACGTAAGGTCGTCTTTTCAAAGAACTTAGAATGGTAGAGATAAAACAAATGAACAAATTAACTAAGAAAGGAAATATGCAACAGTGAATTGAGAAACATTTAAACAGAGGGAGAGTAGAGGGTGAATAGTTCCCGGTTAATGAAGGCCCCTTAGAGAAGACAACATTTTTTTTTTTTTTTTTTTTGTGGTACTGGGGTTCCTGGAAGCCCTTCTACCTCCGGGCTACACTCCCAGACCTATTTTATATTTTTATTTGGAAACAAGATCTCTTAAGCCAGCACGGCTGGCTTTGAACCTGTGGGATCCTCCTGTCTCCGCCTCCTAAGCGCAGGTATTACAAGTGTGCGCCACCATGCCCAGCAACTTTTTTTTTTTTTTTTTAATGAGCTAAAAGACCAGTGGAAACCAAGAATGAAAGGGGTATTAGAAAAGAATTCCACAAAGATGGTCAATATTGCTGAGACGCAAACAGGAGAAAAAAAAAAGAGAATGTATGTGTTTGACAGAAAATGTAAGGGTTAGTTGGGTGTGGTGACATGCACCTGTAATTCCAGTACATAGAGGGTGATAGGGGGAGTGCAAGTATGAAGTGAGCTCAGCAATTTAGTGAGGATTTCAGCAACTTGTCAAGACCTTGTTTAAAAACAACAACAAAAAAAAGGACTGTGGGTGTAGCTCTGAGGTAAAATGCCCCTGGGGTTTGAAGCTTGACCTAGCTTATAGTAAAAGAAGATGACCCTGCTACTGTGTAGAAGATGGCTATAGAGAAGTAACTGAGTCAGGTGACAGACCTGTCATAAAGGCTAATCAAAGTTTACGAGTTAGAGATAATGCTTCTTTATGAACAGGGTCAATGAATTGACTCAAGAGGCAAATCAATGAATATAATATGATTAATACTAACATGACTTTAAATCAGATTGTATTTTATTTATTCCAAAAACAAACACAGATATGAAATGTATGATTATATTTCTCAGAGAACTTCTAAAAGCGCTCAACCTGCATATATGAAGTTATTTCCTATATTTTTTCATTTATGCTCAATTCAATGAAAATATATATATTTCTAGTTACTAGCAGAAGCAGGACTGCTGTAAAAACAGTAAGAAACAAGGAAACACTGGCAAGAATCATAGCCATGAATTTTCTTATTATTGTTCAAATAAAAATAATAAGTAAACTCAAGAAAGAAGATACATAATGCTATTTTCCAATATTTTTCATGGAAAATAATCATCCATGAAATTAGCTATGTGAATTCCAAATATGTCTACAAGAGCAAATTACTATGATAGGTACTTTCAAAAATACCATGGGACATAATTATTCTAATATTATACACTAGAATTACTATTATAATGTTATATACAAAAATTATTTTTTCTGTGTTATCACTTATAAAATTGAGATTCTAAGGGCTTAAAATATTGGGTTTGTCTGTAAGTCCAATCATTTTTGCCCTATATTACATTTACATTCTATAATTTACTATTCATTCTTTCTTCATAATATAATGTCCATCAGTGTAGATCATGGTGATGATGAACCATATTTATTCAAATATTGGAATGTGTATACAAGCTGCTCAGTTCATTTTCTCCTGAGTGGTAAAGAATCCGGACAATTGAAAGTGATAGAATTATATATTACTAAAAATAGGAATGTATTTTATTCTTATTTGAAAAGAGAACAAAAATAGGAAGCAAAAGGGACTGCAATCAAATTAGAATAGAAAATGGTAAAATTGTGGGAAGAGATTGAGGGAAGAGATTTCCCAAGGAATTGTGGGAAGAGATTGAGGAAGGGGATTAGGGGAATAATGAGTACTGAGGAAGAGAACATTTTAAATAAAGTTATATCGATATGAAGCTTCACTATCAATGCCACTAACATGTAGCATAAGAGAGAGTTAGTGTAGGTAAGAAAATACACTTAGTGACGTATGCATGTATGTTTGTTCCACTTTCAATCTCACTATATATACCTATATTGTACCAATAAAAATATAAATTTATTTTAGAAAATCTCTTAAAAATAAAAAGAAGTTATTAAGAACAAAAGAAAAAGGAGAGATATGGAAGAGTAAGGAATTACATAAAATATAACCAGTATAAAATATTTGATGAAAAAGTTTAAAACTAAAATTTTCTTACAGGCACGCATTCTAAAAGGCAGTCACCTCAATTTATGGTTTCCAAGGCACTATTCTTTGTTCAAAGACTATAAAGGTTAATAAAGCATAGATTTTACTTTAAAGAAGCTTTAGGATGTACATAAAAAAGCTATAATAAAAGAAAAGATGGGAAAAAAGAAAGATCATATCTACATTGCTATATAAGGAAAAATATGAAGAGGTTGCATTTTCTCATGTAGGCAACTGTAGGAAAGGGAAATTCAGGTCAAAAGAAAAGTTCATCCGAGGATGAAAAGGTATGGGAAAATAACGTAGACAATGACAGTATACCAGGCTTTGCTGCAGATAAAATGAGAGGAATGAGAAAGGAGTAGCTCTAGATGGTAACTTCAAAGATACCAAGTAGTTTAAAGCCGACATCTGTTGCTCTCTGGCCACCCAGAAATGATAGTTCTAGTGTCAGAGATTTATTTGAAGAACTTCAACCTTTCATATCTTTAAGCTTTCATGTCTCATTTCTAATTCTAAATCTTACTGGGAGGTAAGGTGACTATTTCATTTCACATTTACATATAGGGATTTTTAAGAAACTGAGGAGCTTAGGTGTTGAAGTTTTAAACAACTAAGGTCTGTTGCATAAATAATTGAAGTTGCCAGTGTGACCATATCTCAGAATTTTAATTCATAAAGGATTTTATGAAATCATGAAGATAGAAGCAAAAATAGTCAAATTTTATAAAAAGGAAGAAAATCCTTTCTTAAACTTTCACACCCTAAACACGTTCCTGGTTGAAATTCTTCTCAAATGATTTGAACTGAAGATATTGTTTCCTGAATTTTGTTATATCTTGCTTAAATGGGTATATTCGCAGTTGTCTTTTCTATTCTCAGCTAGAATGACATGTTGAAAAATAATATTCTTTCTCTGAAGGATGGTGCAGTTTAAGTTGCTATTCTTTCCTTTGTGGTTAAGGATCTAATTTAATAAACTCTGGAATTAAAAAAAAAGAGATTTGGGGCTTCATTGTTTGTTTTTAAAATTATTTTATTTGTTGTAATATATTTGTCAAATACAACATGATGTTCTAAATTATGCATATATTGTGAAATGGCTATACTGAGCTACTTAACATAGGTATCAATTCACATCTTTTTTCTCTGTGTGTAGAGAGACACTTAAAATCTACTCCCTAATCAATTCTCAAGAATATAATTGAAAAAATATAGTGACTGTAATGTATAAAAGATCTATTGTAACTTTTCTTCCTATCAAACTGGAACTTTGTGTCTTTTAACCAACACCTCTCAAAACTCACCCCACTGTATCTACTGGGAAATACCATTCAACTCTCTACTTCTACAGGTTTCACTATTTTATATTTCATATATAATATATATGTGACATGTTGTATCACATGGTAGTGGTATGTTTTTCTCTGTACCTGGCTTATTCCATTTAAGTAAGTTAGGTATCTACTGATGCATACTAGGGCTGATTCCATTCTTTGGCTTTGTTTCCGCAATCTACTTTTCACATCTTTTCTTCACATTCATACCTCAAACGAGCTTGTCTGGGATTTTGCCAAAATGTTTTCACTGAAATAACCTCCATGTGAGCAAATTCCATTCTCTATCCTCAAATTACTCGTTTGACAAAATAGTTCTTGAATTTCTACCATATGCCCGAAATTTAATAGCCACTCAGCATAGAGCAGAGTAAATAACAGGCAAATATTCCCGTCTTTATGAAGTTTACATTCAGGTAACAAATAGCACCATGATAAAGAGGAATACAAGGAAGGTGGTCTTTCTAACACCAGAAATGAATGGCAATTTTAAGCAGCTACTGTAGAAAAATTGAGATCAAAGCAAAGACACCAAGTGTATCAGAGAGAGACAAATAACAAAAAATAAGAACCTTCCAAACAGAAAGAAGTACAAAGGCCCTGCTATGGGAGAATGTGCAACATTTGGAGTAGCCAGGAAGCCAGCATGGCAGGAAGAGTTGGGAGGGAAAGAATGAGGCCAGATGGAAAAAATTGGCCAAACCTGTAAATAATTGTCTTGAGTAAAATGGAATATTAGAGGGCCCAGTGGTAAGTATCATTTTGGCTAATTTATTGCTAACAAAATATAAAAGGCTAAACATGATAGCAGAGAGGCCTTTCTGGAAGAAGTTTCAGTGATCCAGAAAGAACGATGACTAAGAGCTAGGTCTTACTGGTAAGAGATATGAAAAAAGATGAGGCATCAGGATGATTTTAAAGCCTTGTCCGGAGTAATTGGGGAAAAAATCTCAATTGCCAGTAAGAGCAAATACCTGAAATTCAGTTAAAGAGTTTTTAAATTTGAGATGCATAATTGAAAATCTAAATGGAGATGTTTTATAAACATTTGTATATGTGAAACTAGAATTCGGGTCAGAAGATCTGAACTTGAGGTACAATTTTATGAGTCACTGATGTATAGTTTGTAAAATATTAAAATTTTCTCTTCAAAGAATTTAATGTAAAGGAGAACAGAAAAGCTTTTAGATTATGTAATCTATTACGGACTTCATTCTTGAAATATTCTGTTTTCTGAACTTAAAAATTAATTCTGAGTTTCCCATCCTCTTTACTGATATTCAGTAAATTCTTTTCAAATTCCTATTGTTTGCTGCTCCTCTACCTAAAATATAAATAGTGAGTTGCCTGGGGCTTAATTCTAGGTTGACCTTCATTTGACTTTACAGTAAGTCTTTGGGGAGAGCTTATAGAATCTGAGATTTAAATACTGCATTTATGGGCTGAATTCCAAATAGGACTACTGTTTAGAACTCCTCCTGAATTTCAAACATAGATATTCATTCTGAATTCCAAACATAGATATTCAACTTACTTAACATATTAACTTACTCTATAACCACACATATAATCTTTAGAATAAAATAATAACAATCTCCAAAGAGATCGTGCTTTCTTTTTCCTCCCTATTAAACATTTTTTATTTAGAGTTCTAAACCAAGGTAATAAAATCCAAACTTTCAAAATTTTGAAATCTTGTTTCAAAATTTCTACCGTATCACCATCCTATCAGTTATTACTTCGTAAGCCCTCAAATTTATAATAAATCATTTTTTTCTTCTCTACTTCTATACCCTTAACTTTAACCCAGAACAGTGCAACAAAACTTGTTTTCCTACTTTCCTTCTTTATTTTCTCTACTGAATATTCCACACAGACAATATCAGAAAAAAATATTAAAGATCACTCTCTTGCTTAAAAATGTCTTCCTTGTCAAGACCTGAGAACATGACCCTGTAGAATGATGTCAGGTCAGGTTCACCTAAACCTGGTGCTTTCATGATGGAAATGTTTAACTTTTATGAGGATGTTAGGCTTCCTCTGCAGGACCTGTGTTTGCTTTAACAGGACCGTTATCCCTCCTCAATCTTGTTCAGGCAATTATCACTCTGCTTTCTCTCAGGCTGTTTCCTCTTGTCCTGCATATCACTTTTTCAAGGAGATGTTTCCCCTATGCTCCCTACCTAATCCAGGTGCTCTGTCCCCTCTCCTTTTCTCCATTTCGACCCACTCCACTCTGTCTTTTATAGAAGTTTTCACATTTATAGTTCCTTTTACTTCTGTCTGCTTAATGTGTACACATGCATGCACACAAATATACAAGGAACATATGGAGCCTCTCTATGTGTGCGTATATTTATTAACTTACTTTTATTTGATTGTTTCTGCTACTACTTGGCAACAGTGATGAAGGCAAGGACTTTGCCTTTGTCTTTTACTATCCTATTCCCCTAGAAAATTACATAGAATTTCCCAGGACATCTTCACGAAACTTTTAATAACAAATGAATGAGTGGATATATGATTACTATAAGAAGGTCATAATGAGACTGGGGATTAATTCTATGTGGTCTGTTAAACAAATTCACTAAGGATACTGGTAACTACCAGATAAAATATCCTAGCTGGCTCTTAGAAGTATATTTCATCTATTTAGGTAAATATTTATAATAGTAGGCACTTTAAAGCTCTTTTATGGTGTGAGACAATATGCTAATTTTCTTGTATACAATTTCATTTAATTCAACAGTTCTTTGAGATCTGTCATATTAACATCTCTACTGTTGAACAAATTAAGTTTATGAGGCTTTTAATGTAGCCAAAATGTAAAAAACATTTGAACCTAGTTCTTCTTTTCTGAGAGTCTACACTCATTACCACAAACATTTTAAAACTACTTTAACAGAAACTATATTTGAATTATTTTATATTCTATACTAACACATCTTATTTTTATACAATTATTCTAAGATCTGTTTTTAAAAATATATCTTTATGAAGCCAGAAAACGTAAATGCTCACTCAGAGAAGGGAAAATGTAGAATCAGAATGATGAGACTTCCTTTTATGAGGTAGTCAGGTTTAATTAAAAAGAAAATTTGAAATAATCCCTTGGTCCATGCTTTTGCTGTGTTGATGAGAAGGTGAGAGTCCAGAATTCAGAGAGTTAAATAAGGACTAAATTTGCTCATTTATCAGGTGGGCTGAGGTCTGAAAAAAGATTTAACTTGACTAGGATATAATTTACATGTTACACATCTTTCTTGTGGTTTCTGACACTTACTGTAAAGAGGTACAGGGTTTCCTGCAAATGGTTTTACTAAGGAACATGTCATTATTCATGTGATTTCTATCTTAATTGCCCTCTATGTTTGTAGAGATTCAAGACTTTGAAAAAGGTTGAAATAATTATATGAGGTAATAGATTCTGATAAGTGTGAGAGACAGTGAGAATTTAGAACCTCTGCTTATTTTTGGTGACAATATAAAATTAACTTGTGATGAAGTTACTAATGTCATTCATTGTATTGATATATTTTGTTCTTCAAAAGTTTGAGCCTTTGTTTTATACCCTATACAAAATCAGAATAATGTATAGCATTTTCGTGAGGACTTTTCTTGTCAATGTTTTCTTTGCAGCATTTTCAATGATTTTTTTCTATTTTCTTAAACTAAAACACGGGTAACATCCATTTTATTTGAAAGTGGAAATAATCTATTAGATTCACTAAAATAGCCGGGCGTGGTGGCGCACGCTTGTAATCCCCGAGCGTGGGAGGCAGAGACAGGAGGATCGCACAGGTTCGAAACCAGCCTCGCGTGCTGGCTTAGGAGACCCTGTTTCAAAATAAAAATGTAAAAATAGGTCTGGGAGTGTAGCCTGGAGATAGAAGGGCTTCCAGGAACCCCAGTACCACAAAAAAAATCACTAAAATATATTAGTGGTAGCATTTCATGTAACACAAATCGAAATAAGCTCTGAGAAAATAGAATACTGAGGAAAGATTTTGAGGATGGTAAAGAACACATTCTGGAATTTTAATGAGATATTTTAAGAAAGAAAAAACCCTACACATAATGTTTTTGGCTTGTGTGATAGTGGGGATTGCATCTAGGGGCTTCTACCTCTGAGCTACACCCTCAACCCTATTTATTTTGAAAGACGGTCACTAAGTTGCAGGGGTTCTCACAAGTTGGTGAGGCTGACTACAAACCTGCGATCCTCCTATCTCTACCTTGCAAGTACTGGGATTACAGGACTGAGCCAGCATGCCTGGCTTACATATAATTTTGATTAAATTTAATCCAAGAATTGATCCAGAAATACTATGCTTCTATGCTATAGAAGCCAGTACTGCTGTTATCTTAAAAGTATACAAGAGACACTCCATAATTTTACAATATGAAGTTGGATTCTACAAAACATATGTGCCATTTAAGTAGAATCTTGACAATATTTGTCACTCTCTGAATGTACTGCCTCAAGAGATATACAACATTTATTTTTCCAACTGGTATACTTCCAAGAAAATGGAAATATGAATGCCTGAAATAATGAGTAATAATCCAGTTTATTTAAAAAGGGATGCCACTTCCATTAAGACTAGAATTCTGACCACCTTTTAAATGTGGTATATTCTAAGAACCAACAAAATGCTATGGAATAAAATTACCTTGTAGGTTATGAAGTAAATTGTCCCCTGAAGATTTAGATTGATTTTGGCTTACAGCCCTACTTATCAGTTAATGAAAGGAGGGTGCATTATTCAGAGATACTAAGTAAACTGCAGAACAACAACAACAAAAAAAAAGCATAGAAATGTAACATGAAGATGCATTACATAGGAAGAATTCCCACTGGATCATCTACTGCAAAGGTATATCAAAAACTTCTATATCCAAAAAGAATGTGTGAGAAAATATAGAAGAGTTATTGAACTATGTAGCAGTTTTAAAAATTCTGAGCTTTGTTTGCCAATTAAGACTGTAAAATAAAAGAACCTTGACTTTCTCTTTCCTTTTAGCCAGTGACTATCATTTGATTTCAAAGCATTTAGGACTGGATTTAGGAAGTGTTTTTATTCTAAAGTAATCTTATGGCTGTAGAATCAATAGTCTAACCCAGTGAAAACAAGTAAAATATAATTAAGATCCATTAGTACTTTTTATGCAAATGCTATTGGAAAAACATGAATTAAAATATGCTCTTAATTTACTAATTATTTATTTATAGTTGACCTGAAGAGCATTTTTAAAGACTTAAACACATCTTTTGCATACAGTCATCATATTTTCTGAATCAAAGAACAAATATCATTATGAGGAAACTGAAACAGAGAAACGTAAAATACCAAGCCTATGCTATATAGTATCAAGAGACACTGTCAACTTTATTATATAAACTGGTATGTAAAAGAATCAGAACTATTCAACCTAGTTCTTAAGTACCTCAACAATTTTTCAATGCCTTTGTTGTAGATAAAACTAGATATATGCTATGCATCTAACAGAATGAGCACAAGCTTATGGGTACCAAAATTATTTTTCAAATGACATTTTAAATTAAAATTTAATCTAATTTAATTTAAATTAGTATTCAGTTAGTAGCTTAAAGCATTTAATGGGAAAATAGGTTTTCTCTAATATCTTTATTTTAAATATTTTTTTTAAAAAAAACTATCAATTTAGTGCTGGGATTTAGCTCAGTGGCAAAGTGCCTGCTTTCCAGGGGCGGCGCTCTGGGTTCAATTCCTGGTTCCAAAAAAAGACACACACACACACACACACACACACACACACACACACACATAGAAGCGCCTTTAAAATAAAAAAAAAGGCCAGGCGTGGTCACAAACACTTGTAATCCCAGCATTCCAGAGGCTGAAACAGGAGGATAGCGGTTCGTGGACAGCCTCGGCTACTTAGGCCCTCTGCAACTTAGTGAGACCCTATTTCATAATAAAGAATACAAAATAGAGCTGGTTGTAGCTCGGAGGTCGAATGCCCCTGAGTTCCATCCCCAGACCCACAAAAAATATAACAATTTAAAAATAATTAAATGATATTGGTAGGTGAGGCCTTTAGGAAGGAATTAGGTCATGAAAGTGGAGCAGGAATGAAATTAGTTCTCTCATACAAATAAAGGCACCTCTGAAAGCATCTCACTCTCTATCATGTGAGGATATAAGAAGACAAAGAGGTATATAATTAATCCAGAAGAGGATCCTTACAAGAACCTTACAATACTGAAAGCCTGGTTTGGGACTTCTAGCCTCAAGATCTGTGAAAAATAATTTTGTGTTTATATCTATCCATTCCTTGACACTTTGTTATAGAAGCACAAACCAAAATACCTCCTCTCACAGAAATACCCTCCCCCATCCTCAACTCCCTCCTGAAAGTGAGACTTATGATACCAGTTTTGATACAGGCCTATCAACCAAAGCTCCTCATTCACATTACTATTCACTTTTAGGGCTGTGAATTTTATGGATTTTTTAAAACTATACCATGATATATATCCAACATAACAAGATTGTACAGTATAGCTTAATTCACTAAAATTCCTCTGTGCTATGCTTATTTATCTCTTTCTTCCCTGAAACTACAAATAGCCACTGAACTCTATTTTCTTCATAGCATTTTTCTATAATGTCATACAGTTGAAATTATATAATATGCAGACATTAACATTAGTTTGGTATCATTTAGAAATAGAACTTAAAATTCCCTCTGTGTCTTTTTGTGGCTTTAAAGCTCATGAATGGAGAATACCTCTGGATTCAATCTCCAATACCAAAACTTAAATAAATAAATAAATAAATAAATAAAGCTCATGAATGTTTAATGCTGGATAAATATCCCACTACATAGATATGCCAGAATTTATTTCTCTTTTCACTTATTGAAGCATTTCTTAGTTGTCTCAAGGTTTTAGTGAACATGAGTAAGGTTTCTAAAAATATGTGTATAAAATTAATTTTAATCTAATTTAATTTAAATTATTTTAATTAGCACCTTAAAGCATTAAAAAGAAAAACTCAAAGTTTTCATTAATATATTTTATTTTAAACATTTTTTTAAATTGCATATCACAGGTATGGGAATGATTATTTAAACATTAATTATGGTTTCTAAAATTCTGAAGCAAGACAGACTCTGGAATGTAGAATGTATCATTAATATCTTGTATTGATTAATGATTAAGTGTTGATAACTTTGACATTTTGATTAAATGTACTAATAAATATGCCTGTTTCTTGAACTATTTTAGTGATTATAATATAATTTAAAATTTTAAGATGTATGTAATATATTATTGCTGTTATTTATTTTTCATATAATGCAATGCTATGAAATCTAGGACCAGACAGCAGTTAAATAGAAGGAAAGGAGTTCTAAGGACCATGACAAGAATGATCACTGGAAATATTTCACAGCAAAGTTGAGCTATTGTGAGATAAACTTTAGTGAGTTACTGGCATTGGGAAAAATAGATTTAAAACTAAAGAACCTAGAACTAAGAACTGGAAAACTAAAACTAAGGACTGGAAATAACTCACAGCCCTGAGATATTAAAAAATTTATTTAATGTCACACAGTAGAGTGTGTACCAAGATTTACCAACTTCCAATACAGTGTTCTTTCTGTAACCTATATGAGTGAAGACAATTTTAAATCTGAGAATTTCTCTCTTTCCTTCTCCCACTCTTTTGCTATTGCCATAAATAGCTATTAACTTATATAATGGTTACTCTTTTAACTGTCATATTTTGAATTTGCAGAATTTTTACTTTATTTACAAATTTGATTCTTAAAAATTTTAGTTACTTCTTTTTCTGGAAAATAGTCCATTCTGATATTTTTTTTAAATCTTTGAGATAACCAAGGTTGGAGATTAAGCACTGACCTTAGATGCAGAAAGATGTAGGGGTTAAGACCTGGTTCTGCTGTTTTTCCCAATCTGAACTAAGTGATTTTATTTATTTTTAAAGCTTTCATTTGTTCATTGTAGTCTTACATCTTAATGGAGTACAAGATGGTAGAGTTATACATGCACACATCACTCATTTAGCCCTTCCTCAGTTCCCATCCCATTCCCTGCTTCCTCCCTCCTTTTCATGTTTGGCTTAGTGATTGACTTTGATATGTTTGTGAATGTACATCATGTACATGCTATTTTCTAATGTGACTTTAGGATGGATGCTTTTTGATAGGTTTACAGTTTACTCAGGACGTTCATTCTTCTCTGGATGAATACAGCATCAGGCACAGAGCTTAGCAAGAATGGCACAAGTGTTTTTATAATGTGAGGTTTCCATTAAATAACACATATAAATTGTTTTATATATTGTGTCACATATAATTTACAAATTTATAACATTTAACTATTCTTTTAACATTCTTCTAGTATGTAAAAGTAAGAATGTTAAAGGTATAGTATAGTGGAGTGGTAGACACAAGACACAGTCTTTCTTCATTGCTTCAATCGTTGGACTTTTGCTCTAAGATAATTCTTATAGATATTTGACTAAAAGTTAAACTGCTTAAGAAGGAGACTATGGTGAGAGAGATTATGAACTATAAAACTTTCAAATAGTTTCTGTTTTAGATCAAATGGTACCCTTGGGAGACTTGGTTAGTCGAGTTTAAAACAAAAGTCATAATTAGCAAGAGCTAAGTACATACATGACATATGTAAACTTTCCCATTACACAATAGGAGTAAGAAATCTAAGCTGGATCTTTGTGTAATAACTCTATAGAGAATGGGGTTAGTGAGAGAGGGCACCAAATACCTGCATCAATGTTTTAAACTTCATTTTGCAGATAAATTTCTTCTTAACTCTTACAGCATTGCCTCATGGAAAAATGTAAATCATTTGAAGACATATTCACATTAAGCCAAGAAGAGCGGCATCCCACATTTATATGAATTTGTTTCTCTAGTTGGTAATTTAAATTTAGTAGAGGAATACGTTTACATGGCACATAGGTACAACTGAGTTAACAGAGGGCCTAAATATGGGAATGCTGAAATAAAAGTAAAATATTTATAGTAGAAAATTGTGATTAAAGAGCTTTAGCTATCCAGTAATAGTGGCAACATGCCTATAAATCTCAATACTTAGGGGGCTGAAATAGAATTCAGGTTTGAGACTAGCTTCAGGAATTTACCAAAGCCTGTTTCATACTAAAAAATAAAAAGAGCTAGGGTTGTAGCTCCAGCTAGTTCAATTCCTAGTACAAAACAAAACAAAGCCAAAAAACCTACTTTATATAAGGAGTGGGTAGAAAACTCGGCAAAAGGCATTATGGAGTACAAGGTAGACAACTAGTCATGGTATATGAATGAAACACAAAGTACTCGTGCACACCAGTAATGGAGGATGCTCAGTTACCAAGAAGCAATATTTCTAGTGAAGTTAGCTAAGACTCTTACCTGAGAAGAAAATGATATGTTTTAAGTGTATCTATCATCAAAAGAAATATATGAGCCTAATAAAAATGTTATGTAAAATGATCTATTGCTTATTTCAGATTTATAATTGCCCAATACTATATTTGGACCTATAATGTATTTTAAAAATATATGTCCATTTATTTCACATTTTAATATTGATAATTTTATTTTACTTATAAGAGATAATATAATTGGTATATTTAATGATACATATCTACTTTGAAATTATTTAGTACATTACTTCTAGGTTCCCACATATCTTTTGAGATTGTAACATAATTTGTCTTTGAATTTTTAAGTTATATATAGTTTTTGTAATAAGTAAAACTATTTGTTTATATCTAGAAAATGTTCACAATTACTGGCTTTGATATATGTGGATCCTGTAAAACAGAAATGAAAGAATACATATACATGTGTGTGTGTGTGTGTGTGTGTGTGTGTGTGTGTGTGTATATATATAGTTGTTGAATAATGTAACTCTAATTTTATTATTGATTGATAAGATAGAAGGCTTTAAATTTTATATTTTCACATCTAAAAATATTTTACATTATTGATTTATAAGAAGGCTTTAAATTTTATATTGTCACATCTAAAAATATTTTTACATTATAGAAGTTATTACACAAAGTTTTAATATTTATTTAGCAAGTCAGTAGTTAGATTATTTTGACTATTAAGATATTCTGATTATATTGGCTATTTGTATAGGCAGTACTAATTAAAAAGTTAGATATTGTTGACTAACTAGGTCCATAAGTCAGGAATAAAATATTTTTTTATTTGTTTTACTCTACAATAATACTGAAAATAAGTTCCCAATGAAAGTAATTATTTAAGATTAAAAGAACCTTAAAAGAAAGGTGGCAATACTATTAAAATAAAAAAATGAAGGGAAAAAGTACACGATTAGAAATTATTGTCAAAGATTGTACACCAATAAAATGTAAATTCCTATCCTTTCAAAACTCAGTGTGTGACAATAATCTACATTATACGCTTAAGAACATTCACTGGTCTTTAAATGAAAAATAATTCTTTGAGATAAGTAATTATTTACAAATTTTTCATAGCCTATATTTAATAAATGTTAAATAAAACTGATTTCAAAACATATATTAATCTAATATTTCTTTAATTGCTCTACAGAATTGCATCCACTATATTTACCAGAAAAATAGCCTATTAATCTGTATCCAACATTGCTATGACAGTAAAATACACCTGAACTGTCTCAAGTAGAATTTTGGTCTTTTCTATTATGTCACCCTCCCTCACCCTAAACAGAATCACAAGTATGACTCAAACTTTGAGTTATCAAGTTGAAGAATGGGTTTCTGGGGGTAGAAATGGGTTTCTTTCTTCATGAGAGATATATAACTTCTTGTGTTTTATTAGCAATATATATGTGAACTTATAACAAGAATCACTAATGTCTAAACAAAATTAGAACAAAATATAATTAAGAAAACTAGTGAGAACAAAGATTAAAATACTGCCTACGATCTTTATAGAAATTTGCTTTTATACTGGACTGTATTTTTAAGCCTAGACTATATTTAGGATTTTGAAAACATCTGCTATTGAAGAAAAATTGTTTCTCAGTTTTGCTTACAAAATATCTTGTTTTAAATTTGTTTTCAAGGAAAAATGCTTTTTTCCTAGAGAAAATGGGTATTCTCATTTCTAATTTAACTATGGCTCCTGGATTCAAATACTATGTTTTATCACAATATTTGAAGCATTTTTTCCTCTTTGTTGGAATGTGTGCTTTCTCACTCCCTCCATATGGCTGATGATCTACTTACACAGAAGCATCTTTTATTTGTCGCACGTCTGAGTTTTACTATAAGGATTAAGTCTTCATACTTCTGGATATCAACAATAATGTATCTGGCTTTTGTGATTTTTTTAAAGTGTGAAGAAATCAAAGTTCAGAGAACTTAAACAGTAATTAATGCTATTATTTAATACTATTCAACTCTAATATTCAGACCCCAGAAATCCTATTCATTCCCTAATACAGTGTGATGTATACCAAATAATTTTGTCTTTGTTCAGTAACTGTGTAAATACATTGGATAAAAAAAACTCCTAAATATTAAAAAAATAGGATAAGTTCTCCAAAGGCTGGAATCTCAAATGACAGGGTCTGACTTTGTCTGAGTGTGTTAAAAAAAAAGTGCATTTTCAATGTGGTTAAAAAGTTCTATCAAATATCTTTCTCACAATGGCGATATCCAACTGATTCCTAAGTGATCATAATACATTTGAGAATATATGAAATTTTATCTTTCATAAATGTGAAGATTATATATTGTTAATGTATTTTATTAAGTTAAAAGTATCTATAAATTTTTTTACCTGTACAAGAAGAATCATACAAAACAATCTTATAGAATGAAAGGAAAAAATCCAAATGTAATGAAATCTACTTGGATGGAAACATTACTCTAGGATACAGAAAAATTCAAGTATTTAGATATTTGACACTGATGAAATGCTGTAGTTCTTAACCTGCCAGCCAGAAATAATGTGTCTTACAGCTACAGCTTCTATGAAAATAAGTACAAAATATTGAATAAATTAAAATGGAATTACTGTAACAATAATGGATACTCAAGTGATGAAGACTTATAGATAAAAATGATTGTTTCAGGTAAACATCTTCTAGAAGTAAAATGCTATATAATAGATAATAGAATATCAAGTAAAAATCTTTTAATTCAGAAAATAAGAAAATATGCTTACGTATGCATAGAAATGAAAATATAGATTTAAGGTTTATAATAAATCTGTGACAATGATATGATGGTTTCAACATATAGGTAGGAAGACTTCCAAAGAACATGGGTAAATAAAAGCTTGGATATTTATGTGAGGATAGTGTAATTTAAGTTCTCAAGAGATTTAATGGAATTTGAGTATAATAGTAATATTAAAAGCAAAAACACAAAATAATATTGAAATGATTTTCTTTGGGGGAGCAAAAAATTAGAGAAAACATTTTAAATCAAAGAAGAGATGATAAAAATTTCTCACATAATATATTTCAAATATAAATAAATGCAGGGACAAAACAAATGAGATGCTTTTGTTAACTTTCAATAGGAATAGACATATTCATTGTAAAATCTCAGAAGAGAAATATTTTATATCAAAGACATTTTGTTTTAAATCACAACTTTTCTTACTCCTTTTGAATGGGAAAATACTTGCATTTATTAGCTTTGTATTCTTAGCCTCTACTTAACCCTATTTAAATGATAATATCTAAAACAGTCAGGAAGCTAGCATATAATACAACTTAAAAGTGTCTCCATTTGGTGAGGGACATTGGTGTGTCTATGTGCCTACTCTAACAGTTAAAGAACAATTATAAAAAATGCCTAGTGGCATTGAATGAACCTTTTAGTAGTTTGCAGTTAATTTTCATGGCATTTAGTAAAGGACACAGATTAAATGAAAATGTTACAAAGAAGAAAATAATCAGTCTTAAGAACCTGAAACTCCATTAAAACATTAAATGAATTCAAAATTATACATAAAGCAGTAGTAATTACTAAGTAGTCATAATTGTTGAGTCATTAAGAAACTAACCTGCATGGAGACTCAGTTTTGACTTTTATATAATATATTCCACAAAAAATTTTCATTTAAATTGATTTTAATTTAGATAGCACTAAAATGAAATAGTGGCATGGGACAATATAAAAAGCATGATTATCCTTTCATGCTAAGGCACATATTTCTACATGTCAGAATTATAATTTTTGTAGACATTTAAGTTAACTTACTAATATTTTTAATCCAATTTTCTTGTTTGACTATGATTTTAAGAATTTTTTTTTCCAGTGTAACTTGTGATATATAGGTAAAATATTATTTGGAAATTATAGAGTTAGAAAAATTAAACCTTATTAAGAAAGTTTTAAATTGACACAATGCAAAGGCATACTTTTAGCTAATAAAATACTTCCTTTATCTTGTTATAAAATCATAGTTTCCATTTTTTGGAGATACTGAGGATGGAAACCAGGGACATTCTACCTCGGAGCTACACCCCAGTCCTATTTTTAATTCTTTATTTAGAAACAGGGTCTCACTGAGTTGCAAAGGGCCTAAGTAGCTGAGGCTGTTCATGAACCATGATCCTCCTGTCTCAGCCTCCCAAATGCTAGGATTACAAATGCGTGTCACCACGCCCAGCCTCATAGCTTCCATTTTATAAGGATATTTTATTTCTTCTGTGTTATTTAGATTTAGATTATATACAACATTTTTCCCATTTTTAAGCCTTTTTCCTCCTGAAAATAGGAATAAATCATACCCCATAATGTATTTCCTTTGTATTTTATTATGCTGAATTTATTGATAAGCTATTTGTCAGAAGTGAAACCAGATAGATGATGTTGGAAAATAAAACTGGATCTTAAAAATACTATAAAACTCAATTTAACACCAATGAGTGGAGTATTGAAAATAATTAAATACACGAATCAACTGGCGGTTTTGTTCCACAGTCTTAGAATGCAAAATAATACTATCTGGAGACACCAGTTTCAAGAATTTGCATTCCATAAAACAACATGCCTTTAAACTTTTGAGATGGGCTTATTATTTTTCAGCAGGATTTACATTTAAATATAAATACTACTTTACTTGTATTCAGAAAAAGAGAAGAAAGAAGCCATCCCACTGACAGACTCCATGAGATGAGTGGGGAGTGGGAAGGGTTACTACATGGGTAAGAAGGCAAATCTTTTGAATTTCAGCCACACTTTTCACTTCAGCTCTTTGCAGAGGAAACAGAGCCATGAAATCAAGTGATTGAAATATTTTCTTGGATAGGGGTCAGCCTAGAGAGAAAGAGGCTTTATAAGAACTATTTCTTTTTCAAAAAAAGTCCTCTGATTTCCAAAGTGTGCAATGACTTTAAAAATTGAAATTGGAAACTATATGTGTGTGTATGGGTGGGTGGTAGTGGAAATTAAACCAGGGACCCACTACCACTGAATTATACACTCAGTTCTTTATTTTGCTTATTTATCTATTTATTTATTTATTTATTATTTTTATTTGGCTTCTGTGTGTGTGTGTGTGTGTGTGTGTGTGTGTGTGTGTGTATGTGTGTGTGTGAATGCCCAGGGGATGGAACCCAGGGGCATTCTACCTCTGAGATACACACCCAGACCTATTTTTTTTTTATATTCTTTATTTTAAAACAGGGTCTCACTGAGTTGCAAAGGGCCTTGCTAAGTAGCTGAGGCTGTCTGAGAACCACTGTACTTCTATCTCAGCCTCCCAAATGCTGAGATTACAAGCATGTGCTACCATGCCCAGCTTAAATTTTTATTTTAATACATGGTTTCACTAAATTGCAAAGCCTGACCTTGAACTTGGTATCCATTCACCAGTACATTAAGCTGTATAAAGTGTTTTTTTTCCTTAAATTTAAAAGTAACACTGTTTTAAATTGGTAAAATTTAAAATAGCTAGCCTCAGAAGTTATTTTTACTAAAATATATAAAAATAAATTTTATTTTATATTCATAAAAATATGTCTATGAACATTTTTAAATGTAAAATTTAGCATTTTATAATTGGTAAAATTGCTGTTATAAAAATGGTAATAAATTACATAGCTTTAAAAATGTGCTTATACTCATGTTTTGATTCTAATTTAATAATTTCAAAATAGAAATTATTATATTTTTACAGTAAATTTTGCCTACAATTTTTAAGTTATTACTCTAGATAGTCAAAGTACTATTATGAAAATCAAATTACAAATCACATTATCTGTTCCTGTTATTAAGAGACATCTTGTTGACCAAATAGCTACAGAGGTTACTGATCTTAAAAATATAAATTTATTGCAGAAATTTATAGCCTAATAAACAATAAATGGGCTAATGCTGTTTTAGTTACTATGTATAAGCTTCCTAAAGTTATCATGTTAAGTCTGCAAAGTGCTTAAGACCAAAGATTATCCAAGAGGAAAAGTATTTTTAAAAAACAAAAACAAAAACATAAATGGGAAAATGTAACTGTGGCAATGCTCACTATTCCCTAAGCAATTGCTGATCCACTCCTGAGAATGAAATGAATTATCAACACAAGTAGTCTGAGGATAAAGTGTCCTAAACCCATATGATATCACTGAACACTGTAGAAGCCACATTTCCATTAGTGCTCCATCTTCATAATAATCTTATTCCAAAGACTTTTTCTGAGTTAATACATCAAATAGTATATCTTGCTTGTTCAAAATTATGCCTGTTAATAAAATTGGTTGATAATAATCCTAACAAGTTTAATTAAACTAGCAATAACAGACACATTGTGTATGGAAATGTATTTTAAGGGGTAGAGCCTGTTTACCACTGCAGGTTTTCTGCAGTGTTTTGTGATACAGCTTCAGGTACCATGCCCAATTGCTGGAGCGCTTTATTAAAGCAAAATATTAGATTTGTTTCTAGCTTTGTGGCAGTCATGATAGTCTTTATTCTGAACGTTGCACTATAAAAATCAACTAACTTTAATGTTGTAATTTAGTTATGATCACATTATTTCTTCTGCAAGAGAATGCCCATTTTGCCTATTGAAATAGTCACCTATAAATGCTAAGGATATTTTTCTTTTATCACAAAATGCAGTTGTGCATCCTAAAATCATTTTACGCATGAAGAAAGGCAGAGGCATTTATTAAATATACCTTGATATGGAGCACTAAATCCACGGTATCGGTGATTGCTGTCTGTAACGAAATGCAGTCTGAGCCAGTTTTTGTTGCTGATAATTGGTGGTGGTATATTCATTCCAGATAACCTGAATTACGAAAGACAACAACACACAAATTTAAAAAGCTTTTCAGCAGTAAATATTTCATTGAATTGGGACCAAAAAGTATCTACTATATACAAAACACATGATTTTGTGTTGTCACCTTTTTGAGAACCAATAAAATAGTTATTTTAGATACTATAAAATCAATCATAGAATAATGCAATTTCAAGCATTCTGTAAAGTTGAAGCTATTAATACAATCAACTTTAATCTAGTTTCATATGATTTTCATTCACCTAAACGTATTGGTTGCACTGATTTATTACATTGATAATAATAAGTGTAACAGTTATTGAATTGATCGTGTTGATCATCGTGTCCCTGATAGATGTCTTGGTAAAATATAGTCACAAAATAAAAATTATTCAAATCATTTGAGAAGTATGCATCACTGAATCTGAGTATATGTTATTTTCTTACATTCCCTCCCTTCTACCACCTATCTTTAATATTTTGCATTGGATGAAAATTTCACAATTATCTTTTCACAGCACAAGCACTATTTCAATGAAGATTTATAATACCATACATTTCATTATTAGCTTTTGCTATATTCTATACTTTTATAATGTCTCAGAGGCCTTCTTCAATAGATGGGCTGAAAACAGGCTTGTTCTGGATGTAATTTTAGTCTTGATACATTAAGTAAAAAAGATAACATTTTTGATCTCCTTAAGTTACTTGAAGTAAATATTGAAACTATGGTACATATGTTGGTAATGATTAATATATAAAACACCTCTTCTTTGTAATATTTTGATGATTACCAGTGACATAATTTGATTTCCTTCAATAAAGGAACATCTCCCTTATAGACTATTTTTGTATACCTAACCCTTTAAATTCTAAATGTGTGATATAAATCCATGGCAAAGATTCTCAAAAGGTAGACTATTACAAAATGAGTGACAATTTTAGACAAACATTTTTTAGTAACCAGTTCGTTATACATATTAGCATCCTTCGAAATACACATTTTCCTTTCTCTGAAATAAAAAGTTGATTTGTTTGTGTTTGTGTTTTAGTGGAAGGGGTTGTGATTCTTCTCTTGGTGCTTGGCAATCTGTCATGCTAGGAACCAGTAGGAAGAGGATGTGAAACCTGTCAGTGTATATGTAACCAGGAGTGAAGAGGTGTGTGTAGGGATGCAAGAACCTTCTCTCCAACACCTTCCACCTTTACCCATGAAAAGTCATCCTTCCTAGAATGTGTAGGAGCTATCTAACACTTTTAGTGAAGGACTCTCAGCCCACCCATTACAAATTTATCTCTACTATATCATTGTGGCTACTGGTATATAGAATGTTAGATTCCAACATGAAAAAGTTTCTATCTGATAGGTTTCTCATTTCTATTCTTGGTTTAGAATTTTCTCTGGCTTTTTCCTGTCATCCTCCATTTTATTTTGTCATAGAAATGGCTCTATTTATTAGTTCAACTGGCTGACTTATTTCCATACTTGAACTTAGTAAATAAAAATGTGTAATATATGTTTATAAATTTAAGATTTAAGTTTTATTATTTCAGAAAATTTTCAGATTATATTTATGCTTTTTTAAAATTTCGTGGTTGAAATGGTGATTCAGTTAAAAAATTTAGATTAATTTTAATTATATTTTCAATAGAGTAGCATGGCTCATGCCAGATTTTAATTTACAGTTTGGTTCTGTTCAATTCTCTGATTTGGTGAACATAAATATCCATTAGGAAATGTTTAAATTATTTTGACAGGCAGCACACATTTTATATGTAATGAGAGTATAATACATGAATGATTGTAATACACTGAAGCATAGAGTCTGAAAATAGACTCTTTTAAAGATCCAGTAAATGAAATGTTAGTTACTCCATAAGAATATTAAGAAAAGTGAAAAAGGGAAGAAGATAAATGGACAATTCAACAAAATGGATAAACTACAATTTTCCTGAGAACATCTAAGATAATTTTAGTAATAGACTATTGTAAAAGCATAAACAGATACTCTGAAGCTATAACTTGCTACCACACCTTCAGAAATCCAGAGTGGAGGGGACTAAAATGAGTGAATTAGAAGACAGATGTACATGGGGTAGAGAAAATACAGGCAATTAACAGAGGAGGAACTAAAAGAAATTAATGGCCTCCTCTTACTCATGGGCAAAACATTCCAAGACACACACTGAATGCCTGGAACCAAGGGAGTGCCGAATGCTATATGTACTATGTTTTTTACTGTGAAAATATATTTATGACAAAGCTTAACTTATAAATAAGGCACTGCAAGAAAGGAACAATAATAACTATTAAGAAAACAGTCCAATTATAACAATATGCCATAAATAAAAAAGAGCTATATGAAGATGGTCTGTCTCTTTCTCAAAAAATCTTATTCGATTTAACCTTTTCACTTACAGGAATACATCAAGCTTTTCTTCACTGTATCTGAATCACAAGCATCACTACTCTTGTACTTGGAGGCCATTGTTAAGTGAAGTAAGGATCACTTGAGCACATCACAGTAATATCGTGAGAGTCTTATTTGACAGCTAAGGGACTAATGAGCATGTAGCAGACACAAGGAATATACTGGGCAAATGGATCACTGTGGACCGGACTGCACAGGGTGGCAGGAAGTTTCATCGTGTTGCTCAAAGTGGCATTCAGCTTTTAATTTATGAGTTTTTTATTTCTGAAAATATCCACTTAATATTCTCAGACAACTGTTGACTGTGGCTAAGTGAAACTGCAGATAGGAGGGGCCTAAGGTATCTCTGACAGCCTTGATGTCTCAGCAGATGAAGCAGGCTCTTAGACAATCCAAGACATTGTACTACTAATCACAGCACTCCTCTACTATAAGAGAAGAAATTTACATTCAGCATTGTTAGGGGAGTTGCATGGGTTTTTCACATTGTGGTAACTTAGTACTGCTCATTATTTAAACACATAGGATTATCTAGTATCTATCTTGTCCTTATTATGTTATCAGGAGAACTGAGAAATGAGATATAGATGATATATGCCACCTAGAAATGTTCCATTAAACTAATTTAGAAATTAATTTCGTAAATACTAAAGGAGCTATTACTCTAATATAACTCATTATTATTCCTATAAAATCACTGGAGTCGTTTGAGAGTAAGCAAATGTAGGTTCGGTTCATTCTACCAGAAAGTCAAGCTGGGCATGGCGGTGCATGCTGCCAGTATGTGGAAGGCTGAGACAGGAGGATCACAGGCTCATAGCAAGTTTGCCCAACTTAATCAGGCCTTCTGCAATTTAGTGAAACCCTGTTTCAAATTTTCAAAAAATAAGGCTGGGCATGGTGGTGCATGCTTGAAATCCCAGCATTCGGGAGGTGGAGACTGGAGGATCTCAGTTCATGGACAATCTCAGCTACTTAGTGAGGCACTTCACAACTCAGTGAGACCCTATTACAAAAATAAAAAGGACTTAAAAATAGGGCTGAGGTGTAGTTTGGAGGTACGATGACCCTGGGCTCCATCCCTGGTACTGCAAAAAAAAAAGTTTTTTTTCAAAAAATAAAACAAAACATCTGGGAGTGAAAGTCATGGTGCTGTGTGCCTGTAATCTCAGTATTTGGGAGGCTGAAACAGGAGGATAGCAGATACAAAGTCATCCTCAGAAACTCAGTGAGGCCCACAGAAAATTAATGAAATCCTACTTTAAAATAAAACATAAAGTGGGCTCAGAATAGTTCAGAAATAGAATGCCTCTGGGTTCAATGTCCAGTAAAACACACACACACACACACACACACACACACACACACACACACACACACACACACTAAAATAAAAAAGAAAATAAATAAGACTAGTATCTTACTACTAGATATTATTTATTTATTCAAGTTATATTTACTGAAAATTTACTGTGTAACACTGATGGTAAGGACTAGAAATATAGTTGTAAAAAACATAAAGTCCATGGTCTCACAAAATCAAAATAAAGAAGTTAAATAAATGAATAAATAGATTTCAAATGGCAGAAAATGATATGCAAGTTAAAAATGAGGAACATGGCAAAGAATTTCAAGAAATAAGGTATAAATATCCATGCTCAACATTATGTCTTAAGTTACAAGTTTGTATTTCAAGAAAATTAAATCAGAGAAAAGTGTGGTAATGACTAATGCCATCAAATGTCATCTTCTATATATGTATCAAATAATAATGCAACATACCTTTGGGAGAATGAATATATCTTATGTAATGACATGGCAAAAGTGACATTAAATTAGATTGTATATTTCATGTAGAAATACTGATCATAATAGAGTATGCTTTGTCTCAATGTTTGCAAAAAATTATACTTACATAATTTTGTGGATATAAGTAAAATATAATACTTTATATACTTTAAATATAATACTTTAAATCAGTAAATATAATACTCAAATCTTTTGTAGTTAATTCCTTAGAGAATATATTTCTTACAATGTATTTTAAAAATAAGCACAAGAAGCCTGAGAATCACGGAACTTTGCGATTATTTCAGAGGTTTCTAAAATTCTTTTATATCTATTCTTTTTTTATAAGTCCCTTCTTTTTGAAGATAGCTGTTTTCTCAACTTTCTCAGAATTAGCATTTGCAAAAACCAGTCATTATTATTTCATTTATTGTATATATTTTAAAAAAATCTTTGATTCTTTACATTCTTTCAAATGTAATGATCTGTATTTCATCTTAATTTTACTTCTTTCCCTTTCCTTCTCCCACTGTTCGTTCTCCCCCCTCTCTCTCTCTCCTCCTCTTCCTCCTCCTCCTCTTCCTCTTCCTCCTCCTCTTCTTCCTCCTCCTTCTCCCTTTCTCCTCCATCTCCTTTCTTATCTGACTCTGAGATTCTTCAGGAATCTCCTATTCTCCATGACCTTGTAAAGTTAAGTATGTTATGTTCAATTGCAATTAGTTCATGAAGTTGATTTTTTTTCTTAGTATCTCAGGACCTTTACATGTATTTTCCTCTAAGGCTGAAATAAATATCATTTATTTACCATTATTTCCTTAATCATTCTCAGGAAAACCAGACTTAAAATTTGCAGATACAATCTGATACTCAATATCCTTTTCTGGTCCACACAGAGCACCTCTGCATAGATTTAGCATGTAATTTATTACTTTTTATAGTGGGAACTTTTCTATTTTTTCCACTATTTATGTTTTTTGTAGCTTATTAAATATCTGGTGTTTAGCACATTGATGGATTTCATCGTAGTTTTATATTGGCTTTATCTGGAAATAATGAATATAAATTATTTGGGCATATGTCCTAACATACATTTTTCATATTCTTTAAAACATGCTATTGATTCTTTACTCAAGACTCGTCTGAAATTGATCCATCTAAAATTCAATTTTCTTTATAAGCCTTCATTGCTCCTTGCTGAAGTTTAACTTTGTGTTTTGAAAATCAAAAGCATCTGCTAAAACTCTTCCTGACATGTCTCTCTGCTTTTATTTTGTTTTGTTATCCATATTGTAAATGATAAGAACAGGAGGATTCACATTGGATTTATCAAATCCAGAAGCACATTTTAGTTTGTAGATAATGAATAAGGCTAACTAAATGAAGTGATATCCTGTTACAAATTCCTCAAAGCATTATCTCAACATCATCTACCAATATTGCCTTGGGGCTGGGGGAAGTTTCACTGATCAATATTTTTTAAGTTGCTCTTTTGAATCCATACATTCTTCCTATTGTTTAATTTTAAGTTTAATTTTAGAATTTATTAAACTTAAAAATAAACACCAAAGCCAGGAGTGGTGGCGCACACTTGTAATCCCAGCATTCAGGAGGCTGAGACCTGGAGGATCGCGGTTCGCGGACAGCCTCAGCTACTTAGTGAGGCCCTCTGCAACTCAGTGAGACCCGGTTTCAAAATAAAGAATAAAAAATAGGGCAGGGGGTGTAGCTCAGACGTCAAATGTCCCTGGGTTCCATCCCCAAACCCGCAGTAAATAAATAAACACCATTCCGTTTCCATGTAGTGCTACCATAGAAAATAACATGTGGTAGAATATACAGGTTTTACCCTCTATAACCTTTTTAGAAGTCACTGATATGTATCCTTTATATATGTATAATAATGCACTTAATAATCCCAGGAAATAGCACTAACTTCAAAAATGGTAAAGAAGTCTTAGTTTAAATGCCACTTGGTCCAATTCATCATGCATTTGCACAAATTATGCCGATATAATTGTACGATCACAATAATAACACATATTTTACAGGAATTCTTTCAGAAAATAAAAAAGCAAAGCCAGGTGTGGTGTTGCATGCTTGTAATCCTATTACTTGGGAGGCTGAGACTGGGGGATCACAGATGCAAGGACAGTCTCAGCAACTGAAAAATGAATTCGGTTTGAGGATATAGCTCAGAGATAGAATGCCTCTGGGCAATTCCCAGTACTACAAAAAAAAAAAAAAAAAAAAAAGAAAAGAAAAGAAAAATGGACAAATATAGAGAAGAAATTGCATACCAACTAATTTCACAAGATAATGTGGTATTTTTGAACTTATATACACACAGATCAAGAGAAAACAATGAAGGCTCTAGAAATAAAAACACATGAATTATCAATTGATTTTCAACAAAGAGCTTGAGGTAATTCAATTAAAAAAAGGCAAATATACAACAAATTATGCTGGAACAACTGGATATATTTTACTTTTGTGAGTACTAGGGATGAAAACCAGGGGTTTTCTACCTCCAGGCTATACCCCTAGACCTATTTTATATTTATATTACACTATATGTTACACCCCAGACCTATTTTATATTTATATTACCCTGGAATCAGGGTATTACTAAGTTGCTGAGAGTCTCACTAAGTAGCTGAGGCTGGCTTCGAACCTGAGATCCTCCTGCCAAGTACTGGGATTACAAGCATGAGCTACCACGTCCAGCTCAAAACTGGGTAATTAAATGAAAAAGAAATGAACCCGGGCATGGTGCACATGCTTGTAATCCCAGCATTCAGGAGGTTGAGACTGTAGGATTGCAGTTCATGGACAGTCTCAGCGACTTAATGAGGCCCTCCACAACTTAATGAGACCCTGTTTCAAAATAAAAAATAAAAAAATAGGGTAGGGGGTGTAGCTTGGAGGTCGAATGCCTCTGGATTCCACCCCCAGACCCATAAAAAAAAAGAAAACATTCAAATAATACTAGATGCCACATATAAATATTAACTCAAAATATGTCCTAAACTATAACATAAAAAGTTGAATGTTAGCTGGACGTGGTAGTAAGGAGATAGAAAGGAAATAGACAGATAGGGAAAAGGCCTCCATAGAAAAAAAGTTAATTTCCTGAGTTTCCTAAGGGGCGACAAATACCTGAAATTCCAAAAGCTCAGAGATCAGAAGGCCAGAGCTTCACAAAGCCATCTGTTTACTAATCAACAAACCCACAGAACAAGTCTGGCATTCCTGAAAGGAGACCCTTCAAAGAACTTGCAAATACCCTATGCAAATCCTGAGAGCTGTTTCCCAGAATTCCCAAAAGTCACCCTAACCAAAAGCGGACTTGCAAGTGGTGGGCAATGACCCTTGGAGGTCAGCAATGGGGGCTTTCCCTCTAGGGACCCCTTCCCCTTTTGGGGAGCTGTGTGTATCTGAGGGCACGTGCCTCGGGCGACTCTCGAGTAGTGACCTGAAGGCCTCTGCTGGACATCAAGGCTGGCCAGGCCCCTAGGGGTGACCTGCACCTCTTTTCTGGCAGATCGCGTAGACTCTGGGAGAAAGTAGTTTGCAACTGATGGGCACTTGGCTCGGGTGACACCCGGGTAGTGACCCTGAAGGCTGCTACTGGACCCCGGAGTTCTGACCGCCCCTTTGGGGTGTTTGGCCACTTTTCTCTATTCTCTTCTGGCAGATCGCGTGGACTCTGGAAGAAAGCAGCCTGCACCTGAAGGCAATTCGGCTTGGGCTACTCTCAAGTATTGTCCTGAAGGTAGCTGCTGGACCCAGAGTTCCAGCCCCTTTGGGGTGTTCAGCCACTCTCCCCCCATCCATTCCCTGCTGCCTCCAATAAACCTTTTACTCCCCTTTCTGAGGTCTGCGGGTGTCATTCTTTGCTCACCATAGACAAGAACTTGGTAAGGAAACTATGTTTCAGCTAGAGGAAACGCCGGGTTTCCTCGTAAGAAACCCCTGTTTCAGTAGTATACGCTTTAATCCCAGCATTTGGGAGGCTGAGACCAGAGGGTCATGGTTCACGGACAGCTTCAGCTACTTAGTGAGGCCCTCTGCAACTCAGTGAGACCCGGTTTCAAAATAAAGAATAAAAAATAGGGCAGGGGTATAGCTTGGAGGTCGAATGCCACTGGGTTCTATACCCAGACCTGTAAAAAAAAAAGTCAAATGTTAAAAATTGAAATTCCAGCAAGGCACCTTGAGTGCTACATAGTTGTAATCCCAGTACTTGAAAGTCTGAGAAAGAAGGATTACAAGTTCAGGGCCAGCCTCAACTATTTAATACGGACCTTTACAACTTAATGAGACCTTGTTTCAAAATGAAAAATAAAAGATAGGGTTATGGGTTATAGCTCACAGGTAAAGCACCCCTGGGTTCAATCTTCAGTGCGTGAAAAATAATTAATTAATTAATTAAATTAAAAGTACTAGAGATACAGCTTTAAAGTAGACTGTTCCTGGGTTTAATCCCCAATGTGGAAAGAAGCGAAGAAGACAGGAAGGCAGAGAGGAAGAAAAGAAGGGAGGGAGGAGTGAAAGAAGGAATTGGAGTGCTGCCTAAGAAAAATGATTATCAATGCATATATTTCAAAAATACATGTATGTGCAACATAAAAAAATTTTCACATCTCAAAGCAAATAAATAACCAAAAGAAGATCAGAAATATTTTAACTAGTCTATGAAGAGGAGATAACAAAAAGCAGAGAGACAAATAAAGATGTTCAGCATCATTGATCCTTATGGAAAGACAAACTAAAATGATATATCACTATCCACTTAAGAGAATAGTTAATTAAAATTCCATACTGTTGAGAATATTTTACCCGGTCTATGTGTTGCATTGTTGGACTTATGCCCTCTTCAAGGAGCCTCAAGGTCTTTAGTCTAATTTCCAAGTCCTTGATCCATCTTGAATTGACTCTTGTGCAGGGTGAGAAAGTGGGATTTATTTCCATTTTTCTGCATATGGATAAACAGTTTCGCCAACACTATTTATTAAACAAGCTATCTTTTTTCCAGTGTATGTTTTTCCAGTGTATGTTTTTGTCTGTAAGTGTGTAGATTTGTTTATGAGTCTTCTATTCTACTCTGTTGGTCTATGTATCTGTTTTTGTGACAGTACTATTTTGTTTTTATTACTATAGCTTTGTAGTATAGTTTAAAGTCAGGTATTGTTATTCTTCCTGCATGGTTTTTGTTGCTAAGAACTACTTTGGCTATTTTGTTGTTCCAAATGAATTTAAGAACTGATTTTTTCTATGCCTGTAAAGAATGACCTGGGTAATTTAATGGATATTGCATTAAATTTGTAGATCACTTTTGGATATTTGCCATTTTGATGATATTTATTCTGCCTATCTATAAACATGGAAGATAGTTCTACCTCCTAAGGTCTTGGCACAAAAAATTAAAAGGCAGATCAATAAGTAGGACTGCATTAAACTGAAGAGCTTCTGTACAGCAAAGGAAATTATCAAGAACTTCAACCAAGAGCCAATAGAATGGAGAAAGATTTTTGCCACCTACTCTTCTGATAGAGGAATAATATCTAGAATATACAGAAAACTAAAAAAAAAACTCAGCAGTAATAAAACAAATACCCCAACAAAAATGAGAAAGTGAACTAAATAGACATTTCATGAAAGAACAAATTCAAATGGCCAATAAATGCATGAAAAAATGTTCAACATCATTAGCAATCAGAAAGATGAAAATTAAAACTACCCTGAGATTTCACCTAACTCCAGCTAGAATGGCAATTATTCAGAATACAAACAACAAATGCTGGCAAGGATGTGGAGAAGCGGGAACCCTATAACATTGTTGATGGGATTTCAAATTAGTACAACCACTTTGGAAAGCATTAATGAGGCTCCTCTGAAGAATAAGAATAAACTTACCATATGATCTGGCAATACCACTTCTGGGTATTTACCCAAAAGAATGGAAACCAAACTACCAAACTAATGCATGTGTATCTATGCTTCTAGCTGGACAATTCACCATAGCCAAACTATGTCCAGCATCAGAAGTATAGATTACAAATTTATGGGATATATACACAATGGAACTTTATTCAGCCATAAAGAAAAAAAACCAATTATGTCATTTACAGGGAAGTGGATGGAACTGGAGAACATTATGCTAAGTGAGATAAGTGAGATTAGTCAGTCACAAAAAAATAAGAAATTGGAGGATCTCTCTAATATGTGGAAGCTAGGGAGAAAATGGATCACAAGAGGAAGGAGAAACCATAAATGAGCAATGGTCTGATTTAAAATAAACTAAAATCTCATGACTAGCATGACTGAACTTGAATTTTTTTCACATTATTAGCGAAAATGTAATGTGTTACAGCCAGTTTGGAAAACATTTTAGTAATGTCATATAAAATTAATCATACCCTTACCAATTAACTCAGCAATCACAATCCTAATTATTTCCCAAAGAAAAGAGAAAACAAAAGTTCATACCAAGGTTTTTACAGAAATGCTAGTGGCATTTTTATTATCACTGTAACTGTACAACAACTGGTGAATAAATACATATTCTGGGCACATGGATATCATTAAATACTACTCATCAACAGAAAGAAATGGATTACTGCTCCTGGTATCTTTAAGAAAAAAAAAATATGAATCTCAAAAAGCCCTGGAAGTGAAAAACCCATTCTGCATATCATATGGCCATAATTATTTTTATGACATTTTGAAAAAAGGCAATAACATACCAAAATAAATTAATAGAGTAGTTGTCAAGGCGTAGAAGAATGAAAAAAGTACTAAGGGTCCCGAGTCAACTTTTTGAAGGAAGAGAAACATTTAAGATTGTTTTGGTAGCTACATGATTATATATGTTTTTCACAATATACAATATTATATGCTTAAGAAGGACAAAATTTATACTACTTTTATTATACCTCAAGAAGAGAAAAAATAATGTAAAGATATTTTGGTTTGCTAGTCAATAACTTTAACAAAATAATATCTATATTGTTTGTGATTAAAAGCAAAAAAGTATTGGAAGATAATTTTATTCTCTGGAAGATGGGGTAGGATGTTAGTTTCAATTTTCTGGAAAAAGATCATTTGTCTTACGGTTAGAGGAATTAAGCTTTAAATATTATCATATTATATTTATATTTTGAATATTTATATTATAAATATTCAAAAATTGCTTTACCTTTGGCATTTTTATTTAAATTGTCATTCATTGTGACCAAAAATACCCAACAAGAACCATTTAGAGAAGGGAAGGTTTAGTGAAGCTCACAGTTTTAGAAGTTTCAGTAGATAAGGTTGGCTCTGAGACATAACCCAGGGTGGTGATGAAGACTGAAGGGCTCAGACTGAAGTGGTAGCTCCTAAGTCATTGCAGAAATGAGTGAGAGAAGGATAGAGATAGAGATAGAGATAGAGGGAAGAAGAAGAAGGAGGAGGAGGAGGAGGAGGAGGAGGAGGAGGGGGGGGGGAGGAGGGGGGAGGAGGAGGAGGAGGAGGAGGAGGAGGAGGAGGAGGGGGAGGAGGAGGGTAGAGGAGGAGGAGAAAGAGGAGGAGGAGGAGGAGGAGGAGGGTAGAGGAGGAGGAGGAGGAGGAGGAGGGTAGAGGAGGAGGAGAAAGAGGAGGAGGAGGAGGAGGAGGAGGAGGAGGAGGAGGAGGAGGAAAGAAAAAAGAGGAGGAGAAAGCAAAGGAACCACACCCACACTCCCAGCAGTCTGCCTCCTCCAGCAATGAACACCTCTGAATCTTGCTGTAATGCTGGCCTCTGAATCTTTCTGGTTTAGGGAAGTGCTTTAAACACATGAAATGCTATAGGACAGTTGAAATCTAAACTATAACAGATAGTAAAGGAATACTTTCATTTGTCCATAAATATATTCACAGTATATTTCCATTGCCATCACTCTGTTGTTGCTTAATATGACTTTTCTTTAGTCTCTTTGAATTGATACAGACCCCAGAAGAATGGGTTAGAAAGCAAATATTTCAAAGGTAAAAGATATAAATTAGCTAACACTTCATTTACTTGAAAACTTATATTTTCATGAATTATTTTCACTGATCTGATGAGATAAAAATGACTATGTCACATCTAGACTACATATTTTCCCACCTCACAATTTTTGGAATTATTCTATCTAAAATATAGTAAAATTTAATACAAAATAAAACATCACTATATATTTACTTGAGATGGCTAAAGCATAATTCCTAATGTTCCCATCATTTTTCCTATTCTAAGTACAATATGTGACTTCTTATGAATTAACAGCTGAATGTTAGATATTTATTCCTTCATTGATAAAGAGAACTTTATTTTTACATTTCTAGAAATACATGTTTAAGAGCTTCAGATTGTCTCATACTTCACATAAATGTGTTCAGATATCTATTCAAGAGTACCAGTAACCTGTTTCTCCAGATGCCAGGGATATGAGAATGTATAAAATTTTAAAGACTATTGGAGAAAAATATGTGTAGAGAAGGTTGTAGCTGATTAATCTAGAGACATGCAACTCAGTCTCCTCTTCCCTTAGGCTCCCCTTTAAAAATCACAGAAATGAAATGAACAAGACAAAAGTTTTTAAAATATATTCTCTTAAATATTACCATCTGGGTGTGGTAGCGCATGCTGGTAATCCCTGAATTCAGGAGGCGGAGACTGGAGGATCATGATTTGCAGACAGCCTCAGCTACTTAGTAAGGCCCTTTGCAACTCAGTGAAACCCTGTTTCAAAAATAAAAAATTACTAAAAAATAGGGCTAAAAAGACTACAAAATAGAACTGGGGGCATAGTTCAGAGGTAGAATGCCCTTGGGTTCCACATGCGCGCACACGCGCGCACACACACGCAAACACACACACACACACACACACACACACACACACACACACATATTACTCATATGTCTGCAGCATATCTCTTACATTTAAGTGTACATATTTGTAAATTAGCTAAATAAACACCTAACCCGCAAAACTTTTCAAATGTGATTCATTTAGACTATTATAGTTTTTACTAATTCCCTGGTTATTTCACTACTCTATTTAAAATAATTAGATAGACATTTTAACAATGGAAATACTCATACTTTTGTTCATGTCAATATTAGTAATAATGTATAATATTTATTGATGGATGTTTACTATGCAATTCATACTACTGCATACATATTCATTTAACTTAATACTAGTATATACCTGTAGTATATTGAATTACTATAATGTATTCTCAATATTGTTTTTATTTTACATGATATTATTATATTTTTGTGGTGCTGGGAATTGAACCCAGGGGCAGTCTACCTGCAAGCTCCACCCCCCCCATTCCTGTTTATTATTCTTTATTTTTTATTTTGAAACAGGGTCTCACTAAGTTGCAAATGGCCTCACTAAGTAGCTGAGGCTGACTGTGAACCCACATCCTCCTGTCTCAGCCTCCTAAGTAGTGGGATTACAAGTGTGCACTATCATGACCAGCTTGTTTTCCCTTTTTATGCCATTATTGAGACTCAAACCTCCCCTAAAGAATGCCTATATAGAGAGATGTTATTTTCTGTTACATAATTTTTATTTTACCATATTATTATTTCCCATATTTAAATTTTTCTATATTCTCTTAATCTAGTTTACTGTTTTACATGACCTCAAGTCCCAGTATTTTGTACGACACTAAAAATCTCATGATACACTTATAATTTTATTTGAAAAATTAAATATACTGGTATTTCAGTAGACCTCTGACTGTAATTATCTTTTTTGTTTTGACATTAATTTTAATATTAATTGTATATGAATATCTATGAAGTTCCCAAACTTTAAAACCTCAGGTTACCTGTGTGTAGGACTTTGTGTAAAGGTGAAACAATTGACTAATTTTTAGGTCAGAAAACAAAACAAACAAAAAATTTATGATCATGGTATAATAATTTCCTTTAAAAAACACACAAACACATTCAGGGAGTAGTTTGAAGATAATATAATGAAGATGCAATATATATATATATTTGTGGAAAAGTAACCCAAATAAAATGCTATGACATCGAGTGTAACAGCATTCCATTGAGCCATAATGTCTATGGAAATTTGTTTCTACTCTAAGAAAATATGGGGATTTCTGCATTCAGTGAGAGTCAGTGTTAGGGGTTGTTAAAGGAGCAAAGCCACTTCCATCTGTGGTTAAACTTAAAAGAAAACTAGAAGGTAAAGGAGTCTGCAAAAAAAATAAGGCAGAGAAGGGTGGTTGAATACAGATTAGAAGCAAAGGATGGGGATCCCAATAACCAGCATAGGTGTCAACATATCTAATTTAAAAATACTAAATATGAGATACTATGCAGTAACAATAGTAATATAGTTTTCAATAGAAAACTATAGTTTGAATATGAAATATATATGTATATAACATAAATCCAGTCATATTCATAAAGATAACATAACTCATCATAAAAAATATAATATTTGCATTGAGGTAATTTTTCCTAAGAAATCATTTATTGCATAATTGTTGAATGTCTTCTATATCCCAAGCACTTTTGCTGAGAGTCTATCAGTAAACACAACAAGTAGAGTGCTGCTAGATCTTTCATTCAAAGTGATATCATATAATTAAGGTTAGCATGAATATAAGCAAAAACAGAAAGTATTTGCACAAAAAATTACAAGAGACTGAGAGTGTGTAGCTTAGTAAACTTCTCACCTCCTCTTTTTATTTGTAGTGAAGGGAAAATATTCTGAACAAATATGCACTTGCTGGCAGCTTCAGGAAATGTCCAGCAAAAGGGTCCATATAGTTTCACTCCTGTGAGAGGAGCTCATGATTGGGAGTCCTTGAAGATAAATAACTCTAAGGAGGGTATAATATAAAATCCCTCTTTCCCAAGTGCATTTGTTTTTAGATTTTCCCCTTTAAGTAGATCTATAAACTGACACACTTTATAATGTTTAGAGTTAGAAAATGATTGCTTTTACTTGTGGGATATTTCCATTTTCTTCATGCTATTTTATCTTATTCTATTTTAAAGCTAATGCCTATTAACATGACAAATTGGGAATGGGCTCTCCTCTTCTGTATCATATCTCAACACAAATGCAATTTGGTTCCTTGAGAGTGCTCTAAATGTATTTTTAAAAATAGAATGTATTTTGAAACTGAATTTTATGGTATAGTGTTCTATAAAATCTTTTGAATTAGAAATGTTCACTGAATTAATATCAGAGTACAAATATTTTATAATATATAATTCTATGAAATCTTTGAATAAGTAACATTCACCAGATAACTATCTTAGTGAAGTGAAAACAAGCTTGATATACTTGAATTTTCTCATCTGTCAATTTGAGCTAAGGTTCTGTGTTTATTATTTTGAATATATACATTCATATTTATAGTTAAGATTTAGTTAAAATGATAAATATTTGTGGTTATAATTTTAAATGTGAGATAGCCAAATTTTAGATAAAGAACATTTAATAAGAAGACTCATGGATTCATGGATTGTTCAACTTCCAGAAGTTAAACTGTGGCATTGAATTAGCTTATAAAAGGTGGGCATGAAAGTGCATGCTTATAATCCCAGTACTTGGGAGGCTGAGACCTGAGGATTGCAGATTCATGGCCAGCCTCAGCTACTTCGTGTGGCCCTCTGAAATTTAGTGAGACCCTGTTTCAAAGCAAAGAATATAAAAATAGGACTGGAGGTGTAGCTCAGATGAAAAATGCCCCTGAGTTTAATCCCTAGTTTCACAAAAAAAATTAGCTTATGAGTACATATGAGAGACACATATGTTTGCACTTGCACACAGATACAGAGTAAAGCCTTTTCCTAGAAGGAATAATCACTGGAATGCCAATCTCAAAAATTATTATTTATTTACTATGGTCTTCAGGCATCTTCATTTTGGTTTTGTCTTTGGAAAAAAAGTAAAAAGGACATTAGTAGTATACAAGCAGTGTGAGAGTTGGGATTTGTTTAAAAGCGAATGATAAACATCATTTTACATCAATTTAAGTGAAAAATAAGAGATGGGAGAATTGGACAATTTGTTTGCAACAAAAATTTAACTAGTCAAAAAGATCTAGGCACATATTTTAAAATGAAATTAATCAGTTAAAATATTTTAGTACTTTCTTTTTCATCTATTGAATAATAAATTTCTAACCTAACACTCTTTTATAAATATCAGTATAAATATCTGTCTTCTAGGTAGTGGAAATAGCTATTGAAACAATAGATAAAGACATCATGACCTCAAGGAACTTACACTGTGGTTGGAAGAAGAAGAAAATTAAACATGAATTAATAAATATATAGCAGGTCAGGAAGTGATAAGCACTTTGGGTGAAACACAGTGGTGAGCAGTACAGAAAATGAGGCAGCTAGATAGATCAGAGAAAGGCCTCTCTGATTACCAGCCCCATTAACAGAATTCTGGAGGAAGCGATGGCCTGAGTTATGTAGTTTTCTGAGGTGGACATATGCACAGAACCTTGAGCAGGACTCTATAATGGAGTGACTGAAAAAGGCAGAGATTACAGATAGTATTGAAAGAATAACAACTGGCCAGACTGTTAAGGATCTTGCAGGGTTATTGTGTAGTTTTGCAATTATATTCTTCCTTAAGTGGGATGCCAAGGGAGCATTTTTAGGAGTGCCAAGTCTAATTTGCATCTGATAAAGATTTCAGGTGATTTGCTGAATAGAATAGGACATTCATCAAGGGCAGGGACAAGAGTATATGAACATTCACATGGTGCTTTCTGATGTAGTCTGGGAATAGAGTTGATGGCAGCAAGGGGGATCGTGAATTGTTTTCTGATATAATTTTGTTGAAAGCCAATCGAGTTTGTGAGGAAAGGTAAAAAAATGACTATAATTTTTTGGTCTGAGCAGCTAAAGAAATGGAGGGCTCTTAACTGAGACAGAGAAGCTGTACGAGGAAGAAATCTGGGGGAAAACAGTGGGAGCTCAGTTCTGGATATGTCAAATATGAAGTAGCTATGCTTCATCAGTGTATACATATGGTGCTCAAAAGCACACGGGTAGCTTCAGTCACCAAGAAAATATAATGCAAAGACCAACAATTTGCTCTGTTTCTGGCTCCCTTCCACCAAGGTCAATCCCAACAGACTCCACTGGGAGAAAAGCAGAAGAGAAACTTTTTGAGAAAATTTTCTCCAACAATGGAATGTGTGGATCCTACCCTGAGTGCCTGGGATGTTAGGAGGTAGAGCTGCCAGGCTTGAGTCGTTAAATACAAAGAAAAAGGTGGATGTAAGATTTCTCACTTGATTTTCATCCTCCCTCTTCCTTGGGGTGTCAGTGAGATATTCTCATGGGAGGGAGGGCAAGGGCTAACTTGATCCTTCGCACTCTCTCTTGCTTGTATTCTTCCTAGATGGCAAAGGACTGTCACTTAGATCTCTACTACAGATGATGCTTTGTGAAAATCAAGGAAGAGACTGAGGGGAGATTTTTGCTCACTCACAATTCCAAATCTTAAAAAGCTGTGGTAGCCAGGCATGGTGGTGCACACTTGTAATCTCAACATGTGGGAAGCTGAGAAAAGAGGATAGCGATTCGCAGACAGCCTCAGCTACTTAGTGAGGCCCTCAGCAACTTAGTGAGACCCTGTTTCAAAATAGAGAATTAAAAATAGGGCTGGGGGTGTAGCTTGAAGGTTGAATGCCCCTGGGTTCCATCCCCAGTAGTGCAAAATAGATACATGAATAACAAGTTGTGGTAGTTTGGTTTAAATTCAGCCTAAATTTGAAACCTATTTTTTTATTGTTCATTACTATAAATTATTTTATAGAAACAGTACCGAACCTCTGTTTTCACCTACTTTGTTGTTTATCTTTTAATTCATTTTTTCTGAACAAGTATTATGAAGTTTTGTCTACATTATTTCACTGTGATTTTCTTTTTTAATTTATTTTTATTGGTACAGTATAGTCTCACATCATAATGTGGATCATATTGACAGTGGCATATATTCACACAGTACTTGGGGCCCTACACCCCTAACTTCCCTATTTTCCTCCCTCCCAATACTGAATGTCCAGGTGAACAATGTTACGTTCACATATCTACAGATAGGCACATGTTGCCTTTCCAGTAATGAATCTCAGAATTCTTCCTCTTCTACCCTTGCTTTCTGGCTTCACTGAGGTTTCCTGTCAATTACCTGGAGTCCCTCTGATATCCCTAATACTCCCTAGCTTGAGCATATTAGATAAAATATATATCTCTTCTCATTTTGTGCTTGGCTAATATCACTTAACATAATGTTCTCCTGGTCTTTTCATCTTACAAATGACATAATTTTGTTCTTTATTGCTGATTAGAATTCCATTGTGTATATTTTCCATAATTTTATAATTCATTTATCTGTTGATGGACACCTAGGTAGGTTTCATATTTTGGCTATTGGCTATTGCGAATAGTACTGCTATGAACATGGGTATTCATATGTGACTGTAGTTCTATTGTTTCACCTCCTTTGGAAAGATGCCTAGGAGTGGTATAGCCAGATCATGTGGTGGATCTATTCCCAGTTTTCCAAGGAATCATCACACTGTTCTCTATAGCAGCGCAACTAGTTTGCACTCCCACCAGCTGTGTAGAAGAGTTCCTATTTTTCACAACCTTGCTTGCCAACATTTGTTGTTATTTGACTTCTTTATGCTTGCCATTCTGATTGGGGTTAGATAGAATCTCAGCATAGTTTTAGATAGAATCTCAGCATAGATTTAATTTGCATGTCTCTGATAGCTAATGATGTTGAGCATTTTTGCAGGTATCTATTGGACTTTTTTTTTTTTTTTTTTTTTTTTTTTTTTTGCGGGTCTGGGAATGGAACCCAGGGACATTCGACCTCCGAGCTACACCTCCTGCCCTATTTTTTATTCTTTATTTTGAGACCGGGTCTCACTGAGTTGCAGAGGGCCTCACTAAAGTAGCTGAGGCTGTCTGCAAACCGCACTCCTCCGGTCTCAGCCTCCCGAATGCTGGGATTACAAGTGTGCGCCACCATGCCCGGCTTCTATTGGACATTTGTATCTCTTCTTTTGTCAAGTGTCTATTTAAGTCAGTTGCCCATTTCTTAATTGGGTTATTTGTTTTGCTAGTGTAAAGTCTTTTAAGCTCTTTGAAAATTCTGGATATTAGACCTCTATCAGAGAGGTAGCTGGTAAAGATCTTCTCCCATTCTGTAGGCTTTCTCTGTAGATTCTTGATGAGTTCCTTTGATGAGCAGAGACTTTTAGTTTGATGCATCCCACTTGTTAATTCTTGTTTTAATTCCATGTGCTTTGGGGGTCTTGTTGAGGAATTTACTATCAGTGCCTATATGTTGGAGTGTTGAACCTATACCTTTCTCTAATAGGTTCACAGTCTCTGGTCTGATTTCAAAGTCTCTGACCCATCTTGAGTTGATTCCTGTGCATGGTGAGAGGTAAGGATTTAGTTCCCTTTTTCTACAAATGGATAGCCAGTTCTTCCAGCACCATGTATTGAAAAGGCTGTCTTTTCTCCCATGGTTCCTTCCTCAAAGATCAATTGACTTTAAATGTATGGGTTTATTTCTGTATCTTCCATTTCATTCCATTGGTCTCTATACCTGTTTTTGTGCCAATACCACGCTGCTTTAACTACCATAGCACTGTAGTATAATTTGAAGTAAGGAATTTTGATGCCTCTTGTATGATTCTTATTGCTGAGAATTGTTATGGCTATTCTGGGTCTCTTGTTTCTCCCTGTAAAATTCATGACAGATTTTTCTAGGTCTATAAAGAATGTCACTGGCATTTTGATAGGAATTGAATCTGTAGATCATTTTTGGCAGAATGGCTATTTTGAAGATATTTATTTTGCCTATCCATGAGCAAGGGAGATATTTCCATCTTCCAAAGTCATCTTCAATGTATTTTTAATGTTATTATAATTTTCATTGTAAAGGTCTTTTACATATTTGTTTAGGTTTATCCCTAGGTATTTAATTGGTTCTGATGTTAATGTGAATGGAATTGTTTTGTTTATTTCTTTTTCTGGATATATTGTTACCATATAAAAAGCTACTGATTTCTTTAGGTTAATTTTTATCTCACCACTTTTATGAATTGGTTAATCAGCTCTAATACTCTTTTGGTTGAGATTTTGTGGTCTTCTAGATATAGGATCATGTCTTCTGCAAACAAGGATAATTTTAATGTTTCTTTTTCAATTTGAATTGTTTTAATGCCCTTCTCTTGTCTTATTGCTGTGGCAAGAGTCTTGAGAACTATATTCAAAGGGAGTGGGGATACTTGGCATCCTTGTCTTATTCTTGATTTTAGAGGAAATTCTTGCATTTTTCTTTATTCAATATGATGTTGGCTTTGGTTTTATTGTATATTGCCTTAATGATGTTGAGATACATTTCTTCTATTCTAATTTTCTGTAGCATTTTTAACATAAATGGGTGTTGGATTTTGTCAAATGCTTTCTCAGCATCTATTGATATGATCACGTGCTTCTGTTCTCTGTTCTATTTGAATAACATTTTGCATATGTTGAACCACCCTTGCATTTCTGATATGAAACCAACTTGGTTGTGGTGTATAAATCTCTTGATATGATTTTAAATGCATATATCTAGTATTTTGTTTAGAAATTTTGCATCTATATTCATCAATGATATTGGTCTTTGACTTTCTTTTCTTAAGGTATCTTTATTTGGTTTTGGAATTAATTTAATACTGGCTTTGTAGAAGGAGTTTAGAAGAATTTAATCTCTTTTAATTTCTCAGAACAAGTTGTGAAGTATTAGGATTAGTTCTTTTCTGAAAGTTTTGTAGAATCCACCTGAAAATCCATCTGAACCTGGGCTTTTTTGATGGCAGAATTTCCCGAGGGGCAATGAATACTAATTAACTTCCAAGGCTCCTAAAAGAGACCAGCTCTTCCAAGGTTCAGAGATAAGAATGACCAAAGCTTCACAAAACCATCTGTTTACTAATCAACAAACTCAGGAGACATCCCTGGAGCAAACCTGACACCTCTACTGAAAGGAGACCCCTCAAAGGACATGCAAATACCCTATGCAAATTTTAAGAACTGCCTCCCAGACTCCAAGCAACAGAGGACAGGCAGAGATATATAAACCCCTAGACCAGTCACCAGGATGGTTAACCACTCTGGGAAACTCTCCCTGTTGGGGAGCTTTTCTCTCTCTTTCGCAGGTCTCGTTAGCTTTGAGAGAAGGTGGGGTGCAAATGAAGGCACTTGACCCAGGATACACTTGGGTTGTGACCTGAAGGCCTCTGCTGGACATCAAGGCTGACCAGGGCCCCTAGGGGTGACCTGCACTTCTTTTCTGGCAGATCGTGTGGACTTTGGGAGAAAGCAGCTTGCAACTGAAGGCATTTGGCTTGGGCTATCCTCAAGTATTGTCCTGAAGGCATCTGCTGGACATCAGAGTCTCAACAGCCCTTATGGGTGTTATGCCACTTTTCCCTATTCCCTGCTGCTTTCAATAAACTTCTTATTCTCCTTCCTACGGTCTGAGGGTGTCATTCTTAGCTTGCTGCAGACAAAATTCCAGTAAGGAAATGCTGAGTTTCTTCTCAAGAAACCCCATTTCATCCCTGTGGCTGCTCTGGGCTGTAGTTACGTTACTATCCTGAGGACCGGGTCTCAGGAGGGCACAGTGTGCCGCTGCGGATACTGGCTTCTGTTGAGCACACAAGCTTTTGGATCTTTTAAAAAAAATGTTTTTCTCAATCCCTGAAGCATGGTGCTGCCTGCTTAAGATGTTGGAGCTCTGCTGCTGCTTTCTGCACTTCACGTCCTTGGTGTTTTTGCTGGAATTTCTTGGGATTGTGGAGCCAGCAGTCACAGTTTTGGCAGGCAACTGAGATGAAGTTGGCTGCCATACCAGGTCAGTCATGCACTCAGGCTCTTTGCTATCTCATGTTCCGACTACTGGATTTATTCCACTATGGTTCCCTTTTTGTGTTTTTGTTAGTACGTATTTTTATTGCTTTGTTTTTCTCGTCAAGGGGCTGCCTTCTCATTAGTTGATTTTTGTTTGTTAAAGCTGCTGAGAGGTGCAGCATTCCACAGTCACCATTTTCTCTCCTTCCCCATGGTGTGATTTCTAGGTAGTACTTGTATTTATTCTTTTCCTATTCAGAAACTAAATAATTTTCATGTGTATCTCCAACAATATATTTTGCTTCCTTTATGCATTTAAATCTTCAGTGATATACATGTCAGTGGATGATCCCATCAATATTTAACTCACTTATTTATTTTGCATTTCTGGGAATCAAACCCAGAAGCATTTACCTCTGAGCTACACCCTCTGCCCAAATTTTTATTTTTTATTTCAAAACAGGGTCTCACTGAGTTGCAGAGGTCCTCAGTAAGTAGCTGAGGCTGTCCGCGAATTGGGATTACAAGCATGCACCACCACGCCCGGCTTAACTCATTTTTATCTGCAGTTTCTCCCAACTTTCTCTTGTATTTTCTTCTGTGTTTTTGTTTGTTAGTTTGTTTGTTTATTCTGTTTTTCTATTTTTCTAAAATGCTTTTCTTCCCCAAATAGCTTGGCAAATTGCTATTTACTCTTAAAAATTCTGTTTAGATGCCACTTCAATTCTCTGTGAAACTTACATTTCTTCTTAATCCCATAATACTCTGTACTACCTTTATTATATGAGGAATTATCACAAAATCACCTAAATAGTGTTCTACATGCCTCACAATCCCTTAAAGGAGAAACAAAGACCCAAACACAGTGTTAGCACTCTCTAAATAACTGTTAAACAAGGGTCTAAAATTCCACTTCGGACATCTAGATCAATGTTTTTTCTGACTTTTACTTTCTGACTCTATTAATATACTCTAATATAGTTATTTAAATGCAGCCAATTGCACAGTATTGTTTTAGAATACTATTTTAACTTTCTTTGAAACTAAGTCTGTATCTTTCAAATGTATCATTGTCTTATATTAATGTTTTTCAAGTGTGCCAAAGAAGAAAGAGAGACTTCCTGGGAAATAAAACAGCAAACATAATAGCCAATTTGACATCATGCCCTAAAAGTAGTTTGATAAAACTACATTTCTTACTGGCATTGTGAACACATAGAACTTTTTCTATGGATACTTCTTTTTGCAGTCCACCAGAATTTATGTTTTGGTCTGTTATAATGAAGACTTTAAAAAACATGCATGGTCATGTTTATCACAGCACAATTCACAATAGTCAAATTATAGAACCATCCTAGGTTTGCTTTAACAGCTAAATGAACCACAAAACTGTGGTATGTACATACAGTAGAAACTTACTAAACTATAAAAAACCTAATTATGTCATTTTCAGGAACATGGATGGAACCTAAGAATAGTATCTTTTTAAAGGCTAACATTTACTTAAAACTTAAAATACTTTCATATGGGTTTCAGAAATAGTAACAGTAACCATCTAAATAAAATTGACAGTAGAATTAAGTTGATATAAACTTTTCATGTCTTTAAATAAAGATTAAAACATTGAAACTCAGTGTCCCTTAATCAGTTAATGTTATATAAGATATTAATGAAATTACCAGAGATATTACTCCCAAAGTATTAGACAGTTTCTAATACTAACTATTCTGCTTTGCTTTAAAAATCACTTTTAAGCAGATTTTCTTCTTGTTCTTCTTAAATTTTCTCTTAAATTATTTATTTTTAATTTAATGGAATTATAGGGACATTTACCCACAAAGTGAGATTTTTTTCAAAAATTACTTATTTTAATTATTGTAATTGGTACATTATAGACTTACATCATAATGTAGATCATGTTGACAATGGCATACATTCACAGAGTACTTGGTTCCCCCTCTATAATTCACAATAGCCAATCTATGGAACCAATTAGGTGTGCATCAAGAGATAAGTAATACAAAATTATTTGAAATAGATGTGAGGAATTCTACTCAGTAATAAAGAACAACAAAATTATGTCATTCATAAGAAGATAGAAAGATTATGTTAAGTGAGATTAGCCAAGCACAGAAAGAAAAGGGACATATGTTTTCTCTAATATGCTCGAGCTGGGGAATATTTGAGATGCCAGAGGGATCGAGATAATTGAGAATACTATTTTAAGTGAGATTAACCAGTCTCAAAAAATGAAAAGTTGTATGTTTTCTCTTATGTGGAAGCTAGATAAGAATTAAGAAAGAGGGTAATCTCGAATAGAGGAACAAAAATGATAAAGGAGGTGTAGAGGGTTAAGAAGATTGAGATGTAAAAATGGTAATAGTTTAAATATTGCTATGTAAGCATATTGAATTTCCAATGCCAATCTCAAAGACTTCTACAAGTAAGATGAGGGATGGATGTGGAACTTAGGGAAAAATTCTCCAAAAGTTGTACACATGTATTCTAAGCTTCAGTATAATATGTAATTATAATCTACTGATAAAAAATAAGCAGTATTTTATAAAATACGAAAAAATTTTCCTAAAAGATACCAAGGGTTGAAGGTTTAAATATTTATATATTTGTTAAACGTTTATATAGTATTTTAATACACATCTTATTTATTCTTTATATATAATGACTTGACATGTCATAGGCACAATGAAGCTGTACTGTGCTTGTCATATCAGACTAAAATAACAGTGAAAACATAAAAAGCTCGATAGTTTGGCAAGGTTCTCCTTCCTAGTCCTGTGTACTTTCATTTTTTTATTTTCTGTCAGCAAACTAATGTTGTGTGAGTAAGTAATTAAGCTGAATTAATGATCATCAAACTCTGTAAGTCTAAAGATTCTCAGAATTTTTATATGACATTCTTAGAACCAATAAATATGCAGAACTTAATGATTTAAAAGACTTTAATAGAAATCACATATACTCCAACTTTTGTACCTGCCTACACTCTTCCAAATGCATTCAATACCAGAGAGTAGCAAAATATAAAGTAATTAATTAAAAATAAAAGAGTTCGCCGGGCGTGGTGGTGCATGCTTTTAATCCCCGCGCTTGGGAGGCAGAGACAGGAGGATCACCCAGGTTCGAAGCCAGCCGCACTGGCTTAAGAGACCCTGTTTCTAAATAAAGATATAAAAAGAAATAGGTCTGGGAGTGTAGCCTGGAGGTAGAAGGGCTTCCAGGAACCCCAGTACCACCACAATAAATAAATAAATAAATAAATAAATAAATAAATAAATAAATAAATAAAAGTGCTCTAGGCAAGGTATCACTGACTGCTCAGTTACACTCTGATTTTCTCTGTTTTATGAAAGAAAATGCTTCAGGAATCTAACATGCAAGTCAGTTGTGCTAATATTAATAATGTGTTATTCTTTACTGAGTGCAGAACTAGCTTTTTCTTTAGATAATGTTCACAGGTAAACTGTGAAGAGAGACTATATTTTTAAAATCAGGAAATACACAGATAAAACAGTGGATCAATAAATAATATCTCCAAAAGAAAAGGGCAAACTATATTCTTTGGTACATTTACATGTCATGTTTTTATGTTGACATTTTAAACTGTGCAAAGTCTTTAATAAACAAGCTTTGATACTATCATGGTTTTAAAAGTGAGTTTACAAAGGGATGTAAAACTTTAAGGGATTCAGTAGAGACTAATTCCTATTTACATCCATGTAAATTGTGATTGAATGTTTTCAGAGATTATATGAATGCACATATATCTTCACATATGATTTAATAGGGTAGGTGATTCAGAAAGGGCCAAAACCTTTAATATTATAGAGTGTCTCATATGATGTTCAACAAAATAGCACATGTCATTTTGTTTAAAAAGCTATCAATGGATAAAATGACATTCTCATAAGAGGTTTTTCCTCCAAGTAGATAAACCTAGTCATTTCTAGAAGAAAAAATGCTAATTTAAGAAATTACATAATGCAGATGTATGAGTGCATATAATATAAAACATATTTATATGTATGTGTATTTGTGCATATATATATATATATATATATATATATATATGACTGATGAGAGTAAAAATAATAATAAAAATGAAAGGAACAATTCTTGACTTATCTTGTAAATTTTGAAGCCTAAAAAATTTAATATGTGCAGAAACATGGTTGACAATATATTTGAATTCTACACCATGCATTCAGTTACCTATGGAAATAAATTATGTATGATCAGTGATCTCATTTTAAGCTTGCCAGTAGAGGTCAGAGGCAATGTATCAGAATAAAAAGAGTTGATGTATCTTAAATAAGAAAATGATATTAAAGAATTACACAGCTATTCCAGTGATGTCACAACCACGCTTTTAAAATCCAGAATGTTCATATCAAGATTTACAGAGCAGTGCTGAAAATTAAATACAGTAAAATATATATATATTTTTCTATAGATCTATAAATTCTTTTTTTTTTTTTTGGTGGTACTGGGGTTTCTGGAAGCCCTTCTACCTCCAGGCTACACTCCCAGACCTATTTTTATATTTTTATTTGGAAACAGGGTCTCTTAAGCCAGCAAGGCTGGCTCCGAACCAGCGCAATCCTCCTGTCTCCGCCTCCCAAGCACGGGGATTACAAGCGTGTGCCACCACACCCGGCTTTAAATTCATTTTAAGCTTGCAGAATCTGAGGAATTATTATTAGGCTTATGATTTGTGCCCAGAAATGACTGTTCTCTGAATGTGAATGTCCTAGGGGGCAATTCTGTTTAAATAAATATGCATGCAGCCACTTTGAAGAATTAAGCATGTGATTCAAACCAAATATAAAAATCAATATATACGTATGTGCATTTTGATTTCCTATTTGTTGAACTATGTAATTTTGAGGTAGAATTATATATCCTCATGTTATAGCAATTTAAAATTCTGCAAATGAATGAAGCTCTCAGAACTAGCAACAGTGATATAACATTCGGTGGGAGAAAGGGAATGAGAAAGAGGGTGTTGTATATTGGGGATATTTCCAAATTGTCATCTTCCAATTTTATTTCAACAATTTAGGAAAGATTCAACATTAAAAGTGAAAAATATTCTAACAATTTTCCCACAATATGCTAAAAACATGGTAATTATTTTGAAGCTCATGCTTTGCTAAGTAAATGCTGCATTTTGACTTACAGTGAAAAACATACTGTTGGTTACCTTAGCTTGAAGGCTATTCTAAGATTGATTTCATTTCACCTAGTTCTTTCATTGAAAACAGCACATGTTCTGAATAGACAAATTATTGTCCATATTCTTTCTAACTTCCAAATGAGCACTTTTTTTTTTCTTCAAATGCTGATATTTCTAAAAATAATGCCTTGGAGATTTGTCAAAATGTATATGCATATCACATGACTTCATCGTGTCAAAAATAATAGAAAGAATATATTATTTTTATGTTAAAGAAATGAATACTTTTTGAAAAGCTTTATTGGCAAATTCCTAAATTTCACCATCTATTTTAAACCTTTTCGTTACTCAGCTTTCTTCACAAGAAAGGTTTAGGCATAGACTTCCTAGACAGATGTTTAATGACCATCTACAATGTAAATATATAAACATTTAAAGTTTTTTAAGATCTGAAACATTAACTTGCGTGAAAAATTCTGCACTTGTAATAAAGACACTACAGATCACTTTGACCACTTGAGTGTATTATAATTTCCTGAAGGTCAGGCCTTCATTTGAAATTCATCATATTGCTTATAGCATGAGCACTTACCAGGTGCTCAGTAAAGGCGTGTTGAATCGCATTAAATGTCAAAACCTAACCTTCAAGAAAAAAGCCATCACTTTCTCCCATCAAGGAAAAGAGCAAATATGACAAGATTATATGTCAAAAACACACAATGGAAAGAGGAATTCTTTTTAAGACATCATAATAAACTTATGTTTACTTTTCATATTTTAATACCTTTGGAGATCTATTGCTAGTAATTTGTCAACATTTATTTCAGTTATCTAGTCATAGAATTTGAATATTATGTCTGAAAATATTACCATGTACCTAATAAAAATTTAATACATCCCAATACATATAATAATTATATGTTTAATAAATAACCCTGTAAACACTTGAAAATATATTTTTCTTGAGTTAAAAAAAGAGTAGCTTTGCCAGGTGTGGTGGTGCACGCTTGTAATCCCTTGTGATTGGGAGGCAGAGACAGGAGGATCACACATGTTCAAAGCTAGCCTCACTGGCTTAAGAGACCCTGTTTCCAAATAAAAATATAAAATAGGTCTGGGAGTGTAGCCTGGAGGTAGAAGGGTTTCCAGGAACCCCAGTAACACCAAAAAAAAAAAAGTAGCTTTTTAATTACACAGATTGGAATTTGATTAACATCAAATGTGGGTCTTTATTTCTTTAAAATTATGCCCACAGAAAAATTGTAAAACTGTTTCAATTCACAGTAAATTAGGAATAACATTTACTAATAGGCTAAGTAAGAGATTTCCCACCAGCCTACTCTTTAATTCTAATATCCTATATCACATTGGAAAAAAGGAATTAGGTATCTGTAAGTAAAGTATACACTCAGTAGTATTTGAATTAAAAATTATTTCTACAAACATTTATAATACAAATATAAAAATGTAAGTAACCAAAATAATAGCATTATATTAGAGATATGCAAAGTTTTTCATATTGTGTTATTATATAACTAAAAGAGGTGTTAGAGTATATGGATTTTAGTATAGAATAGAACTGTATATTAATATAATAGAAAGTCTTGATACAAAATCAGAATTCTCTTTTTTTGTGTGTGTGTGGTACTGGGGTTCCTGGAAGCCCTTCTACCTTCGGGCTATACTCCCAGACCTATTTTTACATTTTTTATTTGGAAACAGGGTCTCCTAAGCCAGCGTGCGCTGCTGACTTCGAACCTGCGCGATCCTCCTGTCTCTGCCTCCCAAGCGCGGGGATTACAAGCGTGCACCACCACGCCCGGCCTGAATTCTCTTTGTTTGTTTTTGTTTTTTTGGGGTTTTTTTGTTTTTTATTTTTTTTTCTTTTAACAATTTTTTTATTGAACATAAATAGTATATATTTAAACTATATTTGGTGCCCTCTCCCCCCCGCCCCCATTTTCCCTTCCCCCCTCCCACCAATGGTTGTTCAGGTTAACCATGTCATAGTCATAATTTTACACAAATTCGGATGTAGACCCTCGTTAATCAAGATCGACCTTCCTCCTCTCCTATATTTCCATTCAAACTTTGCTGATGTTTCCCCTCCATTATCTGGAGTCCCACTGGTATCCTTTGTGTTTCCTAGTTTGGGCATATTAGAGGAAACATATGTATATTTTCCTTCTGTGCTTGGCTGATCTCACTTAACATAATGTTCTCCAGGGCTTTCCATCTTCTTGCAAATGATATAATTTTGTTCTTCTTTATGGCTGAATAGAATTCCATTGTGTGTATTTCCCATAGTTTTGCTATCCATTCATCTGTTGATGGAGATCTGGGTTGGTTCCATATTTTGGCTATTACAAATTGTGCTGCTATGAATATAGGTATGCATATGTTGCTGTATTTCTCTGAATTCAACCCCTTTGGAAAGATACCCAGGAGTGGTATAGCTGGATCATATGGTGGATAGATTCCCACCTTTCTTAGGAATCTCCACACAGATCTCCATAGTGGCTGAACTAGATTGCATTCCCACCAACAGTGTAAAAGAATTCCTTTCCCCACATCCTCCCCAGAATTTGTATGGTTTCTTTATGCTTGCCACTCTGACTGGTGTTAGATGGAATCTCAGTGTAGTTTTGATTTGCATCTCCCTGATGGCCAGTGATGAAGAACATCTTTTCATGTATCTATTGGCCCTTTGTATCTCTTCTTTTGTGAAGTGTCTAGTTCATTTGCCCATTTCTTGATTGGGTTGTTTGTTTTCCTAGTGTAGAGTCTTTTGAGCTCTTTGTATATTCTGGATATTAGCCCCCTATCAGAATGGTGGCTGGTAAAGATCTTTTCCCATTCTGTAGGCTTCCTCTTTAGGTTATTGATAGTTTCCTTTTATGAGAAGAAACTTTTTAATTTGATGCTATCCCACTTGTTTATTCTTGCTTTAATTTCCTGAGCTTTGGAGGTTTTGTTAAAAAAGTTACTGCCTGTGCCAATATGCTGTAGTGTTGAACCTATGCTCTCCTCTACTAACTTCACAGTCTCAGGTCTAATTTCTAAGTCTTTGATCCATCTTGAGTTGATTCCTGTGTTTGGTGAGATATAGGGGTTTAGATTCATCTTTTTACAAATGGTTAGCCAGTTCTCCCAGCACCACTTGTTGAAAAGGCTGTCTTTTCTCCAGTGTATGTGTTTGGCCCCTTTGTCAAAGATTAATTGACTAAAGATGTGTGGGTTTGTTTCTGTATCTTCTATTCTAATCCACTGGTCAGTATATCTGTTATTGTGCCAGTACCATGCTGTTTTTACTACTATTGCTCTATAGTATAGTTTGAAGTCTGGGATTGTAATGCCTCTTGCATGTTTCTTATTGTTGAGAATTGCTTTGGCTATTCTGGGTCTTTTATTTCTCCATATAAAGTTCATGATTGATTTTTCTAGGTCTCTGAAGAATTTCGCTGGTATTTTAATGGGAATTGCATTGAATCTATAGATCAGTTTGGGCAGAATGGCCATTTTGATGATATTTATTCTGCCTATCAATGAGCACAGGAGATCTTTCCATCTTCCAAGGTCTTCTTCAATTTCTTTCTTTAATGTTTTATAGTTTTTGTTGTAGAGGTCTTTTACATCTTGGGTTAGGTTTATTCCTAGGCATTTTATTGGTTTTGAAGTTATGGTGAATGGAATTGTTTTCTTTGTTTCTTTCATTGTGGATTCGTTGTTGGCATAAAGAAAAGCCACTGATTTCTTAGGTTGATTTTGTATCCTGCACCTTTGCTGAATTTGTCAAGCAGCTCCAGAAGTCTTTTGGTTGAGTTCTTTGTGTCTTCCAGATAAAGGATCATGTCATCTGCGAATAAGGATCATTTAAATTCCTCTCTTCCTATGTGAATTCCTTTGATTTCCTTCTCTTGTCTGATTGCTGCAGCAAGAGTCTCAAGAATAATGAAAAGGAGTGGTGATAGTGGGCATCCTTGTCTTGTTCCTGACTGTAGCGGAAATTCTTGCACTTTTTCCCCATTCAATATAATGTTGGCTTTGGGTTTACAGTATATTGCCTTAATGATGTTGAAATACTTTCCTTCTATCCCAATTTTTTGCAGTGTTTTTAATATAAATGGGTGTTGGATTTTGTCGAATGCTTTTTCAGCATCTATTGCTATGATGATGTGGTTTTTGTTCTTGGTTCTATTTATGTGGTGAATAACATGTATTGATTTGCATATGTTGAACCAGCCTTGTTTTTCTGGGATGAAACCGACTTGTCTCTCAAAAGAGACAAATCAGGGCACTTCCTTTTATTAAAAGGAACAATACACCAAGAAGATATAATAATAGTAAATATTTATGCCCCAAATGTGGGTGCAACCACATTTGTAAAACAAACCCTTCTGGACATAAAATCCCAAGTAGACCCAAATACAATAATTCTGGGCAACTTTAATACGCCTCTCACACCACTGGATCAATCTTCAAGGCAAAAGATGAGTAAAGATACTTTAGAACTAAAGGAAACCATAAACAAAATGGACCTAACAGACATTTTCAGAGTATTTCAACCAGGAACTACAGAATACACATTCTTCTCAGCAGCCCATGGAACCTTCTCCAAAATAGACTACATCCTGGGACACAAAGAAAATACTAGCAAATTCAAAAAATGTAATATAATTCCTTGCATCTTTTCAGACCACAACGGAATAAAAGTAAAAATCAACAGCAGGAAACTCAAAAGAAAGTATTCAAATTTATGGAGAATGAATGATACACTATTGAATGATGAATGGGTAAGAGCAGAAATTAGGGAAGAAATAAAGAAATTTATGGAAACAAATGAAAACAGAGATACAACCTATCAAAATCAATGGGACACCATGAAGGCAGTATTAAGAGGAAAGTTTATTGCATTGAGTGCCCACATAAGAAGGACAGAGAACCACCAAGTAAAGAACCTAATGATACAACTCAAGGACCTAGAAATTCTGCAACAGTCTATTCCCAAAGCCAACAGAAGGCAAGAAATCATTAAAATTAGAGCAGAAATAAATGAAATAGATAACAAAAAACAATTCAAAGAATCAATAAAACAAAAAATTGGTTCTTTGAAAAGATTAATAGAATTGATAAACCCCTGGCCAACCTAACCAAAAGAAAAATGAGAATCAACTCAACTTATCAAAATTAGAAATGAAAAAGGAGATATCACCACAGATAGAGAAGAAATTCAAAAGATTATCAGAAACTACTTTAAAATTTTATACTCCAATAGACTTGAAAACCTGGAAGAAATTGATAGATTTCTAAGCACAGTTAACCTTCCTACACTCAGCCAAGAGGACATAGCAAGCCTAAACCAACCAATAACAACCAAAGAAATAGAAATGGCAATAAAAATTCTTCCACCAAAGAAAAGCCCAGGCCCAGATGGGTTTCCAGCTGAATTCTACAAAACCTTCAGTGAACAACTAATACCAATACTTCATAACTTGTTCTGGGAAATTGAAAGAGATGGAACTCTCCCAAATTCCTTCTATGAGGCCAGTATCACATTAATCCCCAAACCAAATACAGACACCTCAAGAAAGGACAACTACAGACCAATATCCTTAATGAATATAGATGCAAAAATTCTAAACATACTAGCTATAGGCATTCAAAACTATATCAAGAACATTCTCTTTATTCTTACGTAAGTTTCAAGAATTACTTTATTGCATAACTTGCTAGATTAAATTACTTGTTTATAAGCTCATGTTTTGAATTTATTTTAAAATTTTTAATTTTTGATAATATATCAATAAATCAGGCTTTTTTGTTTTCAAAACATAATGGTTAATACTGTCAAATGGACTTCACCCCTACACTCAATGTCTTCTTGTTCTTTCCAGTTACAGAAAGCCTACCAAAATCTATCTGGTACATAGCACCAGACCATATTCTTAAAATTTCTCTAACTTAAGCTTTGTTTTGTTAAAATTATATGATTTAATTAGTAATATATTTTTGTTGTTTAAAAAAGCATACATATTGTTTAAGAGTAAAATGTTCAAACGAAAGTAAATAAATAAAACTCTAACCTTTTCAAATTACCTTTTTATCCTAGCATTTTTCCACCCCTTAGCAGGATCAATAAAATTGACCATGTTTCCTTTGTAAAGCATTTCATGAACTCACCATTCCATAGTGTCTAGATTCTTTTGTGGGTTTTGTTTGTTTGATTGTTTGCGGTACTGGAGATAGAACCTAGAGGCATTCTATCTTCAAGCGACACCCCCAGCCCTAGTTTTTTATTCTTAATTTTGAAACAGGGTCTCACTGAGTTGCAAAGGGCCTCAGTAAGTAGCTGAGGCTGTCCATGAACCTAAGATCTTCCTGTCTCAGTCTCCCATGTATTGGGATTACCAGCATTCACCACCACACCTGCTTATCGCTTTTTATAAGTTTATACTATTCAAGTAATTTCACTAAGTCCTCAGATTTTAACTATCATTCTTTCTATTCTGTTGACTACCAAGTGTATAATTGCTATCATATTTTTCCCTTGAGTTTGACTTGTGTTAAAAAATATGAAGTGAGCTGTATCGTAAAATCATGTTCTGCATTCTCCTTTATTGCAAAAGCAGAAAAATAGAACAAAGGGAGTAACATTCCTCATCATTTTAGATCCACACTCAAAGAAAGACAATAAATGGATAGCATGTCTTGTTATTTATGTGAAAGGGCTATATAGAATGAAAAGTAGCTTTCTTTGGGTTACTAGAATTTCTTAAGCTAGCTGTTCTTAAATCATCACCTCTTCATTGAAGAGGCAGGATGTCTGGCATTGTTATTGGGAGCAAGGAAAGCATCACCGCCTTTGAAGGTGAGTTTTATCAAATACCTGCTGGAGCCAGCCAGTGAAAGTATGGGTTCTGAAGAGAGGAGTGAGGATGAAAGAATATAACTCTAAGAATTTAATTCAAATATTTATTTCTAACATGGAAGGATCGCCAGTCCACTCCCGGGTCGATATCTCTAATGGCTGATCATGGGGTTTATTCTCTTGTGGTATTTATAATTTTTAGCTTCAGTTTACCCCAGACTGAGAAAAAGTCCTAAGTCCGGGCAGGTCAAACAATACCCTGGTGCAACACAAACAACACAAACCTAGTCTTAGCTCAGACAGAACAATAGCATCATTAGTTCTGATGAGAGAGTCTTAATTACTTTGAAATCTCCATGACCTCAAACCTTGTTGACTCTGGACAGAAGGACAGTCAGAAATATGCTTTTAGTAAAGATAAGGGGAAGACCTTAATGGCTCCGCACAAATACCAAGCAAAGACTGGCAAGTTCAGAATATCTTACTTTAATCCTGAGCAGAGGAAGCTGTCCTTGGAGGAATAGACTGTCTGCCCTAAGAACATCCACAGAGCAGGAGCCATGGTATAGCACATCTATAGAATATGAATTCATTATACAGATAAATAACAACAACCACAGCTATTGAATGCCAGTCTTAGGAAGTCTTCAATGACAGCAGAAATTGTACAGCATTCTGGTTATCATGTCACAGACAACCAAAACAGAAGATAAAGCAAGTTTCTTATTGACCCGGCATAAGTGCTACCTGATTTTGACTACATACAACAAATTACCTGCTTATCTTCATTGTGGTTTCTAATAAATATCTCATACCTAAGATGGACATATCAGACTTTTTGTATTTCCTCCACAAATATGTATTTTCTCTATTCTTCAACATTATACCAAATGGCACCATCACACACCAGTTGCCTAAACATCTGAGCCATCATTGAATGTAATCACTACCCAAAATCCAATCTATTTGCAAAGGCTGTTCTCTTTCTAAAATGCATTCTTGTTTTATTTTTCTTTATTGTTTCTCTTGTCATACTAGTGAGGCCCCCAGTGCCTCACCAAGATCCTCCAGTATTCTGCTTCTATTGATCACCTCCGTTGCTTGCTCTTCTCCTAACAGCCAAAGCATTTGTCATAACCTATGTGTCCCTATTCTACTTAATTTCTCAAATTTAGAATGAAATTTAGACTCTATCCAGTCTTTGCAAAGCCTGAAACTTCTGACCTTTGTCTAGTCTTTATTTCATCTGCTGTGAGTACTTTCATTACTCAATAGGTACACTGGCACTTCTCTTCATTGCTGCTGGGCCTTTGCATGTACTATTTCCTGCACTGGTCCTCTAGATAGCCAATTTTACTTTCCAGCATTCCGTCAAAAGTATATTATTTTTCCATATGACTACACTATGACTTCTGAACCTGCGTAGGCTGTCCCTGATTTGTACATCATCCAATTTTAATATGTCTACACTTTCCAGTTTGAGACTATTGAGTAATTAAATAATTTTAGTTTTATTAATTTAGTAGTTTTAGACACATGGCTCTTAGAATGTCAGACACATGCAAGGAGACATTTTGTATCATTTACCAACCTATCGTAGAATTGCAGAATAACAGATTTTTAATTTAAGCAAACTTTAAAAAGTTGGTTTTAGCAGACAATTTAATATTGACTTACATTTAAATAAAAATAATTCCTTCTGTTTCAGTCAGACAAATGTATTTTCCTCAACTTCATCCGTAATTCTTGGACATCAATGGGAGGATCTTTAGAGTTAAAAGCTTACCAAAATATAGATTTTATACAACTCATAAATATTTATAGATTATAATTTATTTCCATATTGTTGTCAGCCACCATTATTTAATCATAATTTTGAGAAACATACTACTCAGCATTCTATAACTGTATCAAAATAAATACAAGAGAATTTTGTTATTGATAGTATTAGCTGATATGAAAAAATATGTACATGTGACAATAATCAACATTCCTAATTTCATATATAAAATGAAAAGTTTTTAAAAACTACCTTTCTATAGAGTAGTTAGCACTAAAACAAAAATTACATATAGAAGTAATGGAATGAATAGAATTTATTCCAAAATTAAATAAGTAGGATGTGAAACTTCAAAAAGAAGATGTTCATCTTGGACAATAACTGAAGTATTGGACAAGATTGCAATATATGTTTTAAATAGAAACTAAATAAAAGTTTCACATTTCATTTTTTATATTATGGAATCATGAAAAAAAATATCCTCTCTTTTTTACTTAGTAAGCAGATTACTTAATGATTTGAAAGATAATCTTAAACTTAAGCATATCATTCTTCTTAAGATGAAGATTTCTGTAGGTATAGAATTTTTTATTTTAATGGAAAAAGAAATAATGAGCGCAGCATAAGACATGAGAAATGGGATAAAAATTACTCCATTGAAATCCAGACACTGCCAGCACTTAGGATAATAACAGTTTTTACATAGTTATAATAATATATTTTTACACTTTTATATGCTGATTGCTTCACTCTACTTTGTTATCAAGAAGATATTTTATTTATAAATTTTTAAATTAAAATTATATAAAAATTTACATCGGTAGTACATAATTCTTTTTAAATATTTTTCATTATATTTTGTCAGAAAAAAACTTCCAAGAATCATGATCTAATTTTTTTTGTTTTTATTATTGTGCGAGTAAACTGTTTTTCTTGTATTAGTTAACAAAAAAATCCAACATTTTGGGTTGTAACATAATATGTCCTGATCTTTATTTTTAATAAAACTTAAAAAAATGTATATTTTGAAGTTTGAATATTATGTTTGTGTAAATCAGTTCCTGAGGTTTTTTTTTTCCTTCAAAACAAGGAAAAAAAATTATCCTAATTTGAAATAATATATAGATGTGTTGGAATTAGAGCCTTTGAGTTCAATTTAGTTTTGTCTGACATTGATATTTATTATGGACTAAGTCAACTCATATACTTGTGTTTCAATCCTTACATTAAATCATGTATAACAAAAAAGGATACACTTAAAGATGCTGAGTTGATTATAGATAACATGGAGGTATTTATATTGCAAATTTTTTAGAGTTGAATGTTCCCTTAGGTACAATTTATGCTTTAATTAAAACTATTTTGTAAGTATAAAGAAGAAATTTCCCTAGCGATACCTGTAACCCAGCATTTTCTTGTAGCTTCACTTATTTTAAAATGCTGAAAGAGCTAAAATTATACTTTGGCTCTATGGTTGGTTTTTAATTAAAAAAATCAGTTCTATGCACTAAAAAAGCCCTACACAATCAAATAAAGTAAAAATAAAAGTGTATTGGAGATAATATAGGTGTCAACAAAGTATCCATAATTAACTTGATTAATAACTAACAAATCACATCACAGGGAGTGTGGCAATAGTAAATGGTGCTATAGCCATCTGGAAATTAGCAAGTCTATTTGAGAAATTATATAAGGCAACACTAATGCTTTACAATACATAGCTCAAAGTCTGCTCATGACTCCCCAAAGACATTTTTAATGGTTAAAAATCTAAACAGTTTAGAAACTGATGGTCAAAGCACACACAAATGTTTATCTCTCTATGCTTCTAAAAGCAATCTGGATGACTTTGTTTTGTGTGATTTAGGTTATATAACCCAAAACTTGCATTTCCATCACTGCATGAAACAAAGCCTATTAGGCTGGTGTTTGGAGACACTAATCTAGCACCAAGCAATGGGAAAGTAAGGAACGATGTGTCTCTGCTGCCCTTGTTCTTCATGTGGAACTATACATCAATATTGTCCTGAGAGCTGTAGCCCTTCAGTTATTACATCTTCCTACAACACTCCCATCCAATTCATTCCCCTCAAACTTTTTAGATACTGCCTTTAATGCAGAAGAATAAATACTAACACATAAATCAGATGCAATTTCCCATGCAACATCTTTACTAATTACTGACTTAAAAGAAACTATCGTTTAAAAGTATTCAAATTGCGCAGAAAATATAAATCAGACGCTTCTCTTAATCAGCAATAACTAGGAGGAAAAGGGCAACAGGAAGAGGTTGAGCTATAGAAAGGGCCCTATAGTGAAGCAACTAATGTGACCAATCAGAGGGTATGTAATGCTGGAGGACGGAGCCTCTTTAAAACGCAGGAGGTACATAAACAAATGTATCAAAGTAAATCACCAAAGAAGCATGCGATGGAGGGAGGGGAAGGGAATGGGATGGGGGCTGGAGGAGGGCTAATTGGATGATGTGTGCTTGTATATCCTCTCAAGTCTTGTACTCCAATGTGATTGATATATGACTACAATGCACCAATTTAAAAAATAAATTAATAAAAAAAGAATGGTAAACTGTTAATAATGATTTTTAAAATAAAATTGTACAAGTTTAAAAAAAAATAAAAAAAATAAAAGTATTCAAATTGTTTTGTGTTTTCATATATTCTGAAAATGGCTATGCTATTGAAAAGAATCTGAACTTGTAGCTCTATGTAAGATTCAACTATTATTTGCTAATTAAGTTTCAGAAACATTAGTCATTTTGCAGATATTAGTGGTTCTTTGATCTATTGGGAATAAACAAGAAAGAAAGTGATTCAGAGATGAGGCTGCCACATTTTCTACTGGGCTTTCATTGGAAACAGCCCTGGAAATTTTGTTTGAACTGCAGAGGAAAGCAGAAGCAGCCTGAGAGAGCAGAAGCTAGAAGCAAGTGTTACACGTTTTCCTTTTAATAAGATATGAAGTTAATTAAGGGCAATTAACCTGCCAGTAGGTACTGAGAACTTTAGAGTCTTGTTTTCACACCAGGGTTGATGTGGAACTCTGCTGAACCCTGGGTCTTTGAAACAGAATGCCATAAACCTGAGCTTATTTAATTTTTGGCAAACCATAATATAGAGATAAAAACAAGGACTCTTTCCATCTATTTTTTTATTTTTAAGCTATAGTAGTCATATATCTGATAAAATATACACTTTATTTTAAATAATGCCATTATGTTATATTTTTTCAAGAATGAAAATTTTAAAAGAATGGTTGTATCAAAAGATACCATAGAATCTTTGCATCTGTGTATACAGCAACAGGCAGAATTCAGTTAAGAAACTGTCTACTCTCTTCTGCCCCACAAATCAGAGAAAGTTTAGAAAATAAAAATAAAATCAAGTTTCTACTATTCTGTATGAAAAAGAGTAGCAATACCTGATATTGCCAATACCAATAATAGTCCCGAAAAATGGTTTATACTAATGGTCTCTATTTCTTTTCTATACAATTCTCTCAAGTCAATGTGATCTGACACAGCACCACACTGAGATCTAGTTAAATCATTCACTTCACAAACAAGTTGGAGATTTTTTTTTTTTTTAGAAATGTTCATTCGCTTCCCAGAGTAGTTGGTTAGCTTTATGGAAACCATAGCTTTCTTTTTCTCCATGAGGCTGTTACTCCAGCTACCTTTTCTTGGGTCCTGTTGGTCGCCATATTTCCTGCCTATTGTATGATCATTCTTGTGTTTTGGAAAGGAAAAATTCTTGTGTTTTGGAAAGGAAAAATTTCCTGAAAAATCTTAGCTGCTTCAACTGTTTCTGTTCTATAAACACTGAGCATTAGCTTTCTTGTTAAATAGACTTTGCTGGAGTCCCAGACGAATCATAGTCTACACTGACACTAAACTCATCCAAGACACTTGTTTTAATTATAATGCAGAACAAATTTGTGAGTCAGAAAGTTAAATCTGAGGAGATCTAGTAATATGACGTGGGTAGTTAATTGCAGGAATGTAAATATGAGGTTAAAAGAAAGAAAAGGCCTGATATTTTCTTGTGTTTGGGAATTGACAAGAAGAAAGACATGCGTAATAAGGAATCAACTGTTCACATTTTTCAAATGAGCTTTCTTTGTTCATAAAGTTGTTCTAATTTACAGTTTGTTTAGTTCTCCATGAATTTTTTATATTTAATTGGTATAACTCTATAATTTATATTTCTAGAATTATATGTTTAATTTATAGTAGAAGCACTTTTATTCAACAATATAAGGATTTCAAAAACCACGGTTAAATTAACAAATAGCTTATGTGGCTATCAAATACTCTATGAAATGATAAATGAATTATTTAAAGATTTATTTTAAGATATATATCTATACTTATTCACAAATTTTCTGGTATATACAGGAGAAATATTTCTATATAAATTTCTTTAATGCCAATTACAATTATGTTTTTTATCTATCCTTTACACAATATCCATAATGTAATTTCTTGTCATTATAGATTCTTTTTTTTTGTGTGTGTGTGTGTGTGTGGTATCAGGGATGGAACCCGGGGCATTCTACCTCCGAGATACACCCCCAGCCTGATTTTTATTTTGAAACAGGGTCTCACTGAGTTGCAAAGGACCACACTAATTAGCTGAGCCTGTCCTCGAAATGCAATCTTCCTGTCTAAGCCTCCCAAAGGCCGAGATTACAAGTGTGTGCCACTACACCCACTGTCATTACAGATTCTTTAAAGTTGATTAAGAATTAAGTACAAATACTAAATAATTTAATTTTAAAAATTCTTTTTTATCTTTTCTAGTTATTTATATTATTAATAATTTTAATATTGTCTTCTTATCTTCAAAGTTATTTTAGCCATACCTAAATGAATTGACATTGTTAGTGACTAAAAAGTTTCCTCCAAAGAATTCAAATTGTTTTCCTAAAAAAGTAACTTTTGTTGTTTGTTAATTGACATTGCATCAAGTTACATATAAGCATATTACAATTAATTCCAGCAGGCATAAACAATTTGAACTAAATACTACTGACTGCAGGTAAGCACAAAATTAAAGTGCTGGAAAAAATATAAAAAATTCTATAGTGTGGCCTGCTTATGAAATTACTCTACTATTAAAATATTTGATACAATCTATCAAATATATAAATTATTTGCAAACCCAAGGAAGTTGGTTAAAAGATTACTGAATATTGGCTTCTATTCTGTTTGATGGTTTCTACACTTGAAATTCTAATTCCTATAAAAACAGATAAAACTTCAGAAATGTGAAACAGAGTAGTAGGTATCATGAAGCAGTCAAACAGTTCTACAACTACTTCTAGGTTTCATGAAAATGCAGACTTGCAAAATGAACTATCTTGTTAAAATATTGCATCTTTACTTCATAATTCAATCCTCTCTTTTGTTTCACAATAACTTAAGTAAAACTACTGATGAAAATGCAGAAACAATTCCAGAAATTCTTGTGGACGTTCATGATAGGCAACCTATTTTGAAAAAATAATTCACATTTGACCAAAGAATGTGAAAAAGAGACTTATTTTAACAAGTTACTTTAACATTACCTATAATGTTAGTAGATATTATTTAAACTTATTTAGATAGTATAATACTATTTTCAATCCATAGCTTGTAAAGCTATTTTAGAATATAATATCTTAGTCTAAAATGCTTTGTTAAGTTCATTAATAATAATAATAATAGTATTATTACTATAATAACTATTAGTATAACTATTAGTTAACTATTAGTTATAATAATAATAATGGTTACTATTATTATTATGATGATGATGATGATGATGATGGTTCTGGGGATAGAACCCAGGGGCATTTGACCTCTGAGCTACACCCTCTGCTCTTTTTTTTATTCTTTATTTTGAAACAGGGTCTCACTAAGTTTTAGAGGGCCTCACTAAGTAGCTAAGGCTGTCCTTGAACCATGATCCTCCAGTCTCAGCCTCCCAAATGCTGGGCTTACAAGTGTGCCCCACCATGCTCGGCTTTAAAGTTTATTATTAGTTATGGGAAAATTTTGAATCAATTTCAACTGTTAAAATAATAACATAAGACATTTATGTAGTCTCTTTTAAAAACTGCATATTTTATTGGCTTATTATTTAAGTGTTATAATATTAAATATAGTATAACCTTAAAACCCAGGGTTTTAACTTTGCAAAGTTGTATATACATTATCATTTTATTCATCTTAAACTATGAAAAATAATTTTCGGGTTTTATGAGATTTTACATATTTAAATAAAGGAGATATTACATTTCGTTGTAGATTTAGTGATATTTTTAGTTTTATTTTAATTGACATATAATTGTACAAATTTGCAAGGTACCATGTGATGTTCTGAAACACATATTATACACAGCTCAAATTTTAATGATTTTTATTGCCTTTTGGTTAAAGATTAACTTGCATGTAAGAGTAACTTGCATAGCATTTTATTTATTTAAACACACTTTTACAAGATGTTTTAAAATAAAATTAAAATATTTTAATTTCATTTTTTCCTACAATTTTCATTTTTTTTATTTTACTAGTAAAATTCCAAATAGAAAAGTTGAAAACAAAAAAATAAGGTCATACTTTTCATAGTGATAGACTTAAGATAAAAATCCAAGTTTTCATATATAATTTCCAATTTTCACTAAAAGTGGATATTTTTCTTTCTTCCATAATACTTTGTACTCAAGTAATACTGAGTCATTTATGTGTCAACAAGTCATTTATTCAAAAAAATATCCTGACTTCATGAAATTCATTTTGAAACCACATTGATTTAGAATAGATATCACATCTTCTACTAATAAGTGCATGGTCAATTTTAAATATCTATTTTATTTACTGCATTATCAGGTTTATATTTAATTTTTTGATGAAGTAGCAGTTAATTCATGTTGAGCTAACTAGTTATACACTTGGTTTCCTTTGAAAATTAAAACCCTGACCTAGAAAACAAGTACACTGCTCAGGGACACCATGTTATAAGTTTGGTTGTTAGCCACCTGCTGTTCTCAATAAATCAGTTTGTAAACTACTGACCCATGTCACAGTATTTTCCCCTTTTTATTTGTTGAAAACATGTGCCTACAAACCAATCACTGTTCCATTCTGTTTGTTAGATTGAAGATATCCTACTTACTCTTGGTGCAATTTACATTTATAGGTTTTTAAAGAAAAAAATATTAGCAAATGTAATATTATGATACTTATGACTTGAAAATGGCATATTAATAGGTGGAAGAATACTATTAAATTTTACAGTATTAAATAACCTGCCTTACATTCATTACTTAAACCATATTATCCATAATAGCTACAATGGCAGAGGCTTTTTATAATCAATATATTTTAAATCATTTTGATAGGTTTATCGCACCATTTGCTTTGTGTTCATCCTCAAAATGTTTTGAATACTTAATTACTTAGGTTTAATAAGTACTTGAATGAATAGATTAAATTAAAAATAAACTCATAGGTATAACTAGAATGAATCAATAAGGCAATATAAATGAAAGAAAAAATCTACAGAATACCTTGTTTGGGGTAATATTCCTATTATAAACCTGATAAAACACATGTCACAAATATCCACCATTTATACTACACAGTGGGATAAGTCAGAATCTTCCTTTAATCCTAATTCTAATTTGCAACACAAATTTATAATATAAGTGAATGATCTACAGTCATGGATTCTCTAAAATCGTGGATTATCTCTGGGGAGATTAGAGACAGAAAATAAACAGACACCTAGTTGGTTCAAATTTTCAGACAGGACAGAAAAAAGAAAATATTGCTTCGTAATGCTGACATGGTGCTGCAGTAAAGTCATTTAGATCAGAGATAGGATGAGTGTGATACCTTTTTATTTATTTCTAATGGAAGAAGGTAGCTTATATTTAAATAAAATGTTAAGGCCTTTTCTAGTTCTTTTGGGGCTCTTTAGTAAGTCGACAGGCATTTTTCCCTGCTTGAAATGTCAAATAAAGGAAGATAAAATAAAGTGTTCATTTTCTTCTTGTTATCTAACAGTTTATGAGGGAGACCAGGGCTATGAGAACATAGTAGTGCAAAAAATGTTAAATTTCCTTATACGTTCACATTCTACCAGGACTCACACTTCCTTATGATCTAATCCGAGTGGAAGTCACTATACCTACTCTAAAATGGAATTAAAAATGTCAATATATTGCTATCTGTAGTCAACTCATTCTTGTCTGTCAAAGATGGGCCAGCAAAGCCCATATATATTCTCTCTCGCATTCATACAGATAAGGAACAGAAATTAGAAGCATGTGCTTCAGTCTAGACATTGAATTAAGTTCCTTTTATAGTTAAGTGACTCACAGTTAAGTGATTTATGTGCCTTTTACAGTTACAGTTTAATCAAGTAGAAAAATCATTTGACCCTTCAGTGTTTTAGATGAGGAACAATTTAGATAGATTAATTAAACTGTTCGTGGACATATAACTAAAAAAGAGGAAGTAGGGCTTGAACCCAAGTCTGTCCATTTACAAAATGTTATCATTTGAAATTATTACCTCAGATCATTCCAAGAAATATTGATCAGAAACTTTAAAACTGTATTAGTCCTTTCTAAAGTCTATTAAGTTTTTTCTCATATTATGTGACAACTTACTTACATACATTATCTGGAACCCAATGGCTACTCACATCTCAGTCTCTGAATCTGTTTTTTGTTGAAAATACACTTAACATATATATCTGTTCATATACACCTCTCAATATATATTTATTCCTATGCATTTAATTACTATATATACATATATATTGCTCTGAATAAATATATGAACAAATGATCATCCAGGACCATGTGTCTGTGCTATGCATAATTTCAAGGTGATATTTAAAATTTAAATTTTAAACATTTTGGTTTAGTACCTGAATACATTTTCAGGTATTCTATTTGAGCAGAAACTTATCGAAGGCTTAATTATAAAATACTTGAGAAATAGTTACTCATCAGCAAATGGGCATTAGGTGAAATAAACCAAGAAATAGAATGTTGTTTTTATATTCTTGAAAATATTTAATTCTCTGAATGTATCCAATATTGCAAGAATTTTTGAGGAATTAACTTTGAAATTATTGAAAAATCTTAAGAAGAGCTTGTGAAATTACTACAATATCTACTGGGGTGGGGTAGAAGGTGAAAGCTCTCCATAGACTACAGACAAAGAAAAATAAAAAAAGGAAGAGAAAATATACCCACTTTTAAGGTTATAAATAATACAATTGTAGAAGTCATATAAATCAAATTAAGTCAATATAAAAATTTGAAGCAAGAAATTGATAAGAACAAAAATTAAAACAAATTATTTTGAAAATTAGATATTGATGCTAGATCTCTAAAGTCAGTAAAATGTTTAATGTAGTATATAAAGTTCATCATAAAAATATTTTTATCTCTGTAATTATTCACATACATATTTTTAAAATATTTAGAAATTATATATAATATATACCAGATACCATGTTTTTTGAATGCAAGTAATATTTATTGCATTTACTAAATATAGAACATACTAAAACAGTACTGAGTTGTGTCCTACAAATACACAAAAGGCCTTTAAAGAAACATTTAAGCATATTGTTATCAGTACTTTATAAGGACACAGTATATAAAACTGGCGAAAATTAAAGAAGAAAATAGTTGGAAGAAAAATTTTCTAATTACTAAAATGAGTTAGTGAAGAGCTAAGGGCTTTCCAAATATTGTTTGAATGTACAACTTCCTCTACTTAAGTAAGTCATTACTTCAGTTTAAACTGCCAGAATAATCAATTACAAATATTATTCAAACAGAAATAATGCTAAAAAATCCAATAGTCCATCTCACTGTAAATAAGGTGTATACTACAGTGCAAAATTTTAGTTTTAGTGTCAGGGGGAAAAAACATGATATTGCATGTTTTACAAACATACAAAATGTCTTCAGACAATGAATTTTTTCTAATCCAGTGACTATCAGTAATTATCAATTCACACCAAGAATAGAATAGCATGGGATGGACAGAAATGTCAGCATAGAGAATTGGGATCAATTTTAAAATATTTCAGTTTTTAAAGTATGTGAAGTCCTAAAACTTTGTTAGAACTTTTATTAGTTTAAAGCTTAACATACATAAGATGTACCCTACTTGAATGCATTTTATTAGCATGGTTCCACAAAAACCGGACACTAAAATATTTGTAAATTGACCAAAAATGTTATAGCAGGAATAATCATTAAAAAAATATCTGACTTATGTTGCTGCTCGTTCAACATGTTAGAAAAAATATTTTTATATGTTTCTTTTCCTAAATTCAACAACCGGGGGAGAAAGCGCTAGTATTAGCAGACACATGGTTCATGGTGTGAACGAGTTAATATGGCTTTTTAACATGAGGATAACAAATGGCCTTAGTAGATCTCCCAAAGCACTATCCTAAAATCACCAGGGCAACATTCTGCTTCAGTGCCTTAAATGTGTCCTGATGGCTTGGAACATAAATGCACTTCTTGGGCACCTATTTGGCTACAAGAGACTGGCTTTCAGTACTTTGAATAAAATTTCACTACTTTAATTATTGTTCAGTGATGTGTCCCAATGCTTTAAAACAAAGTGTTCATGTGAAATCTTGTTTCTATAAAAAAAAAGTATCTAAAGTAAGTTTCATATAAAACCCCAACTTTACAGTAAATTAAGCAAGAAATTTGGGGTACATTTTTAGAAAAAATAATTTCATTTATTTGTAGGGCATGTTTTGTGATTGTTAAGAGTGAATCCTCAATGTCAGATAAAGAAAGGGACTATTTAGACAATCGGAGAATCAAAAATATAAAAACAGCTAAAATGTATTGAGGATTCAAAGTGGGCCCCTACTGAGCTCTTCATTATATACAAAATCCCATATTTTCCACAATGTGGGTATTAGTGTGTTAATTTTAGAGGTAAGAAAACTGAAGTAACACCCCCCTCCTCCAAAAATTAAGTAGATTCTCCAACTCTATGTACCTGGAAAGTGATAGCATGAGGAGTAAGATTGCTTGGCTCTGATGGTTTTGACCATTACAATATTGACAAAACAGAAACCCAAACACTGATAATTGATAATTGCACTGGTAAGACATGTTCTGATAATCATGTGTGGTGCACTCTGCTAAACACTTTCTGTTTTGTTTTTTACACTATCTTTTCTAATCCAAATAGAAAGCCTTCTATTCACATTTTTGCTTGGCCTGTAACAGCAATCACTCTCTTTTACATTTTGTATTAGTTTGCTAGGGCTGCTATAACACAGTACCCAAAACTCAGTGTCTTAAACAGCTTAAGTGTATTTTCTCACACTTTTGGACTGTAGAAATACAAAGTGTCAATAGCTTAGCTCCTTTTGCAGGCTGTGAGGAAGGATCTGTGCCATGCCTCTGCTTTAGCTTCTGGTGGTTTGCTGTCGGTCCTTGGTCTTCCTTGGCATGAAAAATCATCACCTCTTCACTGAGGTATACTGGATTATCACCCGCCCTAATGACCCCACTTGAACTTGAACAAACACAAAGATGCTTTCCCCAGATAAGGTCACATTCACAGGGAACCAGGGTTAGGAAAACAGGGACGTTTAAGGAACACAACTCAATGTATTTTCCCACTCACTGAGCTCTTCATTATATGATCCCACATTTCTACAAGATGGATATTTATATACTTATTTTAGAGACACTTGATAATTTTTAGTTTTCCCAGACAAGAAAAATGTTCATTGGGATTTGTTATACCCAGTGTGATTTAATGGATGATTTTTCAATAATGGGCATGGTGATTATGCCTTAAAGGTCCCAAACCAGTTTCCATATATTCCTTATCTATTTTTTTTTTCAATACTGGGGATAGAACCCAGGGGCATTCTCCTTCCAAGCTACACTCCCAGCCCTATTTTAGTCTTTTTTTTTTTTTTTTAGACAGAGTCTCACTGAGTTATGAAGGGCCTCACTAAGTAACTGAAGATGTCCCCGAACCACTATCCTCCAGTCTCAGCTTCCCGAACACTGGGCTTTATCTATTTCTATATGGTAAACACATCTAGTTCTTAGAATTCTGCCAATCATCATTTCTGTGTGCCTGATTAGAAAAGCCAATTGACAACCTCATTCACATCAGCAATTTTATATTATGGAAGAATATAATAAGAAGTCCGTTTAGACTTTGCATTAATTAATTAACTTATTTATTTATTGGTGGTACTGGGTTCCTGGAAGCCCTTCTACCTCCGGGCTACACTCCAAGACCTATTTTATTTCTGGAAACAGGTTCTCTTAAGCCAGAGCGGCTGACTACGAACCTGCGCGATCCTCCTGTCTCCGCCTCCCAAGCGCAGCGATTACAAGCCTGCGCCACCACGCCCGGCCTGTTTAGACTTTTAGAACTCATCCTCCTCTGCCAGTAAAGCTGCTCTTACACCTGAAAGCACCATAATATTTCCCAACCGTTAAAAAAATCATAATTTATTTTATATATGACTATTGATGTCTTCTTAGCTCTAATTAAAAAAAAATCCAAGATCTTAACAACTATGATGTGGGTCTCACTGTTAATCCTATTTTGCCAAATAAAGAAAAAAGTGAAAGGAAGTTAAATAACTAAGGTCTCAAGCTTTCAGCTGGTATTTTTGGATCAGTTCTCATTCATTTCCTTGTACATCTGAGTTTGAAATTAAATATGCCATGTCCTTTGTCCTAAATAAATAAAATAAATGGAAAAGTAGAGAAAGTAAAGGTGAGTTTTCTGATATATCTATTCTCCAGTGCTCTGTCAAAAGAACCAAAAGGGTTAACTTTATTAAAGTTTCTAATGTGCTGCAAAGTGGGCATTCATTTTCTATTCCAAAATAGACTATTTTAAACATGTCAGGCACCCTCGAAGCCACTCAGTTGCTTAGAGTACAAATTCATGCCTGCTGTATTCCGGGAAGTCCTCTGATCTCACAGTGAAGGCAGCAGATGCGGCAAAGCACAGCAACCCTCTGGCCCCACTGTCTGGGAATCCCGAGCACTACGCCCTCCTGTGTCTCAGGGCCCACTCAGTTCTGGTGCTATCCCTGTCTGCACAGTTTTATGTTAGTCATAGGGACTTGAGCTGAAAATATCTTATTTATTTAAATTCAATGGATGCAAACCAGTATTTATTTTGAGTGCTAGTTTAAAGTAACAAACATTTGTATTTTTTTTGAATTGTTTGAATTTTGTTTGGCTTTGAAGAAGAGAGGCTGACTTAACAGTTCTAATTAATAGAAATTTATTTTTTATAGCAGCAATGAGCAGTACAGGGCTGGTATAATTATCCAATGTGCATTTCTCTCCCAAATGCAGTACATATGCAAGTGTTATTTGATCCTCCTTCTACCCTATTAAAACCAAGGTAAGGGAAAAATGATACAAAGCTAAAGTTAATCCTTCTTGCTGTAGTGTGATTAAAAAGGTCCTTGTTTCTGACCCACGTGTCTCATATCTTCTACATATTTGAAAAATGTGGCAGGCTAAATTGTTATGTGACAAGAAGGATACAATCTGTGACTCTTCGGTTCTTGACATAGTCCCTTTGTGAGAACATTGCCTAATTTTACTACTTAAACTCCCCACTCTTGCCGTAATTAATTATAAGTTTTGCTTTAAGATTTAACTTCAATATACTCCCTCCTCTATAAAGTTTCTCTTAAACCTTTGGTTGGTCTTCTCCTTTTATAATGCTACTGATAATGCTTTATACACTTCTGTATGAACATCTCCTGAAATTATTTGTTTATAAGATGTCCTCTTCAAAATGTCATTTTATTGGTAAATATTGCATCTATTTTTCACAGTTTCTAGTATGTACTAAACACTACCTGGCTTTGTTTTTAGTAGATTATTGGTAGTCTTCTTGTGCTTTCTTCAAGATGTGACTTCAAGCACACACCCGAAGAATACCTTTCTTTCTGTTGGCCAATCATCACTTATGTCTTTTTTTGTACATGAACTGATACTTTATTCTTACCGTTTCTCTAAAAGTGTAATGCATTATTAATTCCATCTTCTTAAGCAAGTTGCCTGTAATTATAATTGTCTTTCTGAAATAGAAAGTGCAACAGCTGCACCTACTCAGAAAATGGATCCTTGGAGAATATAATTAAGTTATTTCAATTTGGAAACAGAATATTATCAAGAGCTATGGGATGGATAACCTTAAGGCAGACCTTTCTACCAGGTTTCTAATAGTATGTTATTTGCGGAAACCTAGATGATTAGAAAATTAGAATTTAAATTTTTATGTGCTCCAATCCGAAGCTTAACAAACGGAATTATATTATATAATCTTATATGCTGTAGTTAGAATATTTAGTAGAACACAGAGCTAAAGAGGTTAAATCCATATGTTTACTTTAGTGACAGTCTATATAACTTTTTTTTTGGCCATGGGGTTTTCCTATCATTTTTAACAACTATTTACATTTGTATTGAAAGAAGAGCATTATAAATTTCTACCCTCTCCAGAAAATTCAGTTTCAAGAATATAAATTGTTTTCTATGGAACATTCATCTGAATATGTAAAGAGAACTATTTTATAATTAATAATTATATTAGGGATATAAAAAATAAATATTGCTTAATGTTATATCATCCAGTTCAAAGACTATGTTAAAGTAGTATATTATAATTTATGCACATAAATTATCATCTTATTATCATTTTAATTTTGACCATGGCCTACATTTTAATGACTGAAATGCTCAATATGTTGCTAAATAACTGGTTTTGTAGTAAGAGCTGTTTCTAAATAAAATGAAGTTGAGGAGAATTTTATTAGCTGAACACACTACTTAATAATATTTGCGCATACTGATGAGATTGTCAATAAAAAAATCCGGAGTTAAAATCTTCTAATTGCCAGGCGCGGTGGCACATGCTTGTAATCCCTGTGCTTAGGAGGCAGAGACAGGAGGATCGCGCAGGTTCGAAGCCAGCCGTGCACGCTGGCTTAGGAGACCCTGTTTCCAAATAAAAATGTAAAAATAGGTCTGGGAGTGTAGCCCGGAGGTAGAAGGGCCTTCAGGAACCCCAGTACAAAAAAAAAAAATTCTAATAATCATTTAGAAGCTTCACTATTAAATTCAAAAATCCCATATTGCCCAAATAGGTTGTCTACCTTCTATATTTATTTCAAAGAAAGGATCTTACTAACTCAGAAGCAATAATTTATTTCTTGGAAAAGTATCGACCACCACTTTAATGTCTACTTATCTTTGTCAAGTCCTCTCACTTTATGATATGCAACTAGTGGTCTTAGTTTCATCTGAATAGGCTAAGTCTAATCTATTTTACATTCTCATAATTTCTAAAATGATCTCTCTTATGACTATACTGAGTTTAAATTTTTTAAACTAAAAACCACTGTGAAACAGCATATATATATATATATATATATATATATATATATATATATATATATATATATACTGGCTGATTATATATATAGCCAGTATCAGAAGACTTACAGGGACCTTGGCTTACCCACTTCTCATTAACAGAGATGCATTGGATTACATATTTGAAAAAGTCTTACTGAAGCTAAAGATGATGAAGTATGCTTAGTATTCCAGGTAGGTATTCTCTCAACTTATTTTTCTCCAAATATAATTGGACAGTTATGATTGATATTGGTTTATATTGACCACGACATGAACATAAATAATATATAAAAACATATACACAATATGCCACTGTTATAAATGATAATATACCTAAAGAATGTGCCAATGATACCCTGTAAAGGTTATAATTTCCTACTGGTGGCATGAAGACTGAATACTCTTGTAAATTTTGCTATTTAATCAAAGATGATTTAGTAGGGAACAACAGTAAATATAAAAAGCTGAATCAAGCAGGTACACCTTCTGCTGTCCTCAAATATTGTGTTCCTGTTGAAATTTTTAAAAGAAGTTATCTTTATTTTTTCATAATTTTATTGGCACATTATAGTCTCACATAGAAGTTTATCTTTAAAACTTAAAGGGGATTAAGGAGAAAAACAGTAAAATAAGCCATATGTGGTGATGCATGCTTGTAATATTAGTGCTTGGGAGATTAAGACAGGAGGAGTGCAGATTCAAGGCTAGTCTCTCCATCTTAGCCAGTTTCTCAGTGACACAGTGATAAAATTTTAAAAAAATAAAATAAAGATGAAGATATAGCTCAGAGATACAATGCCCCTGGGTTCAATCCTCAGCACTATAAAACAAAGCAAAGCAAAAAAAAAAAAAGCACAAAATGAATTTGTTATGAAGTTTAAACTCATAAATCTCATGGTTATAATGCTCCAACAAATCTTGACTATTTATTAGTTAATCTTATCTTGGTATTTGCAGGCTTAAAACATGACTAAAAAGATTAGGTAAGTTTAGGGCAAGTTAATCTTGTACTACCAGTCCTGGAAAAACCTTTCCTTAAAAGACTAATGTGTCTAATGCAGACTTAAGCAGATTATTGGACACAACAATTGAGGTAATAAAGGAGGCAGGTACAATATGAAAGCAGAGATGCCTTTTTATCTTGTTTTAGTTACTCACTGGACACTCTTTCAGGCCCAAGTGAAAAGTCAGTGCTTTCAACAAAAGCAGCCTTCAAGTCCCTGAAAACTAGAGGAGGCAATTTTTAACATCATGACCCACACATCTGCAGCAAAGCTAGTGGAAAATTACTAAAATATTGCACAGCTAAAGACCTCTAAAACCAACAATTTTTATAGTCAACTAAAAGCAAATGAAGTTTGGCGTGTTTACTTAGACTTTCCCTTGATTACATATTAAACTATATACCAAAAAAAATTAAAATACTCTTGCAATAGAAAAACATTAGCATGTAAGGTCTGAGGAAAAAGCAGAATTGGTATGGATTTTTTTTGGACAATAGGATTTATTTAAGGTGAAAAAGACAATATGAAAATTAATCATGAGTTGATTTGTACAGCATGTTTAAAGAAAATTAGCAGATTGTTTTAAAGCCAGTTAAATGATCTTATAGTAACAATTAAACTCTGAAAAGATGGAAAGGGGTCCACATTGTTCAGGGATTTGTATGTTAACCCAGGGAGTTTTGAATTCATCCTGAAGGCAATAGGGAGCTAAAGATTTTAGCCACTTGTTCGATATGTGCAAAATATAAGGTAATGTGACATTCATGGCAAAAAGAGGGTGAGTGAGTACAACAGAAAGACTATTTTAGAAAGTGATTCCAATACACAAAGTGAAGAGAAGGTAAGGAGAGGCTGGGGTAGTGACGTGGAGAAAGAAAACAAAGGAACTGATAGGAAAGACAGAGCTAGGAGTTCATTCACTGCTTGTTGGTTACTAGCTGGAGGGAGGAGTGGTAGAAATCAGAAAGGACTAAGAGTTAAGGGTGAATTTGAGAACTACATCATTTATTGATGTGGGAGATACCAGTGAGAATGCGTATCTTTAGCTCAAGATTTTATCATTGGTTGCTGAAATGCCTGATTAGAATTTCTGGAGAGAAATGTATGTTATAATCTGAAACAAAAATAAAAGAGGGAGTATGCAGTTAGATAAGACATTCCTTCATTCATCAAAAATAACTGAATGAGTTAAAAAATGTATGCACATAGGTATATGGAAGATGACAGGTATATGATAGGTATATGGAAGATGATAGGTATATGGAAGATGACAAGACACCTGACAGAGATGGAACTGAAACAAAAACTACGTTGAATGCCCTGCCAGGACACCATGTACAATCACACAGGTTGTGCACTGTACAATATTCTAGAGTGCCATTTATACAAAGTGTAATGTGACTGGAACCTCTAGAGTTGTACATTGTGTCACTGTACAGTTGTGTTGGTGACTTTGAAGGTGTGGGGAATGTACTCTTTCTCCCCTCATGACACATAGCCAAGTAAGATAAATTAGAGATCAAATAAAAAAATTAAGTATCCTTTTATGGGAACAATCTTTACAAATATATTTTGCCATGTATGTAACTTCTGTTGTGTAATAATTTTAATTTAGTAAATTAAACATGAAACATGTTCTATGCCCTAAAATACTATGTTAAAGTACATGAGCATAAACCTTAATTTGTACCTTGGTGTTTAGCCTCAGTCATTTTGCTTTTGTATAAATTTGAAGGACTTAATAGCTTCACTTGTGGTTAGTTTTTGAATAGACACATCAGTTTTTAACGAGGAAAATCTTCATTATAAAGTCAATTTTCCCCCTTTGTGCAGAAAACTAATTTAAAAAATCACAAATTAGCTAAAAGCATTGCATCATTTTCTTACTCTACTCATGGAGTAATAGCTAAATAGAATCCTCTTAGGTATCCCATCTTAAACGCTGCAGAGAACAGTGCTCACTGTTAACCTTAAAGACTGGGCACTTGCCTATAGAAAACCAAACCAGTTTCTAGAATCACAAGACTAGGGTAAATGGGTCATAGTTAATTTGACACCAATGATTTTGGAAACATCCATAATTATTGAAAAAGCCTGAAAAAAGCCTTTGTTTCACAGGATATATATATATATATATATATATATATATATATATATATATATATATATATATATATTTTTTTTTTTTTTTTGGTATGTGTGTTACTGGGGTTCCTGGAAGCCCTTCTACCTCCGGGCTACACTCCCAGACCTATTTTTTATATTTTTATTTAGAAACAGGGTCTCTTATGCCAGCACGGCTGGCTTCGAACCTGCGCAATATTCTTGTCTCCGCCTCCCAAGCCCGGGGATTACAAACGTGCGCCACCACGCCTGGCTAGGCAAAATATTTTTAACCAAAAGGAAAATTCTACTTTGGGCAAGGATCATTATAATACCTCTTTGCAACCTGGATTCAGAAAATATATAGAGAGTAATTTTTGCCACCTATTTTCTTCTAAAACATTTATTATTCTTAAGTACGTTAAATTATCCTTCATAATCAAATAAAATCTTTCCTTATTATCTGTTTTTATGATTTCATTTTTCTGCAGTGAATAGGGTCCAAAAAAATTAAATGAAAAATTTTATAAATAAAAATCTCCAAAGTTTTAAATAATTGCTATCATAGCACATTATTTTATTACCTAATGTGTTAAGTTTTGTATATCTTACTTTGCATAATTTATAAATTCAACTTTATCATAGGTGTGTATGTATAGCCACTCTTTGGTATCCATGGGGAATTAGTTCCAAGACCCCTTCTACCAAAATTCATAGATGCCCAAGACTCTTATATAAAATGATACAGATGGGCGTGGTGGCGCGGGCTTGTAATCCCTGCGCTTGGGAGGTGGAGACAGGAGATTCGCACTGGTTCGAAGCCAGTCCTCGCTGGCTTAAGAGACCCTTTTTCCAAATAAAAAATATGAATATATGTCTGGGAGTGTAACTCTGAGGTAGAATGGTTTCCAGGAACCCCAATACCGCAAATAAATAAATAAAATGATACAGTACCTGCCTATGCCTGTGCACATCCTCTCGTGTTCATTATTTCTAGATGACTGATATAACTAATCCAGTGTTTATGCTCTAATATTATACTATATAGTAAATAAGAAAAAGAAACAAAATTTTCAATAAATTCACAATGATTATCTGAATATTTTCAATCTGAGATTAGTTGAATTCAAGACTGTGGACCCAAGAATACCAAGAATCAACAGTATAAAAAAAATACAGTATTTATAGGATTCAATACTACCTGTGGTTTCAGGAATCTACTGGTAGTTCTTGAATGTATCCCTCACAGATGGGATAGGACTATCATAAAACAGTTAAATAGATGACTGAAGTAGTAAAAAGAATTTGAAACATCTCAGAATGCTTATCATTAACACATACTAGATGAAAGGGTAAATATTCCTTATATATTCAGAGAATAACAAAAATAAAGTTCTCATATTAATATAAAACTTACTTTTATATGTCTACCAGAGATAATCTTATCACCCAAATAAACTTGCTGGCAATACCCAGAGGATGACCAGAATAATTTCTCTTGTTATCACACTGTGATTTTTTCTTCTATTTAGCTTATTTTAACTTTACTTTTCTTAAGTTGACAGAATGTTATATTTAGGCTACTGCCAAAATTTAAATTCTTACAAAGGTTGAATCTGAGGTAGCATGGTGAGTTTAAAAGATTTTATATGGCCAGGAGTGGTGGTGCATGCTTGTAATCCCAGTACTTGGGAGGCTGGGACAGGAGGATTGCAGGTTTGTACCCAGCCTCAGCTACTTAGTGAGGCTCTCAACAACTTAGTGAGATCTTGTTTCACAATAAAATTAAAAAACAGAGCTGCGTGTGTGGCTTGATGGTAGAATGCCCCTGGGTTCAATCCACAGTACCTCAAAAAAAAAAAAAAGAAAAAAGAAAGAAAGAAAGAAAGAAAGAAAAAAGATTTGATGTGTTTGTTAGAGAAATCTAAGGCTCTATTACTGAGATTGAAATCTTTATTTGTACACTTAGACAAAGGCAAATTATATTGACAGTACATAGATAAGGAACAACACATTGAAGGGTAAAACCCAAATCTCTGACTATTAAAGTTAAGGTGCTTTTCAAAGGCACTTTTCCATTCATTATTAATTTGGGTAATTTTTTGAGATGCCAATGAATTCACTGATTCAGCTCTTTTTCAATAGTCTGACTTTTTAATAATTTGTTACATAACAGTTATTCAAGTACACTGTTGGGTTGAAACATGGAGTAGTTATCATCTGTGCCATATAGAGGATATCTTACAGTGCTTCCAATTATAACTATTATATTACAATAAGTAGTTGTTTTTTTTTCCTCTCTACATTCTACCATTTAAAGGTAAAGATATCAATTTTCTGGCTTGCACAATACCTTGTGCCTTATTGTTTTTGAATTGGACAATTCAAAAATATCTTCTCTGTTCTCTGAATAAAGACACGGTCTTATTTGATTATCTTTCTCTAGCTCTTAGTATAGCTTCTGATACATGCTGAGTGATATTTGCCTAATTGATAGACTTTGCTCCTGTTAAATAAAACAAAACACTCTGTCAACTACTCAACTGTATTTGGGGTAAGACTGAACTAAAATTCCACCATACATGCTTAATGTTTAATGAAATAATATCTGCCTTTTTAAATGGAAAAATGTTTAGAAAAATGTTTTACATCTTTTTATTATTTGAAGATGGCATTAAAATTAACTAAATTTAGGAAGAAAATAGCAATGTAAATCTGAAAATGTTGTGTCTTAATTCACAAATATTCACTCTACACCTACCATGTGCCAAACACTAGGCTTGGATCAGGAAATTCATCTGTGAATAAATGTTATTTTCTGTTTGAGGAGCTCAATATACAGCAAACTAGACACACAAAGCTCTCTAATGAAATGCAATAAATATTATAAAAATGTGCACATGCAACCATGTGTGTGTATGTGTGTATACACTATAAAGGAGACCCAGATAAAGAATCTATTAATATTAATTCTTCAGGAACAAAAAGATTTTTTATACAACAGTGAATTTTTTTTTCTTTTTTTTTTTTTAGTGGCACTGGGGTTCCTGGAAGCCCTTCTACCTCCAGGATACCCAGACCAATTTTTTTATATTTTTATTTGGAAACAGGGTCTCTTAAACTAGTGAGGCTGGCCTTGAACCTGCGTGACCCTCCTTTCTCCACCGCCCAAGCACGAGGATTACAAGTATATGCCACCACGCCCAGCCAACAGTGAATGATTTTATTATAAAAAACCAACTGGTCAGAGAAAATTTGATGTTTGTTCATCAAATTTATAGAAGAGCTATTTCCCTAGTTACAGTTTCTAGTTAAGCAAAAAAAAAATTGACTGGGATAGATAATCCAGATCATATAACTCTATTTCCTCAGTGCCAATTAAGTGAAATATAATGCAATAAAAGAACATGGTCACATTCATTTCAATATCAGTTTTCATCTATGTCTTTATTTCTGTCATTATTAAGCTATAAAAATGAAAATGAGTAAAACCTATAATTACACATTCCAGTTATCTTTTGTTAGAATTGAGAAAGTTAAATGCAATTTCTCCCACATTCACTTTATCTATTATGAAAATATTAGTAACAACACCATACTTTAATTGAATATGATTGGTTTTCTCTGAATGCTCACATATTATACACTGTGAAACAGATTACCTTAGCTTTCCTGTTAAAGGTGCTCTAAAAATCAGACACATTGCTGAAAGTCAATATGTATTAGGCTTTTAGAGCTTCTATAACCAAGTAGTACATACTGGGGAGCTTGAAACAACAACAAAAATTTGTCTGCTCAATGTTCTGAAATCTATAAGCCAGAAACCAAGGTATCAACAGGCTCACATTCTCTTTGACAGCCCTAGGGACAAATTCTCACTTGCCTTCTCTTAGTTCCTGTTGTGTCATCTGCTATCTATTGAGCTGGAAAAAAAAAATCATTTGAGCTGAAAAAAAAATCATATTAGTTTGCAAGCACCAGCCTTCTACTGTTCCATGCTCAAGCCAGCAAGCTAGGAAGCAGAGACACAGAAAGATCTGCCTTTCCTAATTATTTTGACTATTGATTGTATTTAATATCAGTGGGATGATAGAGGAAGGAAGACATGTGGAACAGGGCATAAATGTTCAGAAAAAATGTTAAAGTCTTTGAAGATGAGAAAGGGACTGTAGAAGGTAGAATTAAATTATAAACATCTTTTGCTGGGCATAGTGGTGCACACTTGTAATCCCAGTACTTGGGAGGCTAAGACAGGAGGATCAGAGGTTCACAGCCAGCATTATTAGCAATTGGAGAGATGCAAATCAAAACTACCCTGAGATTTCACCTAACTCCAACTAGAATGGCAATCATTCAAAACAATAACAACAACAAATGCTGACGAGGATGTGGATAAGTGGGAACTCTAAAACATTTTTGGTTGGATTGCAAATTAGTGCAACCACTTTGGAAAACAGTATGGAGAATCCTCAGAAGAATGGAAATGAACTTATCATTTAATCCAGCAATCTGTCTTCTGGGTATCTACCCAAAAGAAATAAAACCAAACTAACAAACAAATGCATGTAAATCTATGTTAACAGCTGCACGATTCATCATTGCCAAACTATGGAAACAGCCAAGATGCCCATCAACAGATGAATGGATTATGAAACTATGAGATATGTACAAAATGGAATTTTACTCAGCCATAAAGAAAAACACAATTACATCACTTACAGGGAAATGGACGGAACTGGAGGACATTATGCTAAGTGAGATTGGTCAGTCAAAAAAAATAGAAATATGATGCTTTCCTAATTTGTGAAAGCTAGGGAGAAATGGGTAACAGGAGGAACTCTAGATGAAGAAGATGATTCTGTCAAGGAGCAAATAAGGCAACCTAACTGAAGGGATGGGAAGGGGGAAAGAGGGAAACTTTCTAAAGCACATGATGTACTTAAATATATCAAAGTCAACCACTAAGCCAAGCATGGGAAGGAGGGATGGAGAGGGAAAGGGGTGGGGATTGGGAAAGGGCTAATTGGGTGATATGTGGATGTATGTTTCCACAAGTCTTTTATCCCATTAAAAATATATGACTAAAATGTACCAATTAAAAAATTCATGATTTATGACTATTATTTATTTCTTTTAGTAAAAGTCCTAAATAATAATTGGTTTATATTAACTTCTAGATACATTTTATAGATAAATATTAATAAGATTAGAAAAGGCAAACTTCAAGCTGGGAATGTTAGTACATGCTTGTAATCCCAGTACTTGGGAGGCTGAGACAGGAGATTGTAGGTTCAAAGCCAGCCTTAGCAATTTAGCCCTCAGTAATTTAGTAGGACTGTTTCAAAAATTAAACAAAATAATAATAAAATAAGGCTAAAAGTATGTATCTCAGAAGCAAAATGTCCCTGGCTTAAATCTCAGTTAAAAAAAAAAAAAAAGGCCAACTCTATTGGACCTGCAGAAGCTTCCAGGGAGAATGGAGCTCCATTTCCTGTCACTGTGATTATAAATTTAAATTAGATATACCTGTTCTTTCAAACCTTGCTTCTATCAAAATGGATATAGAATCTTCTCTAGGCAAAAGCCAAGTCATAGGTCAATAAATTGCAGAAAGGTCAAGCATTGAATTCATGATTAAAAAACAGGTAAAGAAGTAAACAAGAAGAATATTGGGATTTAGAGTCAGAGTTTTAAGGGTTCTGAGTAATATTCATGAGAATAACATATTAAAGTTCCGCAGAGGCAAGGAGTGCAAGGAAGTGTGAGGTGTGTATACGGGGACCAATTTGTGGATCATGATGATAGATAGTTGATGTTTAATTTATATGAGCCAAATATGAAATCTGTCATTTGCCACATAGGCTAGAGCTTTTTATTATTTTGAATTTTAAAATGTTACATTATGTTGTTATGGAAAATCATACTAGATCAAGTATATATAATGTAGAATCAGATGTACATCTTTCTCTCTTTGAAATTTACACATAGCTTTGGATAATATGTACCCTATTTTTAAAAAATGGGAGGAGATACTGGGGATGGAACCCAGTGATATTCAGTCTCTGTTCTATAACACGGAAACTCTATGTTATATTTTGAAACGGGGCCTCCATAATTTGCTGTGGCTGGTCACAAGCTTGTAATCCTTGCTTCTGCCGACCAAATACTCAGATTACAGGCATGAGCTACCATGCCCACCTTAACTAAAGTATTTTATAGAGGTAATTACTCACTAGAGTTAAAAGCATACAGCTATTCACCAGTATTTTTGGATCTAGGTATTCATTAGAACTGCAAAGAATTTAGTATAGATTGAATAATGAATGTAAGCTCTGAGTCATAAAGATATGAAAACATTACTAGATAATTATTTTTCTTTACATCTGTAATTTAAAAAATTAGATGACATTTATCATAAGCAACTACAATTAAAAAATTAAAGTTATATATATTGTACTTATCACATTACAGTTGTTTATAATTTTATTACTTTTGTTTATGTAAATGCTTTATATGAAATTATAAGATATACTTTCTAATAAATAAAATTTTACACCTCGAAAGTCAGAGAACTATTTTACATTTAAATAGAACTGGCCTAGTTAGACCAAGAAACCTGTGGAAAAACTTCTTTCCATATTTATTTGATATTTGTATTCTAGTTTTATCCAATCTGTAACTCTTTTTTCACTGATAAGCAAACCTTATATACATTGTCAGGTCTGGCTACAGAGGCAAAAGGAATTTTCTTAAGGCAGAAAAAATATATTTAAGGGTAATAAAAATGGTATATTATTGATATTTGGTATGCTCATCTATCTAGGAGAATGTCTTAACTTTTGAGGAAAAATTAGATTTAAATATCAATACAATCTATGTTGGCATGTTTAGCCTATGTCTAAAACAGTAATTTAAATTATGATATTTACATGATGTCACTAAATTTTTACTGAGATGTAGAGTATATATATATATATATATATATATATATATATAATATATATGCGTATATATACATATGTATATTTAAAACCTAGTTGTAATACAAGAGGTAATTTAATAAAAATGCAATTGAACAGGTATTAAAAGATCTCTATTCTTATTCTGGATTCTCAATGTACACATTTGGCTCCAGTTTCTTTGCCCTTAAAAAAAGCTGGGAAGCATGATTTTAAGGATTCTTTCTAGTTTCATAATTAAATGATGAGTGCTATCACTTTATTAGCACCCTTTTAGAATCATGTAATGAAGGGAAAATTCACCAAGTACATATAGTTAGAAATATAGCCACTAAAAGTAAAAATTGTATGCCCTCCCTAATATGCAGAAGCTAGGGAGAAAAAGGTCATAAGAGGAAGGAGAAACAATAGATGAGCGAATAGGGTGACTTAACTGAGGGGACCAAAGGAGGAAAGAGGTAACTTCTCTAATGTACATGAAGAACATTCACAAACATATCAAAGTCAATCACTAAGGCAAACATGAGAAGAAGGGAGGGGGAAGGAGATAGGGTGGGAACTGGGTAAGACTAAATGAATGATATGTTAATGTATGCCTCTACCATCTTGTACCCCATTAAGATATACGATTATAATGCACCAATAAAAATTTTAAAAAATAAAGCACTGAGGAGAAAAATTATGCTATGCTCATATATGTTTAATTGAATTATTTACCAATATAAAATAAAAACTAATTTTCAAAGATATGGCTTCACTGCATAATAATTGTCACAAGTCAGATAGCAAACAGAAGTGCTTTATTTTTTGCTGGGGATTGGACTTGTGGCCATTCTACCTCTGAGCTACACCCTCAGCCTTATCATTTTTATTTTGAAACAAGTGATATCTTTTTGATAGGATTAATGTCTATGATATTTATTTTTGTAGGATGAATATTATAGACTTTTCTCTGATTTCATTGTTTTTTTGTGGGTTTGGGAGTTTGGGGATGGAACCCAGGGGCATTCGACCTTTGAGCTACACACCCTGCCCTATTTATTTATTTATTTCATTTATTCTATGTAGTTAGACAACTTGCTAATTCACTAGAATAATTTTTGCATTATTCATTACATAAATTTCTACAAATACATGTATGTATTACAAAAATAACATGAATAGTTAGCAAAATCATATTTTTTCTACTGTGTGTTTGTGTGTGTGTGTGTGTGTGTGTGTGTTCTACTGAGGATTGGATTCAGTGGCTCCATGGGGGTCTCCCTCTGAGTTATCCCAAAGCCTATTTCATTATTTTATTTATATATATTTTAATTTTTATGTGGATCATATTGAAAATGCATACTTTCACACAGTGGTTGGTTCCCTCCCCACCCACTTCTCCTTTTCACCCTCCCAAAAATGAGCATACAGGTTGACGATGATGCATTCACAGTTATACACATATTTGAATATAGATCCTCCAGTTCATTAACCTCAGCCTTCTTCCTCTCCTACCCTTCCTTTCTAGCTTTGCTGAGGTTTCCCCTACATCATCTGGAGTCCCTCTGGTATCCCTAATATTCCCTAGTTTGGGCATATTAGAGAAAACATGTCCCTTCTCTTTCTGTGCTTGGCTTATCTCACTTAACATATTGCTCTCCAGATCTTTCCAACTTCTTGCAAATGACATTATTTTGTTCTTCTTTATAGCTGAGTAGAATTCCATTGTGTGTATTTCCAGTAATTTTTCAATCCATTCATCTGTTGATGGAGGCCTAGGTTGGCTCCATATTTTGGCTATTAGGAATTGTGCTGCTATGAACATGGGTATGCATATACATATCTATGTATCTGTATACATACCCATATGTATACAGTAATAACTGTAGTTCTCTGATTTCAACCTCTTTGGGAAGATACCCAGGAGTGGTATAGCTGGATCATATGGTGGATCCATTCCCAGTTTTCTAAGGAATCTCCACACTGATCTCCATAGTGGCTGAACTAGTTTCCACTCCCACCAACAGTATAAAAAAGTTCCTCTCTCCCCACATTCTTGCCAGTATTTGTTGTTATTTGTCTTCTTTATTCTTGGCACTCTGATTGGGGTTAGATGGAATCTCAACATAGTTTTGATTTAAATGTCCCTGATGGCTAATGATGTTGAAAATTTTTTCATGTATCTATTGGCCATTTGTATCTCCTCTTTTATGAAGTGTCTATTCAATTTAGTTGCCCATTTTTTGATTGGGTTATTTGTTTTGCTAATATAGAGTCTTTTGAGCTCTATGTGGGTTTTTTTGTTTGTTTGTTTGTTTTGTTTTGTTTGTGGGTTTGGGATTATGGGGATGGAACCCAGGGGCATTCGACCTTTGAGCTACACCCCCTGCCCTATTTTTATTCTTTATTTTGAAACTGAGTCTCACTGAGTTGCAGAGGGCCTCACTAAGTAGCTGAGGCTATCCATGAACCATGATCCTCAGGTCTCAGCCTCCTGAATGCTGGGATTAAAGCGTATGCCACCACGTCCCACTGAGCTCTTTGTATGTTCTGGATATTAGCCCTCTATCAGAGTAGTGGCCGGTAAAGGTCTCACATTCTGTAGCTTTTCTCTTTATGTTTTTAATGGTTTCTTTTGGTGAACAGAGGCTTTTTATTTTGATGCCATCCCACTTGTTAATTCTTACTTTAATTTCCTGTGCTTTGGAGGTCTTGTTTAGAAAGTTACTGCCTGTGCCTATATATTGGAGTGTTGAGCCTATCCCCTCCTCTATTAGCTTCACGGTCTCTGGTCTAATTTTCAAGTCTTTGATCAATCCATCTCAAGTTGATTCCTGTGCATGATTAGAGGTAGGGATTTAGTTCCATCTTTCTACAAATGGATAGCCAGTTCTCCCATCACCATTTCTTAAAAAGTCTGTCTTTTCTTCAGCATATGAGTTTGGCCCCTTTGTTAAACATCAATTGACTATAAGTGTGTGGGTTTGTTCCTGTAAAATAATTTCATTCACAGTAACCTCAAAACCAATGCAACACCTAGAAATAAACCCAACCAAAGATGTAAAATACCTCTTCAGTGAAAACTATAAAAATTAAAGAAAAACTTGTAGAAGACATTGGAAGATGGAAAGAGCTCCCTTGCTCATAGAAAGGCAGAATAAACATCATCAAAATGGCCATTCTGCCAAAAGCAATCTACAGATTCAATACAATTCCTATCAAAATACCAATAACATTCTTTGTAGACCTAGAAAAATCAGTCATAAACTTCATATGGCGAAAGAAAAGACCCAGAATAACCAAAGAAATTCCCATCAATAAGAAGCATGCAGGAGGCATCACAATCCTTGACTTCAAATTATACTACAAAGCAATAGTAGTAAAAACACTATGGCATTATTTTTTTACTTTGAAACAAGGTCTCAGTGAGTTGTGGAGAGGTAGCTAAGTTGCTGAGGCTGGCTGCAACCCTAAGATACTCCTGTCTCAGCCTCCCAAGTACTAGGATTACAGGGTGCTCCACAAAACTTTGTCTGTGGCTTTCCAGAACCAATGCCTATAGAATATAGACCAATAAATTTGCATGGGAATATGGGAAACTGCACATTAATAAACAATAGAAGCACTTCTGATATAAATATTAAGAGAACAATATTGAGATATATTTCTCAATGTGGAATATCAGCTTTGCAATATATTCACACATAAATACATGCACATATAGACACATAGGTACAAATATACAAAATAAAAATATAGGTATGTACATATATATGTATACACATCTGTATCTACATGAATATATGCATATTTATTCACATACACAGATATTCATATATAGTTCTTTGCCTCATCATATTTTGGTCATTGAGGGAACACATGTATGACAGTGGTCATATAAGATTATATTACCTAGTGACATTTTATCCCATTTTAGTTTGTGTAAGAATACTTTGAAATTTTCACATAATAACAAATCACCTAATGATGCATTTTTCAAAATTTACCCCATCATTAAGCAATACATGCTTGTGCTTGTATATGCATACATACATAACACATATATGTACCTAAACATGTATATATGACATACTCATACACATGTACTTACACATACTTACTTGTATTTATACATACCATAATTGACACATTTAGCATGTAAAATACTAGTAAATATACATTATATGCATTTTTCTTAATGAATTACATTAATAAAAACTTTCAGAAATTGCTATTTGCTGGGTGCAGTGGCATATACCTGTAATCCCAGTACTTAGAAGGCTGAGATAGGATGATTGCAAGTTCAAGACCAGCCACAGAAATTTAATGATACATCCAGCAACTTAGTAAGACTCTGTTTCAAAACTAAAAGGGCTGAGGTAGAATGCCCTTGGATTCAATGCCACATTCAAAGGTAGAATGCCCCTGGGTTCAATCCTTAGTGTCAAAAAGAAGAAAGAAGGAAAGGAGGAGGAAGTGGAAGAAGAGGAAGAGAAATAAGATTAGCAGGAGGAGGAGGAGGAGGAAAGAAAAAGAATATAAGTTGCTAGCTATCTTCAAATAACTCTTTACTTTTCCTTTTATAATAATAGAATTTTAGTTGGGCAATGACCACGAAAACAAGGATTAATTTCCTAGGTTTCTCTTATAGCCAAGTTACTATTTAACTTAATTTTGGACAATGGACTATTAGTAGTAGAAAATTAAATAGAAAGTGTAGGTTGGCAACCAGGGCCTTGTTTAAGAGATGGCTGATGAGAGACGTTTGGCCTTTTTAACCCTTGTACTTCATCCAAGTGTCTAGATTGTAAACTTAATGGCTCAGTATTGTACATAATATGATTTTGACAAAGAAAGCACCTATAATAAGAGTAGAGTAATAAAAATACATAAATACCCTGAGTTTTCAACATTGGGCCAAGGAGAATAAGTTTTTTATACACCTACGTTCAGAAATTTTAATTAAAAAGCAAAAACTTGTGTCTTGTGTGAGCTATTTACTTTTTTTATTTGCATTTAACTTAAAATTTATTTTATTCACAATAGAATTTTATTTGTGTGTGTGTGGATGGGAGAACTAGAGATTGAACCTTGGGGCATACTATCAATGAACTACATCTCTAGCCCTTTTTATATTTTGAAATAGGTTTTCACTAAATTTCTGAGTCTGTCCTTGAACCTGAAATCCTCCTATCTCATCTTCCCAAGTACAAGTACTGAGATTACAGGTCACAGTGCCCAAATGCACAAAGAAATTTAATCCAATTAAATGCATATAGCTTCAGTCAGATTAAGTACAAGTGCTGAGGAAAGAGAGATTGTCAATTGAGACCTATAAGGAATTAAATAACTTATCATTTTCAAAGATGTTCATGGAATACTAAGGCACAGAGATTATTATGGTATTATGTATAACTTGAGGTTAAGCCCTGATTAAATTTCTATTATTTTATTGAAAATATATACACAAATGAAAACAAAGTAACAGACTAAAAAATTACTTAGGAAAAAATTCAACATCATAAGATTGTTGAAGCCATGAGCATTTATGAAATTCCAAAGAAGAGAAAATAGAAATAAAAGGAAATTTCAGAAAAAAAGATGAGTAGGCACTAAATATTCAGAATAATAAAGGAAGAGAAAGAACCCAGAAAAATTATGAAAACATAGCAAGTAATGGGAAAGGTAGAAGGACTTGAAAAATGTTCAGGGAAAAAGAAATCACCAATGAAGGCAAATGTTGCAGCTAAATCGAGTTGAGGGAAATATTAAATTAGGAACTAGGAGGTCCGTGGTCATTTTATAAAAGGCAGTTTGGGTCATTTTGTCAAAAAAAATGTTTCAGAAAAATGGTAAGATAAATTAAGTTACAGCTGTATGAAGATTAATCAGTCAGAAAGCAAAATACTGATGGTGTAGAAGAGAATTAAGAAAATGGGAGGCATGATGCTTTTGAGCAGGAAAAAATAGGGTCTAATGAACACATAGAACTGGCTTGAGAATGAGCCTTAACTAGAAATATATAAGACTACATTTATCACTAACACTGTAAATGTATAGCCACCGTTTAAAGCAACTAATATATATATATATATATATATATATATATATATATATATATATAATTTGTGTGTGTGAAAAAGAATTTGACATTTGAATAGCATTAATTTTTATAGTTTTTTCCCTGCCATAACCTAAATACTATGATTTTACCTTTATTCTTATCTTGAAAACTTACAAATTCATATTCTTATTTAAACTATGTGTAATAAGCACAATATACTCTTAATGGGATTCCTTCATGTCAAATGCTGCTTAATACTCAGCCTTACCTTAAAAATTAAACTCATCATTTTTCTTCTGGGATTAAAATACTAACATTTCTTCCTGACTCTTCTACTATTATTCACATATATTTTCTGCCTTCTAAACTAAAAAAAACACAACTATGGATTCTTTTATTACTATTTGTGATATTCAGCCACTCATTGCTTTGGGTTCTAATCGCTGATAACTAGACTTAGGCCTTTTATTTTTATATGAAGCTCTTCCAAGTTAATTAAACTTCTCATAAACTCTGACATTAGTTACCCTAAGTGGTCTTTAATGTTCATTATTTTCAACTGCATCATTCTTTAGCCACTGTGATTGCTTTTCTTCCTTATTTTCACAAATAGATTTTTAAAGGGAAGATTAATTTCACTATTTTTACTTCTTCATTTTGCTCAAATGATTTCCCCCACTATCTCTTTTTTTTACCAATGTTTAACTTTGTAATGAGACACTAGGATCAGCATAAAAGAGTGGTTCTACTAGCAAACAAACAAAAAGTAAATATCATGTTGGGCATGGTGGCGCACACTTGTAATCCCAGCATTATGCCCTGTCCTTTTGCATTTTACTACAGAGGAATCACTTTTTTTTTTTTGGGGGGGGTGGTACTGGGGGTGGAACCCAGAGGCTTTCTACCTCAGCGCTATACTCCCAGACCATTTTTATATATTTTTTGGAAACAGGGTCTCACTAAGTTGCTGAGAGCCTCACTAAGTAGCTGAGGATTGCTTCGAACCTGTGCAATCCTCCTGTCTCAGCCTCCCAAGCGCAGGGATTACAAGCGTGCACCACCACGACCCGCCTCAGAGGAATCACTTCTCATCATGAAGGCTCATAAAATGTTATCATATAGTTATAATTGTATGGATCCATTGCATTCCTCTTAGATTGTACAGTGACGCTGCTACTGTTTTATAATAAGTAAGAACCTAACGATTTAGCATATATAGTTTACAGGTGAGGCCCTGGCTCACGGATTATATCCTTTGTGCAGTATGGTTGATTTGGCTTAGTCTGTGCTGCCAACGTCAAATTCATGTCTAAGTCCTTCTCTTTTAATAAAAACAGATAAGACATGCTCTTATCAGTTTACTGACCTAAGAGACGAAGACCCAGAACCTGTATTTCTGAGTAATAACCAACACATGGAAGACTTAGACGTGATTTCTTTCCCTTCTGATAAGCACATCATCCTCATCTTGAATAGCGCTTAAAAAGGACTGATTCCTTTGGGGAGAATCCAGGACTTGCTCCTGAACACTTAAATTCACTGATTTCTGTGATTTGATAGCAAATCAATAAATACATTTAATTTTACTTCTTTTAGAAAAAAGAAGGAAGGCATTAAAAGGTTTAAAGGAGCCGGGCGTGCTGGCGCACACTTGTAATCCCCGCGCTTGGGAGGCAGAAACAGGAGGATCACGCAGGTTTGAAGTCAGCCGCGCTGGCTTAAGAGACCCTGTTTCCAAATATAAAAAAAAGTTTAAAAATAGGTCTGGGAGTATAGCCCGGAGGTAGAAGGGCTTCCAGAAACCCCAGTACCACTACCAAAATAAAAAAAGATGCATAGATTCTCAAATTTACTGCCTCATTCTCAAAAAAAATAAAAATTACTCTGTGCCTCCATGGGCACTTCCACCACTCCCTTATTTTTATACAATGACCTCAATTGCCCTAAAGGCCAATTCTACTTCCTGGATTGTTCTACTGGATTGTTCTAGTGCCTCCCACAATTGTGGTATCACTGAAGTTGGGAATCTACGGATGGATTAGAGAGTCAAAATGGATTGGATTAGAGAGTTTTACTTTATACACAGAACACTTTATTTATCAATTCTATAATTAATATGATTTAAAATGAATGATATTTTATAATATTTATCTTACTATAAAAGTATTAATTTGCCAACACTATTTACTTAAATTGGCATTGATAGAAATATAAAAAAATTTGGACATTTATATCACTTTCTTGAAACATACCAAACAAATTTATTTTTGCTTTACCATATATCAAAAGTTTTGACAAGTATACTTAAACATTTATTGTAATATTAATTTTAAAAGACAATAAAACTATATGAATTCTTTGGATGCTATATTCTTCGCAAGGAAGAGGAAAAGAAGTAAAGTGATCCAGTATGATTTAAAGGAGAAAATGGTGCTGGACATGATGGTGCATGCCTGTAACCTCAGTATTTAGGAAGCTGAGACAAGAGGATCACATGTTCAAGGCCAGCCTCCACAACTTAGGAGTACTCTTAGCAACCTATCAGGACCCTGTTTAAAAACAAAACAAAACAAAACAAAACAAAACAAAACAAAAAACATTTTACAAAAGCTGGGAGTGAAGCTCAGAGGTAGAAAGCTCCTGAGTACAATTTCTAAAAACATATACACACACACTAAAAAATTATAGAAAATTTGTGGGTCTGGTGATATTATTAGGCAAGTTATATTTCAGAAACTCATACCGTAAGAAAATATACAGATAATTGTCAAGAATGTTTAATGTGAAATGACAAAGTGTGTCTATTAACATAAATAAATATACTATAATCCACATAGAAAAAGTATTAGACTTGGTTTCTGAAGCTTAGCAATAACAAAGAAACTTGTTACAAAAGAGGTTTTCAGTTTCTTCATTATATCTCTTAGTCACTTACTTTTCAAGTTTAAAAACTGCTGTTTTTATAGATTACTGACATATAAAAATATTATAATTATCCAAAAAATGTGTGGCATCTTCACCTGACCTGATACAAATCAAATATGAATCACTGTAGAAACAGAAAATTCTAAAATAGTTTTAAAATGTGTAATATTTTAACGCAAGATTCTGCTTAAATTTATTTCACTCTGGTATAAAATTACCATGGAAGAAGATAAAGGCATATATTCCTAAGTATTAGGGAGTATTAGGGTCTTGAGGTAAAAGAGAAAAATGTGGGTATAGCCAAATATGTTCCTTTTATCTCATATCAAAAGGTAGGATTTGCAATGATGGAAAAAGTACATTACTGTCAACCTTTTTTTTTTTTTTTTTTTTTTTTGGTGGTACTGGGGATGGAAACCCTTCTACCTCCAGGCTATGCTCACAGACCTATTTTATATTTTATTTGGAAACAGGGTCTCTTAAGTCAGCTCGGCTGGCTTCGAACCTGCGCGATCCTCCTGTCTCCACCTCCCAAGCACAGGGATTGCAAGCGTACGCCACCACGACCGGCCCCCATCTGTAATTGTTTAAAACTTTTTAAATTATTATTTTTAGCAGCCATCTACAACAGTATCTATTTTCATTCCCCTATACTTTTGTTCCCTTGTCCATAAGATACTTTATTCCTTAAAATTCCCTCCTCTCTGTTTCCCTGGAATTTCCCCAGTTTTCTTTCAAGATCATCCTTCTAGTCCTGGGACTTATATGCTGTTGATGTTAATTGACTGAAAGTTTCATAACTAGTCTCCCTTGTTTTATCATTCTATCATATCTCCTTCTAGTCAAAGGAATCAATCCCGATTTGTTTAAGTATCCTCATTATCAAAGAAACGTGTTAGGATTCTACTTTAAATTTCTGAAAACATAATCAATTAGTTTTAATAGCATGGCTAAGAGAGACTTAATTTATCCAAAACATATATCAATATTCATAGATATCTCACTCCTAAGTTGTTAAGTCCCCATTAAATTGCTGAGGCTGGCCTCCTACTCGGGATACTCCTATATCAGCCTCTTTAATACTCATAATAAAGGTATAAGACCAAATGTGAATACGGCTACTGTTTTCACCATTGCTGCAAGTCAGAATTTTAATACTGCCTTCTTTATCACTCACAAATGCATTACAGAGTCCTTTTTATTATATATCATACACAACTATTGATTATCATTTCTACCTCTCCATTTATTCTTCTTTATATCATTAATTGAACTCCAATCCAAGCTGCCAGTATCTTTTCTTTTATTACTTAAATCACCTCTTTAATAATGTTGCAGCTACTCCTGCCCCACTTCACCTCAAACTCGAAGAATAATCATTTGAAAATTCGAACTTCTTCATGTAGATAATTTTTTACAATTCTTAGAAAATCATTAAAAAAGTAATTTCTACTCTAATATTTAATTATGTCTTCACTCATCAAATATCTTATGATAAATAACTTACTCATAATCAACTCAAAGAAACATTTTTCTAAAATTGTTGTCCTAAAAGCATTATCTTAATATGCCACAGTTTGTACTGTATTATGTATTGTGTCTAAAGCAACAGACCACACCCAACCAGGTGATAGTATTTAATGTTTTATCATCAGAAAATAGGATATGTAACGACCTATCTACGTAAACAAAAAAGTACTTTCAAGACTATGCACTTACCTTTAAAGAGACCACAACATAGGGACCAACATACTAAAGAATATAACTGTACATTCTAATATGAACATTATTGGAAAGTTTATTTCTGATTCTTTATTTTCATGTATTTCTTATTTATTTTCTTAAACTGCAATAAGGTCACAGATTACCTTTCACTCATTGAGCGATAAAAGAATACTGATAAAAGCTCTATATTTCAAAAATTTAGTCTGTTATTTCAATACCTTAATCTTGAAAAACATTTCTCAGTTCCTACAACTGTCCCTTATAATGTACCTACACCTAGGATATATTTTAAATATCCAAATCTTTAAGAGTCCACATACAGTTCTTTCCCCCAGTATGCTTTAGACAATGATATCAGTAGATAAGAACTATCTACTTACCATATTGTAGGTGGTTCCGAACCTTCTATTTCTAAGTAATCATATTTTTCTTCCATTTGGAAATCAGTAAATATGAGTGAAATAGTATCCCCAGGCTCTGCTACAATGGTCCATGTGCAATCTGCATTGTTATGGTACTCATTAGGAAAACTGGGGCTGGATATGATACCACTGGATCCTCTCATTGTTCCTCCACAAGCATCCTCAGCTGTTAAAAACAACATAAAGTTCAACTGTGAGTTATTAAGGAAAATGAAATTAAGACAATTCAACAATTTTAGATTTAAAACAACACTCCAAATATTGTGATATCAAGTGTATCCTCTACTGAGACTAAATAAAATGTCTGTGAAGACATTTGTAATTACATAGATAAGTAGCAGCTATACTATGACAATTTTGTTAGCTTTGGTTGCAATAGAAATGAGCATAAAAATATATGTACTCCAAAATTAGGTCTCAAGATGATAGAACCCAAATTTACTCTGCATAAGCGATAAAGTGAGTAAAACAAAAACATATGCTTTTTTAAAGTCTGCTATGGAAAACCTTTGCTTAATGCATTTTTGTTGATGGCAGCACTTTTTGTTTTTAATGTAGGTATAAACAAAATAAACATGATTTAAGAGAAAATATAATGCAGCATGTTGGTTGTGTATTCCAAAATCTATTGAAAAATGTTTGTGGGTATGAAATTCAAATTAAAATATATCATATAGCCAGCATATTGTAATTAAACAGAAATGATGTATTAACTAATATATCTTCAGGGATATGTCCTCTAGGACTGCACTAAACAATGTAATTTTTTATATTTTATACATTCATTTGATAGACATTTATACAATATTATAAGTAAATTTCCAGCCTGTTTTGTATTTAGACCTATGCTTTTGATTTTCCAAGTAAGAGTCTTGGATTCTCCACTGGTCTACTTTTGACTGATGGCAAATACCTTGAGATTGGTTATGTGAACAGCTATGTTTGTTATGAAAATATAAAAATGACTCCTGTTTAAAGAAAATGAAGCTGTAACATTTGCTTTATTATAACATTGTTTGGGCCAATTGACCTAAGAAGTTTCAAATTTATTGTGCAATAATTTGTGTCACGATTTATGTTGTTGCCATCAGTTACTAAAGATATTTTTTTATTCAAAGTTATTTGAGTAAAAACTTGTTTCCATAATGACCACTCATTATTTGATGTGATGGAGACCTCCAGGGGCTTAATACACATAGAATAGGAAATATTTCAAGTGCTTAACTCTATGATGGGCAGGGAGTAACAAAATACTGTGTTATGATTGACAGATTTTATACTGCACTGTATGAACCAAATTTTATCAACTTTTTCTTGCCTATTTATTTAACGCCATAATCCAGAAACTGAAATCATAAATGTATTTGAAAATATACTTAACTTTTATCAGAAATATTGTAAATATGATCCATTTTTAAATATTTTTATTGCATGTCTTCTATTTTAAGTTGGTTTTATAGATGAATGAAGTAGTGGTCCTGTCTAAACCACTTGGCATAATACTCGATAGTATTTTCTTGCCAGAACATACAGTGCTCTCTTAACCTTCCTGTAAACTTGCTATGCTGCTTCCTACCCCCAACAACAAATCACTTCTACCCTTTTCCTTCTCTAGATCAACACCAAGGTTGAACACTACATTGAAAATAAAATATTATGCTGTTATGTATTCATAGCTTAAGTGATCTTGAGATCCTATAAATCAGTTTTCAAAGCTTTTTATTTTACTATCTTTAGATAAAAGCCAAGGCACACATAATATTTTGGCTCATACTCGATTAAAAGAAATTCTTTAGAGAATATATTTTAAACGTTTTCACAAAGAATTGATAAGTATATGAGGCAACATGTATGATAATTAGCCTAATTTAGCCATTCCACAAAGCATACACACAGTCAAGTGCTGCTTAATGATGGGAATATGTTCTGAGAAATCATGATTCCATCATTTTATAAACATAATAGAGCAAAAAGTTAAGATAAACATGTTACACGGTGGTATAGCCTCATGAGATCACCATTACATATTTTTCTCTCACTACTGGCACAATATAATATTTCAAAACAACATATTGAAGAATAAATGCATATACATTTTATAAATTAAAATAAACTAGTTAATGTAAAGAATTCTATTCATAAAATATCTACTTCTGGGTACACAAAAAGAAATGGAGCTCATTTTGGTTGAGCATCTTTGCTCCCCTAGCTTGTGCTTGTGGCAGACGCAGTACAGTCTTCTTTCCTGTTTTCCCTGCTAAAATTTCTGTTTATCTTCTCCTTCTCAAGGAGCTCTGTGTGATCCTTATAAGTTGCAATTAGAAAGAGAAGGGGGGCACAGATCCTCTTATTTTGTTTCTGGCACTGATTTGGCACCGGTTATCATGGGCTTTGGCAGATGATTAAAGCAAGATGCTTCTTTTTTCAGGACCCTTTCAGAGAATGTTCAAAGTTGTCCCCACCAGTTCTGTGGCGGTGAGACACACATCCAGTGGGTCTCCCTGGATGGCAGTTTACATTCCTCTCTCCTACAGCTATACAGAGCAGCACATTTTTATATTCTTTTCAACTATGTCCTCTCATCTTTTCAGGTAGGCATTTTGGGCAGGATCTAACATAATACCTATCCAGAACTCTTTCACACAAGTCCTGCATTTAGTTTAATTAACATGACCATTTATTCACCCACCATGAAAATGCAATCCTTTCCAAATGTAGCCCTCTAAGTTTGTAATAGACATTTAAATACATCAGTAATGTTCTGAATAAAAAGCATATTGCATACTATAAGTGCCAGGGCATACAAATCAATTTTCTACAAGACTTCCTGGAGTTCCTGTCTCAACTAACATCTACATAAAAATCACTCCTGAAACACAGAATGGAAAGCAGCTCACCAAGCAGCTCATTCAAGGAAATATTGCCTGCCAGCCATCCTGCCTGTCTTGATGTCTGCCATTGTGTTGATTCCTTCTTTCATTCCTTCCCTCCCTTCCTTTTCTTTAATACTGGGGATTGAAACCACAAACATTCTACCTGGATCTACACCCCCAACCCTTTTTACATTCTAAATTTTGTTTGTTTGTTTGTTTGTTTGTTTGTTTGGTGGTACTGGGGATGGAACCCAGGGGCTTTCTACCTCCGGGCTATACTCCCAGACCTTTTTCTATTTTATTTGGAAACCGAGTCTCACTAAGTTGCTGAGAGCCTCACTAAGTAGCTGAGGCTGGCTTTGAACCCGTGCGATCCTCCTGTCTCAGCCTCCCAAGCGCGGGGATTACAAGCATGCACCACCACGCCCGGCTTATATTCTAAATTTTGAAACAGCATCTCACAAATTTGCTGAGGGTCTTACTAAGTTGATAAGGCTAAGTTTGAATCTGTGATCCTCCTATATTAGCCTCCCAAGAACTGGGGTTATAGGCCTGTGCCACTATTTCTGGTCAAAATCCTTATGGTACAGAAAAATAGTTTTAACTGCACAATACAATTGACTTTCACGTAAAAATAAAGACGTGGAAGCAGTTCATCCAGACATCAAATGAATGTTCTTGCCAATTGTCATTTCAAATTCTATGTTTGGCACTTTTGTTTAATCTTTATAACAACACAATTAAGGAATTAGTATTCCAGCTAAATTTTGAAATAGGTAAAGTTTGCTACATATCATTTTCATGGAGGGGCCATACTTAAAAGCTTTGCATTGTGATTTGACCTTATAAATAAACTGCTTATAGAAATTATATTTTCTGAAATCATGAACTCATGTCAGAATATGTTATCTAAATAATTTTTATAAAATTTTATAGAAAAGTTAGAACAAGTAAAATCAGCATTGGCGAAAACCATAGAGCTCTTGAATCCAGTTCTGTGTTCTTTCTGTTAAGTATATTTCCTTGATTCCTGGACAAAAAGAGTTGCTACAAATCCTGTCAGGTACAATTATGACCTTTATTTTTCACCATCACTCTGCCATGGCCTCCAAACATGCCTGTTTAATAAGTTGTGTCTATAACATCTTCTGTAATGACAATTCACAGAAAGGACAGGGTTCAAAAGAGGTTGTCCCAAAGACCCATTTCATAAGAGATTCAAGATACTCATGAGATCGTATTGGTTTTTGTAAAACCATTTGGAAAATTTAAGGCTTATTCATTTGATCATCGGTTCAAAAGTATTCACCAAAATCTACTGATAGTTCAGGTTCCTTCCTTCCTCCATGGGACCCCTCAGCAGGGACAAAAGGCGGAAGCCCGGAAGCCAGAAGGGGAGATGTCACAAGACTCCAGACATTGTGAGACTCCAGACATTGTGAGACTCCATACATGGAGGTTGGGGGATGCCAGATGTTGCTGGGCAGACTCCAGATGTCACAAGAAGACCAGCTCTACCCCAAGATCCCGGCTACATAAATACCCTGGCTTCCTCTCTGCTGCATGACTCTGCCAATGGACTCTGATTCTGCCTACTGTGACTCTGCTGACTGTGTGACTCTGCTTCTTGGCCATCGGTTCCTTCCCCCATGGTCGGCAGACCTCGCCTGAAGGTGCCGGTTGATTAAAGAGCCCTTTAATAACTTGGCTGGTGTCTTCTTCCTTCGTGACCCCAACTCAATTTCAACATTACATCTACCAAGTGCCAGGAGGAACCATGTTAATCTCTCTGGCTAACATGATCAAAAATGACCATGAACCTCACCCTCTTGAAATATTTTGTTCAGTGGTTAGTCAAACTCTAAACAAATGTCAAAATAAATACATAAAATTGCATTTCTGCAGGCATGATAAAGAAGGAATGCATAGAACTAATGTGATAAGTTTGAAAGGTTTGATATAGCTAGGCAATTCAGAAAAATAACTTCCCCTGAAAGTAATGCTGAATTAGTAATCCAAATCATGTCTAATAACACTAAATAGATAAGAAGCAAAGAAAAGTATATTATTATAAGTTTTACTGACATACACCCTGGAGAGAAATGGGCCCAAGTTCTAGAGTCTGAAACGCAATTGGAGAACAACTAAGCATTCCACTTTGAAAGAAATTTCTGATAATGTACAGAATTGACTCAGAGCAATAGAGTATTATCTAATGGTTTTCATGGAGAGAAACCTCATTTAGATGTGGGATTTGAAGAGATTATTTAGTTGCTACATGAGATGAGAGAGAAGAGAAAGAAAGCCATAGGTGATTCCATTTAGAAGACTAAATTAAGATTTCAAAGTAATTCTTGCATGACTAATTACTTCCCAAAGATAAACCAACTTTTATTTATTCAAGTGAAGTGAGACATTTATTTCATAATTTATTTTTTATTTGTATTTTTCAATCTGGTATTTTGGTCTTTACCAACTACATATTGGAAGAAGTTGCATTAGGCAAAAAATGAATTAGTTCCCCCCAAACCGCAGGTCATTGTTTAAAACAATAATTTCCCCTAAATAATAAAGCAATACTATTAAATAACTTTGAATTTCCCTGAGGTTAACTTGAAGTTATGGTGCCTTTGAAATGTGGTTACTTAACATTTAGGAGATATAGTAGACAATAAAAAGGTTAGCAGTTATTCTTCTCAGAAAGGCTTTATAGGCTGTAAGATTTAAAATGTTATTTTTTTATACAACTGTATCCATCCTCATTTCATAAACCAGATGTTGGCAAATTGCATGTTAAAAAGCTTGCAAAGTTCTTCTGTTGTAAAACTAGAAGAAAACAGGAATTCAAACAAGAGAAATAATAATGACAATGTGAACTTTTAAAAATAAGAAAAAATGCTGGGTGTGGTGTTTCTTGTCTGGAATCCTAGTACTTGGGTGTCGGGAATCCAGCCCAACAGCTCATGGGGCTTGACAAGATGATGAGTACTGACGACTCAAACACAAACCCACAAGTCGGGAGTCTAGTCAAGTGAGATCTCATTTATTTCTCTCCAAGCAGTTCTTTATATAGCACCAAACCACGAAGGGAATTTCCATGAGAAATAGCCTAGCCTATCTGGGGATAAAGATCACTAGCACGAAGTTTACAGCCAATCCCAAGCCAGTACATGAGCCATTCATGTGTGCAGGAAGCTCCTTTAAAGGTAGAAAGGGAAAAACCGCTCAGTCTCCTCACCCATAATGAATGGGGAAACCATGCCTTCCTGGCTTCCTCCAGGCGCCATCTTTGCCCCTTTTTTGCTGAATCACTTTACTTAAAGTTTTGCCTTAGGCCGTAGGCCTCCTTAGGCGCTGTATAGACACACCCCATCACTTGGGAAGCTGAGATAGGAGGATCACAGCTCAAGACCAGCCTCAGAAACTTAGACACTCAGCAAACTAAGAGTTTGCTGAAACAGGCTCTCTCTTAAACAAAAAATTAAAGAGATAGGGGTAAGGCTCAGAGATAGAATGCCCCTGGGTTCAATCCCTAGTACCACAAAAATAAATAAATAAGTAATGTTATGGTGAAATATGTTATGGTTGTGAATGTTATGGTTTGGGGGAAACTGTTCCTGGGGACCCCTCTTTGGGTCCCGGACACAATTTCCCTCAAACCACAACAAAACCCAAAACAACCCAAAACAGAAAAATCATGGGTTCTTGTCCTGAGCTAAGGGTAAAAAACACATTAGCTCGGACTCTTGCTGAAGATTTACAGAAGTTTATTAAAAAGATAGAAATACAAAAGATATAACTATCTTCTGTTAGAGCCCCATGAAAGAATGGCATGGGGGAGGTGGTTCAAATGAATGCCCCACTCAAGATACAGCACAAGGACAGGACTTTAATAACCATGACCTCCATCTTGTTTACATCATTCTGGCCTAGTAAAATGTTCCTGTGAGGTTCCTCCCCCAGCAAGGTGTGGCATGGTGTCTCCTTTCAGTAAGGTTGACCCCTCCTCCCATCCTAGCTAGCTTATCTAATCATGTAGATCTGTCTTTAGACAGAGAAAGGCCTAGTTCCCCTCTCCTATCAATCTATGCAGCTGTTTGCTTCCTGACCTAAGCCAAGCCTTTCTCTCTACAGGTCTGCCATTTTGACACAGTTATTTCTAAAGTATATCTATTAATAATCAGAGTTTTCTCAAATCTTCCTAAGCCATTCCCAATACTGGTACAAGTAAAACACAAATAAGAAAAATAGTTGGACTTTAGACTTATTTTCTGGAAAAATACTATAAGTTTTCTCTTAATTATTAAAGTCCACAAGTCTATTCATGAAAACTATGACTATTGAGTTAAATATTATTAAATCTAATTTTAATTGTTTATAATATCACAAATCTATCATCAAATAACTGACTTCAATACTTTAAAATTTTGAATTTATATAACCCTGCTAAGCAAAGTTACTTAATCTCAGAGCAGGGTAAAATGTAATGAAATAAAAATTGCTTGTATTTTAGTGCAAATATTTATTTTTTTTAAAGTGAAATATTTTCCACAAATATATTTCCCCAGGAATTAAATTTTTATTAATTTCAATTTCTTTTAAACTTGCTAGAAATAAATAACCTTATTTGTGTTTTAGATATGAGACTATAAATTTTATTTAAGATATTATAAATTAAGCCAGGTGTGGTGCTCTCACCTATAATCTCAGTATTTGGAGAGGTTGACAAAGGAGGATTTCAGGTTCAAGGTCAGCTTCAGTAACTTAGCAGAGGCCCTTTACAATTTAGTGAGACCCTATTTTAAAATAAAAAAATAAAATAGGGTTAGGGATGTAGTTCAGAGGCAATCCATGGTATTCCCCCAATATACACAAAATAATATATATTGGAAGTGCTCTAAAGCATAGCTGTTAAAAATGAACAAAGCTTCAAAAATCATCTAAAACCGTTTTTTGTAACACATCTTTTTAGATAAAATCTCACACTGTGCTCTGCCCGGCTATTAGTTTCTTCTGAAACAGCTTAAGGTTGGGGATGGAGTGCCAGGAATAGGTCTGCTTGACATCAGAAAGAAGCGGACTGTAAATTGTAGATGACTATGCCTGGACAATTCCAGATGCTAAGCATTCCATCCATTTCAAACTTTATCATGGGACTTTTGTCCTGCAAATCTCCCTTGCCAAATCTCAAACTTTTCTCGACACTCAAGTGAAACTGACATCTATGTGGGGCTCTTCATTCCTACTCAAGACAGGCAGGCATTGTTATTATGTGAATTAAGTAGACAAGCTACTTAAATATTATATTATCATTAATTAGCTATTATGTCATATAGGAAGCAATAGTTTAAGTTTACACACACACACACACACACACACACACACACACATATATAATGGTTCAACTTTATGAATCTTCTTGTTTAAGAAGAACCTCTTATCTCATAGAAATAAAAATTTAGTGAGTAAGTAGCATATTTTCTCAATTAACAGTTTTGTTTTGCTTTCCAAAGAACAATAAATAATGCTTTTCCAGCTTTTAAAGACAGGGAAAGTGAATTTTTTTATGATAATGAAGGGAAATTAAGGACTCTCATTATTTTTCCTTCTAAGTCCAGATACTAAAGCTCCTTTCATTCAAAAACAGATGAAAGTAAAAAGATTTATAACTGGTCAAAAATGATTCATCATTTCTTAAAGAAGAATACTTCTGAAAAATTAAGAAGGCTAATTATAATGACATATCAGTATTGAAGATTTATTCTTGAATACACAAATATGTTTTTAAACAAATGTTCTCTATTATTTTTCATTTAACTTTCTATGAAGCTTGTGAAGAAAATTAGAGTTGGTTAATGCACTGAGGATGAGTTTTTAATAAATATGTGGGATGAGGGTTAACATTAAGCTTGAAATACTTCTCAGAATCTCTAAATAAATAATGTAACCATTCATTCCATCAAGCTTGAATTACTTATAAAATTAGATAGAAGTATTTAAATTAAGTCAAGAAGCATTCATAGAGCAATAGGGAGCAAATTTATATTGTTGCCTTCAAAAATATTAAAGTGAGCACAATATATTCTAAAAATGAAGAAAAATCTCTTTTAAAATATTAGACCATGGCCATGCAGAACTATGATCCCAGAGAGAACAGGATCAAAGAGGGAGAGCCCTGTGATTGTATGCTTTATTCTTTGAAGACATTCTGGATCATAGAGCAAGGAGTGAGGTTACAAGTAGAGCATGGAGTTCCCCTGAGTTGTTGAGGGAGCACGAGGTGATGGGAAAGTATAAGGCTGAATTTCAGAGAGGAGAAGCTCTGCAGAAAAAGAAGTCAAAAGATATTTTTGGGAGAAGGGGGTCCCATGAGTGTTTGCTGAATACTTAGAAATGCTTGTAAATGGTGAAATTCTGTGAAACGCTGCAAAGAAAGGTAAGGGATGAGAGATAAGAAATATGTAAACCAAATGGTTTCACAAAAGCACAGGTGAAAGGTGGAGAGTCCTCTTCAAAACACTGGGATACTCAGTAGAAATTTCAGATGTTCTGAGCCTCAGTATAGGGGAAGATATCTACAGTAAAGGCTAATCTTAAAAGATCCCTAATAATACTTGAACATGCGTAGCATGATGTTTAATATTACTTAACATTTTAACAAGTCATAGAAGACAAAAAGCGAACCTAAAGCAACCATACTTGAGATTATAGAAAACCCCCACATTCTTTAAATGAAGATAACTAAGTACAAATTCAATAACTTAAGATTCACAATTTTCAACATGTAGTAAAAATTACTGGTTATATAAAGACACACAGCCAGGTGTGGTGGCACACGCTTGTAATCCCAGCACTTGAGAGGCTGAGACAGGAGGACCACAGATTCTCAGCTACATAGTGAGGACCTCTGCAACTTAGTGAAATTCTGTTTCAAAATAAAGAATAAAAACTGGGAGTGGTGGCGCCTGTAATCTCAGCATTTGGGAGACTGAAACAGGAAGATGAGGGTTTGAGGACAGCCTCAGCTACATAGTGAGGCCCTTTGCAACTCAGTGAGACTTTGTTTAGAAATAAAGGATAAAAATAAAATAGTGGGGATGTAGCTTGGAGGTAGAATGTCCCTGGGCTTCATCCCTAGTACTGAAAAAAGAAAGAATAAAAAATAGGGCTTTGGGGTATAGGTCTGAGGTAGAATGCCCCTGGCTTTAAGCCCCAGTTCTGAAACACACACACACACACACACACACACACACACAAATATATGACTCATAGCCAAGAAAAACGTCATTAGAAGCAAACCAAAAGTATGCAAATAATGAATTAAAAAAGAGGATTTTACAGCAGATACTGTAACTATCTTCAACTAATATAGCAAAGGTTAACAAACCATGTCCCGGGCTGTATCACCTGCCTGTTCTTCCATCATCTATGAGCTAACAATGGTTTTAACATCTTCAAAGAATTATTAAAAAACAAGTAAAAACCAGACAAAAATAAAAATATACATGCACATTAGGGGCCATATATAACCTATGAAGTCTAAAATATGTATTAAGTATCTCTTTACAGAAAAACTAAGCAAAGGCCACAAAATGAGTAAAGAAAAAGAAGAAAAGATAACAAACTTAAAGAGGTGAGAAAATACAGTATTAGAAATTTAAAAAAGGCTCATTTGGCTTTGCATCAGATTTAGAGGGTCCAGAAGAAAAGACAGTACATTAAATCCATGGAAACAGAAACTTCAAAATAAAGCAAAGAGAACAGAAGGAATTAGAAAGAAAAGAACAAGTTTCCTTTGTAGGAAGGAATCAAGCAGATTAATGTGTTACTGAAGTTCTAAAAAAGCTGCAGGGTAGGAGGAATCATACGATGCTATTTTAAGATTAATGGCCAAAGTTATTTCCAAATTTGGTGAAAATGAAAAACCTAAAGATACGAAAATCACAGTGTGTGTGTGTGGATTGGGGGAAGGTGTTGTGTGTGTGTGTGTGTGTGTGTGTGTGTGTGTGTGCGGTGTGAGTGTATATATGTGGGGTATGTGTGTGTGTGTGTGTGTGTGTGTGCGGTGTGAGTGTATATATGTGGTGTGTGTGTGTGTGTCTTGGTCTAGCAGAGACATCTACTGAGCACCAGAAGTCATGTTCCTTATCCACACATGAGGTTGTTGCTGGTAGGCAGCTGCTCAGCCAGGGCAAATTCTCTTCACATTCAGATGAAACCATATAATGGTTCTGACAGATTTTCAATGCAAACTTTGCCCACAGAAACCTCCCATAAGATCATCCATCTTTCTTCTCTTGCTCTCTGGATGTCTGGCCTTGGGCAACCTCAGAGGCCACATTGACAATGACGGAGTCTTTTTTTTTCAGCTTGAGTATTTAAAATATGTCCCCCTTGAACTATAGATTCCATAAAGGCAGGGATCGTGTCCCTTTGTGTTCATATTACATCTCTCTTACTCAAGGAAGACTGACAGAGAGTAGGGACTGTACATGAATTTCTTGAGTAAAATATGAAATGAACGAGCAAAATGAATATTAATCATCAAAGTGTATCTTGATTTCTGAACTAGGAATGAATAGAAAAAAACAGAATCGCAAAAACTTTACTTATACAAAAAGGTAGAAATAATATGATAAATGAAGTAAACATTTTAAATAAATAAGAAAGAAGAAGGGACTTACTGAGTATATTATTCAGAATAAATTATGCATGTTGCAGGTATAAAGTTTTATAATAAAGGAGAGCGTTAGTGAAAAAATTCCCATTGCTGTTTGTAACTGGAAATTAAATTTCAGTTAAATTTCAGACTGTTTATCTCTAGTTTTTATTATCCTAACAAATTTTTCCTTTTCCCTTTTCAAATTTATCACATTTATTTTTTTTTAATGTTATACTCATTTTCTACCCATTAATCCTTTAACTGCAATCATGTCATTTTTGAAACTTTATTTTTATACTGGGGATTGAACCCTGGGGCATTCTACTTCTCAGTTCTACCCCTAGCCCTATTTATTTTGAAATAAGGCTTCACCAAGTTGCTGAGGGCCTGGCTAGGTTGGTGAGTTTGACCTTGAAGCTACTATCTTCCTGTCTCAGCCTCCTATGTACTCGAAGTACAAATGAAAACCACCACACCTGGCCCATTTTTATACTTTCTATTAAAATCCTTTTTATATGTTCACCAGTTGATTCCTAATGGACCCATACTTGCTTACTTTTTTTGGTTGTTGTTTTCTAATTGAGCCTTTCTATGGCTATGATATTTTGATTGACGACTTCCTTTGAAAAGTTTCCTTTCTTGTGGTTTCCTTGCTAAATATCTCACTGATTAATTTTATACCCATCTAGACTCTTCTTATTGGTTTACTTCATCGCCTCCTCTTTCTCCATGTGTTATATTACTGTTGATGTTTCCCTGGCTTCCACTATGCAACTCTATGCTTCCTGTCAAGGTGATAACTACTCTGTTTCAACTATCCTCAAGTTATGGTAATAATTATGCAATTTATGTCATTCAGCTCAGTTCTCCTAACCACTCATCCAACTGCCTGACAGAGCTTTAATATTTACAAAATATATGAGCTAGTTTAATATTTACAAAATATATGAACTAGCAATTATCCTTTCTGAAATCTTAGTTTATTTAAAAAGATTGATTGCATGAATTTCAGTGGGCAGGGATGTTGATTCACATTTGGAGGGCTCTCTCAGAAGCTCTAGAAGTTTGAAGCAAATGAAACAGAAAAAAAATGTTTAACATTTAGACATAAGAATCTTTGTTTTCAATACTAAAAAATACGGTGAGCTAGAAACAACAGTATGTGTTTATCATTCTAGCTCCTCAGCAATACTGCACACTTCTACCACTAAAGCAATTAACATAAGCCCTTGAAGCTAAGAATGATCCACTATAACTTATCACATCCAAGTCTAGTCTCTAAAATCATCTTTTGAAATCCTCTTCTACCCTGAGAATGACATAGACCATGATGTCAGTCTTTATCTTACCCCAAGCTGTTGCTTTCCCAGAATTTATATATTCAAATCTTCTTTTCCAGGACATAGGAGAGGAACTGTTTGGGGTTAGTTCTTAAGGACAGAGCCCTCAGGAATGAGAATCATGTTTTTATAAAACAAGCACACAGGAGTTGTTCACCATTCCCATCATATGGGGATACAGACCAGAATGTAGGCTCTCACCAGCCATTGAGTCAGCTAGCACCTCCAGAATTCTAGGAAACAAAATTCTCTATGGATTAAGGGAGAAAACTGGAGTGAGAAGCAAACAGGTACACTACTGTAAGAAATACATTAATGTGGGGACAGCTTTGGATGGAGATAATGGGGAAAAACTGGGTAAGCATTGAAGTGCAATCTCAAGAAAGCTATATGTTGCCCTAAACAGGTCCTTAAGGGCCGCGCTGGTGAGAGACCAGGCAGAACAAAAGGGAGCCATAGGGAACACCTCAATCTTTGTTGAGAATATTGAAGTAGTCACAAATAGAATATTGACAGATATATGAACACGAAAGGCCATTCTGATGAGGATCCAGATGAACATAAGAACACACTTTTGGAAACTAGAAGAAAACCAATCCTTGTTATAAAGTGGTACAGTAATCTCCATTTATGTATTAGTATTTTGGGGAAGATAACATTTGTGATATAATATACTTGAATAAAAGAATTTCTAAGCAAAGTGCTAAAGGTTTGACTTGTCTTCTCTTGAATATGTAAGACTTAGAGAATTACTAGGTATAGTAATATATGAAAATAGAGAGATTAACTTTAAGATATAGACTTAAGATGTAATGTTATTTGCCCTGTTGGGTTTTGGTCTTACTTAAAACCAGTTAGAACTGTTGGAATGGGAATATATCCTAAGTTTTTCTTGTCATTGTGTTTTGGAAGAACATAATATGTTTAATCTCACAGCTTCACAGCTGCACAGCAACACGTTTCCAAATTAAATGGCACTTCAAATCTCATCTATAACTGATTTAGATTATATTTAGATGGCACTCTGAACTTTAGATTTTGAGTTGATGCTAGAATGAGTTAAGGCTTTTGGAGCAATTGGGATAAATGTATTTTTCTTGAGAGAAGAACATGAATTTGGAGAGATCAGAGTTAGAATTTTGTGGCAATTGTTTGGAAAGTAGGGTATATAGGGAGATGATCGGGTCATGAGGATGGAACTCTCTTAAAAACATTTTGTGGCCTTATAAAATAGAGACAAACGTGCTCTATTGTCATTTTCATTATATGACACAGCAAGAAGGTGCTGATTCGGCAACAAGAAGGAGTCCTTCATCAGACAGTAAATCTAAGTTCCCTTGGTTATAGGCTTCCCAGCATCAATAACTGTGAGAAATAAATTCCTATTGCTCAGTAAGGTACCTTGCTCGTGTTGTTTTCTTACAGAAGTCCCATCAAACTAAGATACTCATTATACTTTATTCTCTGGAGGGAGGCCTTTTAAAAGTATAAATTAGATTATATTATGCATAGTCTCCTATTTGTAACATTATAATTATATTTGAGACAAAGTAAAGTCCTTATTACAACATTATATGATCTTAATCTATAGACCTATCAATAAAATGACTAATAACAGATGTTATTTGATACAAGATCAAGATGGGTCACTGGTTATTACATGAGTGAGAAATAAATCTATGTTCAAATAGACAATTGGAATCTAAAGATTTGATATTATTAATGCATAGGATGATAGTTATATAGAAGTAGAATTACCTCCCATTGGACCTCATTAAGTCTAGAGAAGTTTAAAAAAACATTTCTCAGAAATAAGAAATTCCCAATCTAGAATTTATATTTCATATATTATTAAGTGGCTTTCTTCCTGTTCCTCTTCACATGCCAGCACATTAAACAATCATTCATTGTTTTTGTTTATTTTTATAAATCTCACATAGTCATATCCCAAATTACAGAACTTGAGGCTAGTTTTTGTTAATGGAAAATTTAAAATTTCCCTGAATGGGTTAATTTATTTTACTGAAAGTAAGTCACTCTTATGCAACAAAAATGTAATCCTGTATGAATAGAAGTAATGTGCATCCTTCTCACCATGATGTCTTTAGTACCGAGCACTGAATGGCACACATGAGTGCCAAAATATCTTTCTTAGATGATGTTTACTAGAAGAGTTTTAGAGGATAACATTTATTTTTCGATGAACAATTCGAGTATTTTTCTTCTTTGGTTTCATTTTAGATATTTCTTGATTTTGTCATTTCTAGTGTAGATACAAATAATTTTGTTGAGAAACATTTTTAGTATCACTTTTCTAAAACTCATAAACACTCATTAAACTTATAGTGTGTTTATTTCTCAAACCTTTCAGATAATCTCTTCAGTTATTTGAAGGCAGGAATAATGTGTAATATAACTAACAGTACAAATATATTTGCATGTTCATTTTGTTCCAGTGATGTCAATTTTAAGGATTTTGTTTGTGGTACTGGGGATTGAACCCAAGGGCATTTTATCTCCAAGCTATATCTCCAGCACTATTTTATATTTATTTTGAAACATAGTCTCACTAAGTTGCAAAGGGTCTTGCTAAGTTGCTGACACTGACCTAAACCCTGTGGCTCTCCTGTCTCAGCCTTCCAAGTACTAGGATTACAAGCATGTACCACCACACCCAGCTCCAATTATATATATATATTTTTTTTTTCCTCTAAATATTTGGCTGATTCATTTTTTCCATTATTTCTTAATGGGAATTAATATTATATTGACATCTTCTACCTTTTAATCATATTTATATAATAATATATAATATATATAATAAGTAATTAATGATAATTCTCAACAGGGAAGATAAGAGTATTTTAAGTAGAAAGTAAGTCATATTTCATACAATCACCCGTTTGTAACATGCTAACAGCCTTCTTTAAATTTGAAATAGAACCAGTATTCTTACTATGATCTTGAATTATCTTAATCCATAGACCTCTCAGTAAATTTAAATCTGTGACTCAATTTTTATTTTCTTAAATTTAACAAATCTCATTACAGCATTTGGACCTTTGTGCTTCCTGGTGACTTTTCTAAGATCTTACCATGGTTAGATATATGTCATCATTTAGTCTATAAAACCTACCTTAAGTATCTATTTCAACTAAAACACCCCATCAGTCTCTGTTACACCCTATTCTAGTTTCTTCTTACAACTTACTGCCATCTAATCAATTTTAATTTCATTATTTACCTCTAAAATCTACTATGTTACTAAGTTAATTGTCCTCGTACCTAGAAAAAAAAAGATGGCTTATGGTAGGTAAAGAATATATTACTTCCTCAGATGTATTTTTTTAGTCATCAGTATGTCCATACAATTTTTCTGGACAACTGTTGGAGAGGCAGTATTAACAGTGGGTGTTCAAGTGTCATAGAGAACTTGACACTTCCCAACCTTCTCTGATCTCAAAGCTAAGCAGAGTAGGGCCCGGTAAGTCCTGGGATGGGAGAGCCGACAACAAAACTGATATTAACAGTTTGACTTTAATCAATTTTCTTAAAATTTTGGGTTAATTTATTATTTGAAAAATGTTTGTTTTGATAGCTCATGCTTGTTAAGTTAATGTTGCCTGTTGTTTTGGTGTGTGTGTGTGTGTGTGTGTGTGTGTGTGTGTGTGTGTGTGTGTGTTTCTGTATTGGGGATAGAACCTGGGGCATTCTACCTCTGAGTTACATCCCTGGTGCTATATTTTATTCTTTATTTTGAAACAGGGTCTCACTCAGTTGCAAAGGGCCTCACTAAGTAGCTGAGGCTGTCCATGAATCTTGATCCTCCTGTAGCAGCCTCCCAAATGCTAGGATTACAACCCTGTGCCACCATTCCCAGCTTCATTGCGAGTAGTTTTTTAATTACAATTATTTTCTTTTGTCTTATCAGTATCCTAGAAGTTTTACTTTTGTAAATGAGAAGAGTTTCAAACAAGATGATGGCACAACTGACCTGTTATTCCCTCTGGCAAAACTGCCACAGCAAAGTGATTGGCTGAAGCATACTCAGTCCTACATACTCTCTCTTGCCATCTCTACTGGCTAAATGACATGTTCTCAGCTACTGCTTGCTTTTCATTTTTTGCTATTAAATAGAGTAGTAAGAAGATAATAGAAAGTGAGGAAAAAAAGGTAGCAAACCTTTTCCATGAAAAGACCCATGAGAAAGGTAAGGTGTAAGAACACTCATAGTATAATTTCAAGAATTCTACAGAGCCTAGTTGCTTAAATATTGTATTCCTGTCAATATGCCAATATGCTCCTGAATTCTGTATTTTAAATGACAATTTGCCTTTGAAACTATTTCACCCTAAGGAAAAATTCTGAAGGGAGTAGATTTTTAATGAAATATAATATAGACTAGACAATTTCGATGAATATTGGGTAATTATTTAGTACACAAAGGCACTGCTCTAAATCTTTAAAACAGACTATCAAAAGGGAGATGGAACTGGACAAGGTGGAATATGCCACCCTGACTCAAAATAAATTAAATAAAAATATAACTCAGTGCATTAGGCTCTAGATTCTGTTTCCATTACTATAAAAACAAGCAAGCAAAAAAACAAACAAAAAACTCTGAGAGATGGAAATGCTAATTACTCAAATTTGATCAGTACACGTTGTATACATGGATAGAAACATCACACTGCCTCTTATAATGCAAGGTTTTAGAGATTAATTAAAATACTAAAATAAAATAGATTATCAAATTTAATCCTAACAATAACTATAAGAGGAAAATGGAATGAGACTTAGATTCTTGCTATTTCACAGGAGAAGAGTGAAACAGAAATTTCAGTAATATGACCAAAATTATGCCTTTAAAAATTTTTGTAAAGACCAGTTTCAAAGAAAGCTATTTAAGAGAGTAACTTAATGATGAACACACAGTATATTGATATTTAAAAAGTGAGGGAAAAGTCAATAATATTGCAAACCAGCATGCATAATGGCAGAAGTGGCATAGAGAAATGAGAAGAGAGGCTCAAAAGAGTTAAATTCATTAAATGATAAAGATGGAAAAAATTGTCTTTTTTATTTTTGCTATGAAATCTATCCCAATTAGGCCAAAGTACACATTGCAAGGAGAAACAATAGTCTTTGAAATTTTCTGTCTAAATTTTTTGTCTTCTGTATTTGAATTACAATCCATAAGAAAAATTGTTAAATATACAATATAAGAACTTTTATGATATACAATGGAAATTCAGAATGCATCATGAATATTCAGATTGTTTTGTTAGTAAGTTACAGTTATAGGATTCCTGATTTATAAAAGTAAAATTATCACTATAATATTTCTATGACTTTCTGTATTATTACCATGAGTTTGTTTTTCTTCCAAAAAGATGACTTCAAAAATGATGTTGTCTTTTTTTAGGTATTTAATAATTCAGATAAGATTTTCATGCTCATTACAAGTTTTCTAATTGTTAAAAGTTGAGAAAATTACAGTCTAAATCTATAATGTAAAATGTAGGCATGTATTCATTCACAAAAATAGGCCCACTTACCCTCCCCAGAAAGTCTCTAAGTAAATGTGGTTATAATGGATTCATTTATATCCTGCTTCAAGTATCAGAATTTTTAACAGTATTCAATGAATGCAATATGATATGCAAAATGCCCTTGAAAAAAGTCATGATTTTAGTATAGCAATGTTAGCAAAATTTAGATCATACTGAAATACCAATTTCATTAACAATTGCAAACCTCCCATTTCCAGCAACCAGTACACTCATTCTAAAATTAAATAGACCTGATTATATACTGAATTTCAAAGTATATTTTTGTGTTTATTATTTTTCTAGACTGCTGATTATATTTTATTATATTCTCAAAAATACATTTTGAGCAATAGTTATCAACATATATTTCCAGGTTGGGTTAATGTGCTTGTTATTTCTCTCTCTCTCTCTCTCTCTTTCTCTCTTTCTGGATGGATCTTTTGGTAATAATGTGGCCCATGATCATTTGATGAAATGAAACAAAGTGGAAAGCTAGAAAGCCATGCAGATTATTATATGATTTTGGTTTATGGTTGAATTTCAGAAGAAATATAGCTTCCTATTTTTTAAAAAAAGACTTTTATATGCATGTATATTATATTACTTTATATTTATTACATTATATTTGATAGGTTGGGTCCCTCCCTTCCTCCACAGAACCTGGCAGTGTGGACAGGAGATGGAACCCCAGAAGTCAGAAGCAGAGATATCATGAGACTCCAGAGGTTGTGAGACTCTAGACATCACTGGGCAGACTCCTGATGGTGTGAGACACTAGACGTTGCAAGAGGACCACCATTCCCAAGCTGCTAGCCCCACCCCAAGACCTCGGATATACCCCAAGACTCCTTTTTCCCCCACCATCCTCCATTAAGGGACCAACCCTTACCTCCCCCTTTCCTTCCCCTGTAAGTTACCATACCCACTCCAAGGACCCACCTTCCCTCTTGGCCTTGCTCCATGAGGTGGCTGATGCAGAAGGCATAATCCATGTCCAGGTCTCTTTTTCCCTCCTAGACCTTGCTCAAATTGAAATAAAACTAGGTTCTTTTTTCCACCAATCCATCTGGTTTTATTAAAAAAGTCCAATACTCCATGCAAGTATATTATCTCACATGGCAGAATCTTCACATTGTTTTAACCTCTGCCTTAACTCTGGATGAACAGGATCATATTGTAAAGGCCATTGGAGAATGGGCCAACCAGACTCACTTAACTACCTACAGGAGCGGCTGTGGTACCTCCTGAAGATCCCCACTGGGGGTATCATTCAGCGTCAAATGGTGGGGGTGAGGGATTAAAATTGAGAGACCATATGATACTATGCCTTCTTGATGGCATGCAGGCTGCTTCCCATTAAGTGGTTAATTACAATAAACTTTAGGAAATCACCCAATGTCCAGATGAAAACCCAGCCGTTTTTCTTAATCAGCTTCAGGAGGCTTTTACCCTCCACACCTGCTTAGATCTGTGGTGTTAGCAACCCATTTCATTGGGCAATTGGTCCCTGATATTTGAAAAATTAAGAAAGGATGAGGATGGCCCTCAAACCTATCCAAGATTTGGTGAACATGGCATTTAAAGTCCTTAATTCCTAAGAGAAACAGGCTGAGATGAAGCATATTCTCCGATTTCACCAAAAGGCAGATCCCTAGTAGCTCCCCTGTGGCTGGTGGTGGTGGCTCATCCTTCTCTAGTGCAACCTAGGGGTGGAGGACTGCAACCACAACTACCTCCAAGAGCCTGCTTCCTGTGGGGCAAGACCACACCCACCAACCAGTCCATGCCCGGCTTACAGCCAGGAGGCACACTGTCACAGTGCCCTTGAAAAAGCAGTGAGCCCCAGGTGCCTCACCACCCTTCCAGACCAGGCCCTGCCACTGGTCCTTCTCAGTCTGGCTGAAGACTCATGGCTCCAGTCTCCTCGACCTTAATTACCCTTACCTGGAGGGTAACTCTCAAGGTAGCAGGTAAGCCAATCTCCTTTTTGGTTGCCTACTCAGTCCTTCCATCCTTTTCAGGTCCCAGTTTTTCTTATCCAATCTTGGTACAAGTGATTGACAGTGAACCTTCCTACCCACACACTACAGGCTTTCTTTTACAGGACAAAATTGCCCTGCCTGAGGCTGAAGCCAAAGAGGTCATTATCTAATATATAATTCCCTACACGTGAGGCCTATGGCACGTAAACATTTCCTAAACCCCTTGTTTTATTTTTCTCTCCTGTGATTAGTAAAGTTAGTGCCTCTTGTTCTACTTGTGCTGCTGTTTCTCCCCAACGAGGCCTTAACCCCTCTTTTCCTGCCCACCCAATTTAGAGGACATTCGCTAGGAAAGGACTTGCAAATTGATTTTACCCATATGCCTTCTCACAACTAAAATAACTTCTTACCATGGTTGACACTATAACAGGTTGGGTAGAGGCTTTTCTCTCATAGGACAAGACAGCCCGCACAATGGCCAATGTTCTATACTCAGACATCATCCCTCAGTTTGGACTCCCCAATTCCTTACAGTCTGATAATGGACCAGCTTTTATTTCTAAGGTTACTCAACAGGTGGCACAAATCCTTGGCATTTCTTGGAAGCTCCACATCCCATTCCACACTACAGTCATCAGAAAAGGTAGAAAAAATAAATGGGATTCTTAAAAACCATCTAACAAAAAAACTTCTGTAGAGTTGCGGGTGTCATGGCCTGAACTCCTATCACTGGCTCTGGCCCATGTATGGGCCTCCCCTCAAAGCCCCACCTTCATGAGTCCCTTTGAATTGCTGTTTGGTCACCTATTTGCTTAATAATGCTCTCCCTTTGAATCTCCCTCCTTCTGGCTTCCTATCTCCCTTACTTGTCTTTTCTCAGGCACCTTCTTAGGGAACATGCTGACCGATATCTTCCCCAAACTGGGACTGAAGAAGCAGCTCCACACTTGGCAGCCAAGGCCCTTAAGCCAGGAGACCAAGTCCTCCTCAAGTCAGTCCAACCAAAACATCTCCAACCATGGTGGACTAGACCTTTTACAGTGCCCCTCGCCACACCTACTACAGCCAAGCTGCTAGGGAACCCAAACTGGCATCACCTTACTTGGCTAAAAAGAGCTCCATTACAAAAGCCCATGACAAATTCTCCTATACAATGTTGGGGCATACTAAGTTCCATTTATCTCAGCATAATTCTCTTTAATGCTTTTATTTCATTAGGCCCACTTGTTTATGTATGGAAATTTGCCATGCAAGTGACCTATTTGCTCCCCTCCATAAAATGTTGGACCATCACAAGGTGGGATCAGTACAGTGCTCTCCCTCTCTGGATGCCAGACAGCCATAAGTATTAAACTCTCTAAAATCTGTTACTGATGCTCCTGACCTAATAACATGTTTTCTGTTTGACTAGACTGACCCATATTGCCTAATCAAAGTAGATGCAACTTTAAGTAGCTCCTGAATCTATGACCTCCTCTTTGGCCTCCCTTCAGTGACAAATTACCTCCCTTGCTAGGATAGCCCTCCAAAATAGACAAGCTTTCTGTTTACTCACTGCTGAAAATGGTAGTTTGTGCCTCAAGGAAAAATGCTTTTATTAATGAATCTGGTGTTCTGACCAGGTTAAACAAGAATCTAAAAACACAACATTGACTGTCTCCATCATATCTGGAAGGGTTCCAAGGGTCCATAGCTGATGGGCTCCTTCCTTTCCCAGGACATGTTCTCAGGATTTCCCTTTTCTTTTAATAGCCCCTCATATGCCAATGTTCATTCAAACATGCATTACTGAGTTGATTGGGGGGTAACCTCCAATCAACTCTTGATGCAGCCATACACCTACCTGCCCCTTTTCGAATGACTTGACCTCTCCTGGCCAAGGGGTCCCCTACATCACCCCCTGACACCAGGAAGTAGTTATTGACTCAGTCATTGCTCAATATCACCAAAATACCAGGATGATAGATCGTGTCCCTCCTTCACCCACAGGAGCCCACAGCAGGGACAGGAGGCAGAACTCCAGAAGCAGAGATATCACATGACTCCAGATATGGTGAGACTCCAGACATCACATCACGGGTAGACTGCTGATGCTGTGATACTCTAGATTTAATGAGAGGACTGGCATTCCCATGCTGCTATCCCCACCCCAGGACCCCAGGTAAATAAATATCCTCACTTCCTCTCTATGGCAAGACTCTGCTGACCATGTGACTCTGCTGCTTGGTCATCAGGTCATCAGTCTCTTCCCCCACAGTCAGCAGACTTCGCCCAAAGGTGCCAGATTGATTAAAGTAATAACAGCAATCACTTGAGTGGTGACCCCTGACTTAATTTCAATGTTACAATATTTTTACCTGAATGATTTTTAACTTCAAATTTCTAAAGAAACAAAATGAAAATTCTAATACTTCTAGTTAATAACTTATGCCACTTAGTAAAATAGCAGTGGTTTATTTCTCTTATTCAGTAAATAATTTCAGCTCCAATACTGAGCAAGATATTACTGTAAGAAATATGTATTAGACCATAAATTACAACAAAACTTGTTATAGCCAAAATGCATTTTTCAAAAATTATGGCTAATCAGTAACCCAGCTGTAGACTTTGAGATGTGTTCTATTCATCCAAAATTCACCACCTACTGCTTATGTGGTTCACCTTTTCAGCATGGCAGTTACCATGTTGTTAGGGAATACAAACTAATTTTTGTGGAGTCTAAAGCCAACTATAACTGAGAAGGTAGGTGAAAAGCCAAAATGTAAATGAGTTTTGGCCTCTCAGTCATTTTGGATAATTTTTCTTTTGGCACAGGAAATAAAAATTTGGCTGTGTAGCCATGCAAGAAGTGAACAAGGGTATAAGACACCCACATTTATATGCAGGGCCCCAGAAAAAAAAAAACACTTATGTTTTTCTAAATGATTAATTTTAGTGTCTATCCAAATGTCAGTGAGCCAGTTAGTGGGTCGAAGTTGTACTTGAAATGATGTCCAAGGGCTTTTTTTTAATACAGTGTTAACATTTGCATAAAACCAGAATCTTCATGCCTTATATTTCCAAATCAATTTAGCTTTGTATGCTAATATTTTACTAGAGCCCTGGAGATAAAGAAGCATGCAGGTCAGCCATGTGTGCTGCTAAATCCCCAAAGGAAACCTCCAATAAAAACCAAAGATTGACACCAGACAAGATTAGCAAAAGAATTAGTCATGCACAATCAACTGTGTTAAATACAGAAAAAAAGAAAGAAAAAAAGGAAACACGTCTGCTTCTCTTGTCTTTCAGGAAAATACTATTAGGGTGAAGTGTTAATGTTTCTAGTATATATTATTATGTGATTCTGAATGTACCACTGTTTTCTAGGAAGATGGATTTATTAGTAACAACTTTTATCTCTATTTTAAGTGCTGCTAATGAGGTATAGTCAAAGTTTCAGTATCCCATGCTGTCTAATCCCAGTCACAGAACCAGAGACTTTCTTCCCAATAGTGTAATCTATTTCTCAATCTGGATCTGGAGGCTTAGGCTCTAACTTCAAAAATGCTACATAATGGCTGAAAGCAAAAATGCTTCTAAACCAAGCAAGCAACCCAAAGAAGAATTCAAGTAGTAAATCCCTTCCCTAAAGGGCTTATTATCTAAAACTGTTGATTAAAACTTAGAAAGTTCTTCCAATCAGGAAGAGATAAATAAAGTTCAACTTTTAGATAAAGATTTGTTTGCAATGATATATATTTATTTATTTGTGGTACTGGGGGAGTAACCTGGGGGCTTTTATACCTCCGGGCTATACTCCCAGACCTATTCTTTATATTTTTTTTGGAAACAGGGTCTCACTAAGTTGCTGAGAGCCTCACTCAGTAGCTGAGCCGGCTTTTAACCTGTGCGATCCTCCTGTCTCAGCCTCCCAAGCGCTGGGATTACAGGTGTGCGCCACCATACCCAGCTTGCAATGCTTTATATATTTTTTAAATGTGCCAAGTTTAGGATCCCAAAGAGGAATTTTAAAAATATATAACTAAAGTAAAACAACAGTTAAAAACAATAAAAATAAAATACAACAACCTTAAAATACATATTTATTTAAATAACTGTTAGGTCATACAATATTTTAAATATAAATCTGAATTATTTGAGATCACTAAAAAGAAAACTATGTATAAAAGAGGATATTCTGTAGTCTTTTTTTTTTTATTCTTGGCATATCTCTCCTTCTTTGGGGGTCTACATCAAGAAAACAAACGGTTTCAGCTGAGTTTCTCATAGGAATTATGCCTTTTTCTTCCAACAAGATTTTTCCTTCTCTTTGATTTCCTCAGGAACGCAGGCAATTATTACTTTCACTAGATTTAGTACCTTCATTAAATGAACATATATTCTATGCAAATACTCAGATGTTTTACATATGTTGTTTATTTAAGCTATATACACAGGCATGTTTTACAGAGGAGGAAATTAGCTCAAGAAAGTTAATAAACATATTCTTATTTTACCCTGAATGGGAAAAGCATCTGGATTTAGATAAATAGTGTAAATAATAAGTGCTAAGCCAAATAATGTATCCCCCCCCAAAAGATACCACTTCTGGAATCCTATGAATTGGTTACTTTACTTAGAGAAAGATAATTGCATTTGAAGATACAATTAAGGTTCCTAATCAGCTGATGCAATTAAGATAACATTAAGGTTGCTGATCAGATAATGCGGAGATCACCTGGGATTATTCCAGTAGGTTCAGTCTTAACACATAAATCCTTAAAAAAAATGGAAAAAGAAGCAGAAGGAAGAATTAGAAAGAAATACAATACAGTGGACTTTGAAGACATAATAAAGGGGCCAGGAGATAAGGAATTCAGGTAGCTTCCAGATGTTGCAAAAGAAAAGGGAGAAGATTCTTTCCTACAGCCTCCAAAAAGAAATGGAGCCCTGCCCAAACCATAATTTTAGGAAGTGAGATCTATGTCAGACTTCAGATCTCTAGAAGTATGAAATAATGTTTTAAGACCTTATTATTGTCTTAATCAGAAGTGTAAAATTAATACAAAAACATTTTACATGATTTACTAGTTTCTAAATTACTTTGAAATCTCAAAATTGTCAATCACTAAGTGGCTAGTAAATAAGACAAAAAAGTCCTAATATGCACTTTAAACGATACTGCTTTAAGTCCCACACATCGACTTAGATTCACTATTTAAATTATTTACTATAATTAATAAACTGAACATAGTGAAGTTACATGTTACTTGTAAATAGGAGTATAGAAAAATGTAAATGATTTCTCTATATGCCAGTATAACAGAGGTTTATAACTCTGAGGTTATGATTAGTGGCATGTATTAATAATAAACAGTTTACTATTTAATTTCGCAATCTTGTGCTTTCAAATACCTAGCTTCTCTAATCCTCTTGGAATTTTTTTCAGTGCATGGGAAGTAATCCAGGAATATTCTATTGTCTATGAACTCGAATCTCAGAAGTCTTTGGGAAAGTCTTGGGGATACTGATAACCATGACTGTTTCTTTTTTCCACTATGTCCCTCACTGCTAAGGATTCTCTCTGGGATCCAGGAAACCATAGGCAAAACCTCTGAAACTGTGAGTCAGACTTTTTCTCCCCTAAGTTGTTTCTTGTTAGGTGCTTGGTCACAGTGGCAAAAAAAAAAAAAAAAAATAAGCTGACCAGAACAATAGAGGAATCCTGACAACCTCTGAACAATAACAAAATAAATTTCATATATAATTCATAGGAAGACTAAAGTGAGGTATTTGGAAATGCTTCATATTTACACATTCTTTTCTAAGTTTCTCATGCAATTTCTTGTAGTTCTTCCTAGTAGACTATTATGCTGATCACTACAAATGTCAATTATTCTCATTTTAGGCATAAAATCAAGATACAGTTTTTAATTTTTACATTTCCTGCTCTCCTAAGTGATCACTTTTTTAAAATGGTGCACTGTAGTCTCACAGCATAATGTGGATCATGTTGACCATGGTATATTTTCACACAGTACGAGGTTTTCTCCCGACCCTCACACCTCCCCTTTTCCCTCCCTCCCAATAATGAGTGTCCAGATTAACAATGTTATATTCACATGTATTCGAATGTAGCTTTCCCATTAATTAACCTCAGCCTTCTTCCTCCTTGAGGTTTCCCTCCATTATCATGGAGTCCCTCTGGAACCCTAATTCTCCCTAGCTTGATCATATTAGGGAAATGATATGTCCCTTCTCTTTCTGTGCTTGGCTGATCTCACTTAACATAATGTTCTCCAGGTCTTTTCATCTTCTTGTGATTGACATGATTTTGTTCATTAATGCTGAGTAGAATTCCATTGTGTATATTTCCCATGATTTTGCAATCCATTCATCTGTTGATGGAGACCTAGGTTGGTTCCATATTTTGGCTATTGCAAGTTGTGCTGCTATGAACATGGGCATGCATATGTTACTGTAGTTTTCTGATTTTAACCCCTTGGGAAAGATACCCAGTAGTGGCATAATTGTATTGTATGGTGGATCCATTCTCAGTTTTCTACAGAATGTCTACACTTATCTCCTTAGTGGCTGAATTAGTTTGCACTCCCACCAGAAGTGTAAAAGAGTTCCTCTTTTCACACACTTACCAGCATCTGTTGCTATTTGATTTCTTTATGCTTGCCACTCTTATTGGACTTAGATGGAATCTCCGTGTAGTTTTGATTTGCATCTCCCTAATCACTAATGATTTTGAACATTTTTTCATGTATCTACTGGCCATGTGTAGCTTTTCTTTTGTGAAGTATCTTTTCAATACAGTTGCCCATTTCTTGACTGGATTGTTTGTTTTGCTATTGTAGAGTCTTCTGAGCTCTTTGTATATTCTGGATATCTATCAGAGTGGTGGCTGATAAATATCTTCTCCCGTTCTGTAGGCTTCCTCTTTAAGTTCTTGATAGTTTTCTTTAATGAGCACAACCATTTTAGTTTGATGCCATCCCACTTGTTATTCTTGTATTAATTTCCTGTGTTTTGAGGTCTTGTTGAGAAAGTTACTACCTGTGCCTATATGTTGGAGTATTGAACCTATGGCCTCCTCTAGTATCTTCACAGTTTCTGGTCTAATTTCCAGGTCTTTGATTCATCTCGAGTTGATTCCTGTACATGGTAAGAGGTAAGGATTTAATTCCATGTTTCTACAAATGGATAGCCAGTTCTCCCATCACCATTTGATGAAAAAGTTGTCTTTTCTCCAGCCATATGAATTCGGCCCCCTTGTTAAAGATCAATTAACTATAAGTGTATGTGTTTGATTCTGTATCTTCTATTCTGATCCATTTGTCTGTGTGTCTGTTATTGTGCCAATACCATGCTGTTTTAACTACTATTGTTCTGTTGTATTCTTTGAAGTCAGGAATTGTGATGTCTCCTGCATGGTTCTTATTGCTGAGAATTGCTTTGGGTATTCTGGGTCTTTTCTTTTTCTATATCAAATTTATGACTGATTTTTCTAGGCCTATGAAGAATGTCATTGGTATTTTCATAGAAATTGAATTGAATCTGTAGATCACTTTTGGCAGAATGTCTATTTTGATGATATTTATTCTGCCTTTTCATGAGCAAGGGAGATCTTTCCATCTCCCAAGATTTTTTTCAATTTCTTTCTTTAGTGTTTTATAGTTTTCATTTTAGAGGTCTTTTATGTCTTTGGTTAGGTTTATTTCTAGGTATTTTATTGGTTTTGAGGTTATGGTAAATGGAATTGTTTTCTTTATTCTTTTCTATGTGGATTCATTGTTGGCATATATAAAAGCAACTGATTTATTTAGGCTGATTTTGTATCCTGCCACTTTTCTGAATTGACTAAACAGCTCCAGTAGTCTTTTGGTTGAGTTCTTTGGGTCTTCTAGATATAGAATCATGTTGTCTGCAAACAAGAATAATTTTAATTCCTCTTTTCCTATTTGAATTTTTTTATATTCTTATCTTATTTCTGTGGCAAGAGTCTTGAAGACTATATTGAAAAGGAGTGGAAATAGTGGGCACCCTTGTCTTGCTCCTGATTTTAGAGAAAATTCTTGCAGCTTTTCTCCATTGAATATGCTGTTGACTTTGGGTTCATTGTATATTGCCTTGATGATGTTGTGATACACTGTCAAATGCTTTTTAGCATCTATTGATATGATCATATGCTTCTGTTCTCAGTACTATTTATGTGGTGAATAAAACATATTGATTTCCATATGCTGAACAGTCTTGCATTTCTGAAATGAAACCAACTTGGTCCTAGTGTACTGGTTTTGAATGTGTAAAAGTAGTATTTTGTTCAGAATTTTTGCATTTCTATTTATCAAAAATATTGGACTGTAATTTTCTTTTCTTGGGGTAACTTTATTTTTTTTTGTATTAGTGTGATACTGGTCTTGTAGAAGGAGTTTGAAAGAATTTCATCTCTTAATGTCCCAGAACGAATTGTGAAGTATTGGGATTTGTTCTCTGAAAGTTTTGTAGAATTTAGCCAGAAACCTGTATGGGCCTGGGCTTTACTTTGATGGCAGAATTTTTATTGTTTTTTCCATTTCTTTGCTTGTTATTGGTTGGTTTAGGCTTGTTATGTCCTCTTGGTTCAATTTAGTTAGTTTATATGTGCTTAGAAACCTATCAATTTAATTCCTTTCATGTTTTCTAGTCTATTGGAATAAAAATTTTCAAAATAGTTTCTGATAATTTTTTGAATTCCCCCACTGTCTGTGGTTATATCTCCTTTGTCATTTCTAATTTTAATGATTTGAATTTATTCTTTTTTTCTTTTGCTTAGATTGGACAGAGGTTTGTCAATCTTATTAATCTTTTCAAAGAACCAGCTTTTGTTTTGCTGATCCTTTGTATTCTTTTTTATTCTTTATTTCATTTATTTCTGCTCTGATTTTAATTATTTCCTGCCTTCTGCTGGCTTTGAGATTAGAGTTTGCTGTTTTTCTAGGTCTTTGAGATGTGTTATTAGGTTGTATACTTTGTGACTCTGTTCTTCTTATATGGGCACTCAATGCTATGAACTTTCCTTTTAACACCACCTTTAAAGTGTCCCATAGATTTTGGTATGTTGTTTCTACTTTAATTACAGGAATTTTTTATTTCTCCCCTTAGTTATGATTTTATCCACTCCTCATTCAATAGTGTATCATTCAATCTCTATGTATTTATATAGTATATTTTGGTTTTCCTGTTGTTGATTTCTACTTTGATTCCCTTGTGATCTGAAAAGATGCAGAGAATTACACTGCATATTTTGAATTTACTGGTGCTTACTTTGTGGCCCAGGATGTGAAATATTTTGAATAAGGCTCCATGGGCAGCTGAGAATAATGCATAGTTTGCTGTTTCTGACTGAAAAATTCTGTATATGTCTATTAGGTCCATTTGGTTTATAGTTTTCTTTAGTTCTGAAGAGTTTACTATCACTCCCCTATTGTTTTACCTGTAGATCATCAAAACTGAGTTGCTTTGGGGTACCTTCTGGTTGTTGTTATGGTGGCATTGATGGGTTTCAGGTGTTAAGGTCTGGTGTTCTGCCTGCCACTACCTTTAAATAATGTCAGCTCAATGATGTGGGCAGAATAGTTTGTGACCTATGCATTTTTTAAACTTTTCTTGTGGTCTGTTTAGTGCTTCCTTCTATTGGCTGTGGTTGGTTTATCTTTATTTTCTCATCATTCTTTCCTTAGGATAACCTTTCTGATCCAATCTTAGCAGTAGGGATTTAGAGGTATCAGCAAGTTCATGCATAGGTAAGTAGTGGTGTTTTCAATGGTGAGGGTTAGGTGAATAGGGAAGAGCTGAAGTGATTGGAAGAGAAGTAGGGTAACGCAGAGGATATGATTAATTTGAGTAATAATTTAAGTATAACAAGTTAGTTTCTAGTTGAGATGATAGTGATATAGTAGGGTTCTTATAGTTAGTATAGAGTATTTAGGTATGGAGATATAAAATAGCTTGAATATAAAACAAGGAGATACAGTATGGGAAAAGTTTTGAGAGAAGAGAATAGATAGGATAGAGAGAGGAAGCTTATAAACTGAATGGGTTAGGGAGCAAAGAAACTTGCACGCAATAACAAAACAAGCAACAAAAACTAATAATTATTATAATAAATCAAAGACAAAAAAGCAATTTAAAAAAAAGCAATGGGGAGAAAAAAAAGCAGTGCTGCTTATTTACACATAAAATGTTTGTTCACTGTGGTAGATTCTGGAGTATGTTTCAATACCTCTCATTTGCTCCATAACCTATTGTCAGCCTTTGGACCCATATTCTTAGTGTTTGTGCCCCTCTCTCACCTCTGATTGCTTTGTGCTCAGGTGTCAGGGTGGTGAGTGTCTCTATAAATAAGATCCATGAAAGAGCAGTGTTCTTTGTTTTTCAGCCGTGGGCTCCACTCTCTATGATCCAGTGCTCCACATTCTCTAGCCCTGGGTTCTTTGCTCTCCAGCCCAGTGCACTGTGCTTTCCATGCCTAGGCTCTGAGCTTTCTGGCCCTGGGCTCTGTATCTTCCAGCCCTGGGCCTGCACCCACCCTACCTGCACTGGTGGAGGGGGGTGTCCAGTGTACTCTTGGTGTGACCCCCTGTGACCCTGTGCTGGTACTGCACCCTGGGCACTAAGGGCATTTCCTGTGTTTCTGTAGTTCTAACTGAACCACCTCAGGAGTGGGCCTCCAGATCTTAGCTTGCAAGGGTCTCCGTGGCTTCTCTGGGCCCTCTTCCATCAAGTAATGCAGTTACCTTGTTGATCTGTAAGCCTGGGTCTCTGGAAAGCACTGTGACCCACTGTGGGTGCCGGCTTCTAGTGAGCACAAAGGCTTTTGGATCTTTTTCTTCATCCTTGAAGAGTGGTGCTGGTTGCTTAAGATGTTGGAGCTCTGCTGTCACTTTCTGTACTTTAAATCTTTGGTTTACTTGCCAGAATTTTGGAGGGCTACAGAGCTGGCAGTAGCAGTTTGGGCCAGCAGTCAGAGATGGTGCCAACTATCACAAAATGTCAGTGGTACACTTGGGCTCTTTGCTATGAATCTTGTGTTCTGAGTACTGGATTTTCTTTCTCCATGGTTCCATTTTTTGTTTTCTTTTGTAAATATCTTTGCTGCTTTCTTTTTTTTAATTTTTGTTTGTTTGTTTGTTTGTTTGTTTTTGTCAAGGAGCTGCCTTCTTGTTAGTTGATTTTTGTTTGTTATAGCTATTGAGATGTGCTGTGTCCCACAGTCACCATTTTCCTCTTCCCCTCTAAATGATCACTTCTAATTATGTGGTTCTATTCCCAGACATAAGGGATACAGATGCAGTACTATGTTTTTTGAATAGTTTGCAAGTGAATGTTTTGTGGTTGTGAGATAGTTTTGTGTATGTAGAAAGCACATTATGCTTAAGTATACACTTACTCTCTTATTAGAGATAGACTCCATCTGGCTTCACTTGAATCCAAACATGTATCTTGAGCTCTGAATTTACAAACTATTTATAAACAGTTTTTATGTCTCTACTTAAATGTGCTAAGGACACTTTACTCTTAAAAATTTTACTGTACTACTAATTTTACCCTATGCCATTTCCACAATTGCAAAGCGCTCTCTCTCTCTCTCTCTCTCTCTCTCTCTCTCTCTCTCTCTCTCTCTCTCTCCCTCCTCTCTCTCTCTCTCTTCCCCTAATTTTGTAGTATCTACTGAAGTCACCAAAAATCCAAGAGAAAATTGAGACCAATAATCTACTTTCCCCTTCTCTCTTTTAACATCTCTATTAGTAGGTATATGGTGTTTCATACTTTCCTATCTTTTATTTTATTAACTGTCTTGCTTATATCAATGCCATAATAATAAAAAGAAGAAACTAAGGCAAATAAAAAATAAAAATGATAAGTTAAAGGTGGGTAAAGTCAGTGTACCACATATATAATGTAAAGACTTTTATTACTTGATAAATAAATTCCACATCTTAAGAATCATTTTAAAGGAGTAAACATGTTTGAATTATATAAGATACACTCTCCGTATGGTACATAGGCACAATTATTTACTTTACTGAAAATCAAATTTTTTTTCTCATGTTATCCATCAAGAAGTCACTGAAAAGAATAGAAATACTTTATAGGAAACATTGCATGAGACCGTTTCTTACTATCTCCCTCAAGTAAACAAGTTCAATAAAATGATCCTATTGAGTTCATTCCACTGACCATAGTAAGTAATTCTTTTCCCAGTATTCTTTGTTTTTCAAAACTGTATTTTTATTCTCAGTGCAATGTTTAATAAGTGAAGGGAGACTAAGAACTGGGAGTCATATTCCTTGAAAAGCTCTTATATTGCAAGTATTTGGTATATCCTATTCAGTCAGTAGTGATCAATAAGGTTGATCACAGGTTGTGATGATTGTATAGCCTAATAAGGATGCTTGCCTGAAAAGAGAGCTTGTCCTATCAGGGTTTTGTCACATGTATCATCTCTCATTTTTCTTTGCACCTCTGTGCCCCTGTATTACTGCTGTCTCACCTATGGAAATAATAGATACTTCTGTCAAAAATGTTCCCTTCCACTCAGACTTTTCTATGAATTTTTGCAAGAATTATATTTCTTTATTTTTTTTTTTTTTGGTGGTACTGGGGTTCCTGGAAGCCCTTCTACCTCCAGGCTACACTCCCAGACTTATTTTATATTTTTGAAACAGGGTCTCTTAAGCCAGCGTGGCTGGCTATGAACCTGCGCAATCCTCCTGTCTCTGCCTCCCAAGCGCGGGGATTACAAGCGTGCTCTACCACGCCCGGCTTAAGAATTATATTTCAAAAGTACATATTTTATATGATTCTATTTTCTCCCTTCAACCATAATAATATGATATCCAAATTTTGTTTTCACTGGCAGCTCTGTATACACAGGCTTATCCATCCTACTTACAGGCAAATGCTGCTTCTTGAAATGGTCCCACCATGGACCCTCTGGTCATCCAATCCAAGTCACCCCCTTGCCTGGCCTTATCTTCACTATATTCTGTGGCCACCTCACTGAATCTCATTCCAGACTTTAACTTCTCCATGGCTTCTATGATTTTGCCGTGTTTTTCACACAAAATGTGTCGGACCTTTACTGTATTGCCACCAGCTTGGGGACCTTGAGCCTTCTTATCAGCACTGTCACTCCCAGAGACTGCTCCACCTTTTACCCCTTTTCCGAAACCACTTTTTCCCTTGGGTGGCATCTTCAAAGTTGAACTCTCAACTGCTTTGGCAACCAGAAAATGCCCTCTCAGGCCCTATGGATGTGTCCTAAGCAAATGCCTCTCAAAAATACATACTTTATCATGCTGTTGTCTTCAATATCGTTCAGTTCAGTGACTGAAAATCATAAGGCTAAAGATAATCTTCAGTGCCCTACAAATCCATTCTGAAACGTGTCTCTTTCTAAACATAGCATACTATTCCATGTCTTTGTCTTTGGTTTTGAGTCTTTGTTCTCATTCTGATTCCAGAAGTCCTTCATCTTTCATGAAATAACTCTTGAATATATTCTTACATGAGGAATAAATAACTACATAACTTATTTTCTGGAGAAATGTTTTTTGAAATTGAAAGAACATACAAAATTAATACATGACAACCTCAAGTAGAATCCTGCAGCATCCCGGCCCACTGGCTTGGATGATCCTCCTGTTTAATGCCATCTTCATGCATATATGTATATAATAGTATTTGTCACATACATGTTTGAACCCAATCCTAGACAAAAAGTTTCTTGATATTTACATCAACAGTTCAAATAATGGTTAGGAGGCTAAAGGAAGTTGTCAAAATAGAGATGATATTTAAAGCTACTTGGTTTTATTAGAACATATTATAAATGAGTGTGGTTATAGAAAAGTACAGAAGAGGATGGAAAAAGAAACAAGAGAGAAATAAATAGTAATAATAAACAGCAAAGAAGCACAGACAGAGTGAAAAGCAACATGAAATTAAACTACCACAGTGATGGTTTTGTGAAATTAAGTGAATAAATGGTTTCAATACGAATACTAAGACTCTGATACGGGATTTGGCAACTTGCTTGTCACTGGTCATTTTTAGTTATTGGGTGAGTTTTGGAGAACTACTTGAGAGAAAGGGGATGAAAATGAGTTAGGGAATAATAACCATGCATTTAACAAAGAGGTATAGCAAAACTGGAAACTGAAATGAAGTAAAATAGAAAATGTTGTTTCATAATTAATTTAAAGTGTGTATAAAATGGTGCCAATATCCAACTCAGAGAAAAAAAATCAAAGGTGTAATACATTTTCAGTATTCTGATGTTTCAATATAATTATTCCCTTTATAGTACTGATGCACTTTAAAGTTGAAGGCATGGGAATGTTACAACTCTTCAAATTAACTAAGCTTTATTTATTGTTTAATCAATTTTGTTACACTTAGTTTGTTCAAATAAGTAGCATAGCTGAGAAATTTGAAACTGGGCTTCTTACCTAGTCAGTCTGGCTCTATAGTCCCATATTACAAGGGCAGAATTAGAAAATCAGAGAAGAGAAACTTTGGACTTTTTTTCTGAGGCCTTTTAATGTACTAGGGGAAAAATTGGAAGAGTCATCTAATATTCATTTTCTCACACACATAAATATACATATATGCATGAAAAGTATAATAATGCATACATTTGAGGCTATATGATACACCTATATTTAAAATATATTAAATTCTATTAAATGTAAATCTGTATTAGAAAGTTGACGATAATGGATAAAAAAAAGTCATAGTGTGGGATTAGTAAGTATAGTTTTGATGAAAAAATAAGACTTGAGATGAATTGTCCAGTAAATGATAAAACAGAGTATTTAAATAAAAGTAAGAGCAGAAAGACAAGGAAATGAAATAATAATTGGGTTAACTATCCCGCTCTTTTTTATGTTGTTGATAATATTGCCAACTTTATTTTGTACAATTAAAAAATGAATGCTGGGCGTGGTGGCGCACGATTGTAATCCCCGCGCTTGGGAGGCAGAGACAGGAGGATCGTGCAGGTTCGAAGTCAGCCGCGCACTCTGCCTTAGAAACCCTGTTTCCAAATAAAACTGTAAAAGTAGGTCGGGGAGTGTATCCCGGAGGGAGAAGGGCTTTCAGGAACCCCAGTACCACCAAAAAATAAAATAAAATAAATAAAAAATGAAAGAGGATGTTGGTTGCCCTTGCAGGCCTCAGTTCTATCTGCCTTTCCCCAACACACATTGTCTCTGTTCCCAATGAGATCAGAAAATTCTCTCCCCAGAGTTGGGCGTGGTGGCACACACTTGTAAACCCATATTTGGGAGGCTGAGACCTGAGGATCCAGGTTCAAGGACAGTTACTTAGTGAGGCCCTTTGCAACTAGTGAGACCCAGTTTCAAAATAAATAGTAAAAAATAGGACTGGAGGTAGAATGCCCTTGGGTTTCAGCCCCAGTACTGCAAAAAAAAAAAAAAAAAAAAAAAAAAAGAAAGAAAAGAAAATTTTCTCTTACTAGCACAAGTGAGTCCCACTTTTTCATTTTTTCCCAGTTTTTCCATACATGTCTCATTCCCTAATTACATAAAACCTTAACTATTGCTTCCAGAATTATCTGTTATTGTTTCCCTTGAGAATGTATTTCTGACTTCTACGTCAAGTGTCTCGGTCAACATTTTTACTACTGTAATTCAAAGGACTGACCACACAGCTTAGAGAAAGAAAGACTTATTTGCTCACAGTTTTTGGAAATTTTAGAGGTTCATTCCATGTCAGGCTGGGTCAGCAGGGCTCAGGACATAGTGGCAGGAAACAGAGAAAGGAAGAGCACAAGGGCTGTGCTCTCACATCATAGGAGCCAGAAGCAGAGAATGAGTAAGAGGAAGAGAACCATACATAATCCCCAGGAATATTCTAAATCCAAACCATTATACCAAATGACAATAGCCCACTGATACTGGGATAGCCCTATCACACTGCTTTATTTATCAAGATACCATAGACTCTTTAATGGCTGAGCTGTGCCTTACCCTTCAATTCCTTCTGACTAGGAAAGTGTTTTGCTCCTTGGGGTATTCAATTATTATTTATGAAGAGGACATGACTGAATAAAGATTTACATAGTAGACATAAGAGTAGAAATTAGAGTTCTTAAATCATATGTTAATAGTCACCCGCTATGGCCACTTGAATATCTCATAAGCATTGCAAGCTTAACATCAACAAAATAGGGTCATAGTTTTCTTCCACATTTGTTTTTATATATTTTCTTAAACATTCATGTATTTAATATTTATTGAGCACTCAATGCATGCCAAGGTATACTTGAACATTCAGGGACCACCGGCATCATCAACTACTCTGTTTTTTAAATAAGAACCCCGTGTATTTTCTATTTTTCTCAACCCAATTTCTTTATAACTGTGTCATCAGAATTTCTATTTCTAATAAATCTTGAATATGTCAGTTTCTCCACATCACCAGATCGCTCCTTTAATACAAACTGTCATTTAACTAATCATTGTATTCTACTCCTGAATTGTATCCTTACGTAAATTCTAATCTTTTTTTAAAATTATACCCCATGCTGCAGAAAGATTGGTTTTAAAAAATAAATCAGAACACAGTATTACCCTCTCACAAAGCTATGGCAGTATTTAGAACAAAATCTTAATTTAGATTCTATAAATCTCAATGATCTCTTTGACCTGGTTCTCCAATTTTGCTTCATCTATCTTGCTTTTATGTCCAACCCTGCCATTTTGATTATGTTTTGAATCTGGAATATACCTCCTACTACACACACACAGACACACACACACACACACACACACACACACACACACAAAAGCTCACATATTGGTAAAGTAGCATATCAGAGCTGAAAAATTGCATCACGAGGACTCTAATCTCATCAGTGAATTAAACCATTGATGGATCAATAATCTGGATTTACTGAGTTGTAAAAAGGCAAACAATATATCTAGAGTAGCTGGGTCACTGGAGGACATGGCCTGAGACTATGTTAATCCCCAGTCCCTTCTTCTTTTGCTGGCTCTCCCCACTTTCTGGCTAACATAAGCTAAGAAGCTTTCTTCTTCCACACACATCTGCCATGATAATGGCATATGTGGACTGTTGAATATAGAAATAATAATAAAAATTCATAATGATTATATTTGATGCAGAGTCCAATTTTACATATATTTTGAAGTTGTCTTTTGCATAAACTTTACCACTAGAAATTCTGTGATTGCCATTCAATTGACTTGATGTAGCTTTTATATTTGATGGTAAATATGCCTTCCCCACTTAGAAGATACAGAGTAGCATCCAGGGGATAGAAGTCATGGGTAGGATAGCATTGGAAATTTTTTCCAAGACTTAGGGAATACATCTCTATTTTCCTTCTGAGGTTCAAAAATAAAGAATGGACCTAATCATGAAAGTACATGAACAAGACTCTCAGGTTTTCCTGTTCATTTGAATTAAGAATAAGAAAGGATTTCTGGCCAATCTTATCAACATGGCAACCAGATAGAGTTGTGCTCAAATCGTAGTCATTCAACAAATGTTTATTAGTTAAGATGAAGCCTGTGTTAGACATTAAAGATAGAAAGATGAATGAAGCTTGGTAATCTTAAGAAGTTCCGTGTTCAGTAAGGAATTGTAAATTGAAGATAAAACACAGGAGAGTATGGAAATTCCAAGGAGTAGCAGTTATCCCTAGGAGGCTTCATGGAGAAGTATACTTATGTATATTATAATGAGCCATTAAAAGATGACTATAATATTAAGCAACATTTTTAAAGGGATAGAGGTGGATAAAGATAATAAAAACCAGAAAATTAAATTGAAAACAAATCTTAAAGTAGAAATTTAAATCGAAATCTTGAAATAAAATAGAAATGAAGTTACATATTGACCTTGCTTTATATTTATACTAGAGAAATTTCTCAAGACTAGAACCCCCAAGCAATCTAGCAATCCTGTTTCTGGATGTATATACCGGCTGTTTGAACCTGTGATCCTCTTGTCTCAACTTCTCAAATACTGGGATTTTACATGTATGCTTCAGAATGACTGGTTTATAAAAAGAAAAAAACTGAGTCACCAACATAAGTGCCAAACAGAAAATTATAAAACATTTAGAGTAAAAGTAACAGGATATCTTTAGGATCTTTAACTCTGTGAAGTGTTAGACATGACACCAAAATATAATTTATAAATTTAAAAAATTGATAAACTGAACTTCAAAATTTAGACAAAAAGTTTATTTTGCAAAAGTCCCAATTAGAAAGATGAAGGACAAGAAATGTGTGCATACCATATATACACCAAAGAGAATGATCTGTAATATATAAAATTCTCAAAACAGTAAAAATCATTTGAAAAGGATCATGCCCTGAGGCAAGGCCAGTGTTGGGGCTTTCGAGGCCGGGATCAGAGCCTGCCGAGGGGTTAGGACAGTGCTGGGGCCAACAGGGCCGGGATCGGAGCCTGCCGTGAAGCAAGGCCAGTGCTGGGGCCTCCGAGGCCGGGATCAGATCCTGCTGAGGGGTTAGGCCGGTGCTGGGGCTACTGGCCGGCATCGGAGCCTTCTGTGAGGTAAGGCCGCTACTGAGCCCTCTGAGGCCGGGATCAGAGCCTGCCATGAGGCAAAGCCAGTGCTGGGTCCTCCAAGGCCGGGATCAGAGCCTGCCGAGGGGTTAGGCCGATGCCGGGTCCATCGGCTAGCATCGGAGCCTGCCGTGAGGAAGGCTGGTGCTGGGGCCTCTGAGGCCGGGATTGGAGCCAGCTGAGGTGTTAGGCCAGTGTCAGGGACAGCGAGACCAGAATCTGGGCTTCCCATGAGGCAAGGTCGCTGCTTGAGCCAGCGAGGTCTGGATCAGTCCACTGGGTAGCCAGGCCACAACTGGGGCCATCAAGAGTGGGATCGGTATTTGCAATGCAGCATGCACAGAGAAATATCGCAGAAAATTAAAACCAGATGCTTCCCCTAATCAGCAATAACTAGGAGGAAAGGGACAACGGGAAGTGGTCGAGCTATAGAAAGGGCCCTATAGTGAAGCAATTAAGGTGACCAATCAGAGGGTATGGAATAAGGGAGGATGAAGCCTCTTTAAAAAGCAAGAGGTACATAAACATATGTATCAAAGTTAATTACCAAACAAGCATGGGATCTAGGGAGGGGGAGGGAATGGGATGGGGACTGGATGAGGGCTAATTGGATGATGTGTGCTTGTATATCCTCTCAAATCTTGTATTCCAATGTGATGTATGATTACAATGCACCAATAAAAATAAATTTAAAAAATCATTTGAAAATGGCAAAAAGTCATTAAAATATATCTCACTGAAAATTATATATGAAAATAAATACATACAAAGCTATTTAACATATTTAGCCATTCAAAAAGCACATTAAAACCACAATGAAGTAACACTACACAGCACTATATAAATATCAAAATTAATACAATAAATGATAGTCACAATACCAAATGCTGGGGAAGAGAAAAAAGTAACTCAAATCACTCTCTTACTGATAGTGAAAATCTTAAAATTATGCAACCACTATGGAAAACAATGTGTATTTTTTAAACAACAAAACTAAACATACAGCTGAGCACAAAAGGGAGCACAAAAGGTTATCTTTTGTGTGTGTGTGGGTCTGGGGATGGAACCCAGGAGCATTCAGCCTCCCAGCTATACCCCCTGCCTTAATTATTTTTTTATTATTCTTTATTTTGAAACAGGGTCTCACTAAATTGCAGAGAGCCTCACTAAGTAGCTGAGGCTGTCCACGAACCGTGATCCTTAGGTTGAGTCTCAGCTTTCCAAATGCTGGGATTACAAGCCTGTGCTACCATGCCCGGCTCAGAAGGTTATATTTACACAGAAACCTATTTACCTAATAGCTGAAACTATAAACAATGAAGATGTCTTTCAATACTTGAGTGGATAACTAAACTGCAGTACATCCATGCCATAGAATACTACTCAGCAACCTAGAAAAACAAACTATGGGTAGAATTGGCTAGGCAGCAATGTGAGTGAATCTCCAGAGAATGTTGCTGAAAAAAAAATATCAATTTTAAAGGGTTACAAGTTTTAGGTTTCCATTTATATAGCTTTCTTGAAATTGCAGAACAGATCAGTGGTTATGGGAGGATAAGTAGAGGGCAGAGTTTGGTAATCAAAGGGCAATACACAGTATCTTGTGGTGATGGAAATGTTCTGTATTTTTATTGTATCAGCATTTGAATATGACAAATATTCCATTTGTCATATTGTACTACATGCTATAAAACATCTTTGGGAGAAATTACGTTCAGAGCACATGAAGTCTCTCAGTAATTTTTCTTATAGCTTCATATAGATCTAAAAATATCTCAAAATAAAAAATTAATTAAAACACAATGTAATAATAATTTTTACCACATGCCTTTAAAAGTCCATTCTTTGGCAAGGCAATCTGGCACATGCCTGTAATTCTTGAACTTGAGAGGTTAAGAAAGGAAAATCATAGGTTAAAGGCCATCCTCACCAGTTTAGGCTTTTTATCATAACTTAGTGAGACCCTGGTTTCAAATTAAAAAAAAAAAATAAAAATCAATCAGTAAGTCAAACATGAGAAAGAAGGAGAGGGAAAGGAGTGGGGTGGGAATTGGGAAATAAGTGGTGTGTGCATGTGTGCCTCACACTCTTGTCACCCATTAAGATGTATGACTATAATGTACCAATAAAAAAATTAAAAAACTAGGTCAAAGAAAATTATTATTGAAAAATAGAAATGACTGTGGAAATTATTTATTTGGAGATAGAAAAACTGAGTGATGATAATGCTGGGCTCTGTTTGATACAGGAAAGTCTGAGAACATATATCAACTGAGGTGATATTTAGAAGGGTGGGATGGACACAGATGACTTATTAGGTGTCTGAAGTTGCTGGAGCCCAGAGCTCTGGGTTACCTCATAGATACACCCCATCCCTATTTTCCAGGCCAAGATGTTAAATAGAAAGTGTCTAAGTGCAAAAGTGAGCATATGATTAGGAGATGAATTCATGGAACAAAAGGAATGGTTGGGTGGCCAGAATGGTGTAAAATGAGAGCAAAGTAGCAGGACATAGACCAGCAAGTTCACAGGAGCTGCAGACTAGGCAGAATTTTGAAGGTTGTTGCTTAGAAATTTGAAGGCTACTTCTAAGGCATGACTTTTACCAAGTGAGATGAAATTAAATTATAGGGTTTTGATGTGTCTTAAATAATTTGTTACAGTAATATTGTCATGTAATTCTTTCTTCATGATAATTTCCACACTTCTTTTTGAATATGTGTGCAAGTGTCAATCAAGACATCAACTTATGCTTAAAGGGGCTTGTTAAATATATGAGCCTTTTGCCAGCTGACAGAAGAATTCTGTTTTCTTCTAAATTCTCCAATATTTTATCTTAACTGTTCACACGGAATATTTTACTGTTTGACATGCATTATAATTATGAAGACATATTTTTGACTAAAATATAAATTGAAAGCAATGATAGTATCATATTTATCTTGGTACTAAATTCAGCATTACAGTAGTATTTCTGAACATGTTTACTTAATAAATTGTAGTAAATTAATGAGTAAAGGTAATGATATTAAAAGTATTGAAAACAACCTATTTATTAATTTTCAATGTTTCTTCTCACGAGGATGTAAATACTTGGTATCTTCTGTTCACTCTAGATATTCATTTTATTTTCTTTCTTTTCTTTATTTCAGTTTTTCTTTTCTTCTTTTTTTTTCCTATGTACTGTTGAGAAATGAATCCAGGGGCACTCTTCCTCTGAGCTATCAATTCCCCCAGATCTATTTAAGTTTTTTATTTGAAAAGAGAGTCTCATTAATATCTCAGAGACTTGCTAAGTTGTTGAGACTGGTCTTGAACCTGTGATCCTTCTGACTTAGCTTCCCAAGTACTGAGATTACAGGCATACATCATCTCTCCCAGCTGTACCCATTTCTAGAACAGTACATTGTCCATTAATTAATAAAATATGTTAAAACAATGAATAAATACCTTAATTTTACTGATAGCAAACTGAGTCCCTAAAATATTAAGTGACTACATGACTACTTTTAGTCACACAGATATGGTTAGTAAGACAAAATCCAAGAACAACAAATTTATGATATAATTTCATTATAAGTATTTATTCACCATTTTAATAAGTTATTCAATACAAATTAAATTCTTATTATCATCAAACCAGGGCCAAATATTCTGAGGAGACCTATTTTATTTTTCAGTAAAAATACCTGGTAAGCACCATAAAATAAAAATATATTAAATTACTCATTTTTTAATTTACCCAAAAATAATTAAATATCTATTATATATAATATACATATAACATAAATATATATAATATAAAAATATATTAGTGCAGATAAAAGGAAGGGCTCAAGAGCTAAATAACAAAAGTTGATTTGTTTTTTATAGTCAAACATGTAGTTATATGAAGGAGAGCATACACAGCATGTGTCAGCTTCAACATGACTATATATTGTCTGGGAGGTAGAAGGTGATTCTTTTTCCATGTCATTTGAATTGTGTCTCTGAGATCTTTGCCTATCATCATCTCTGGAGAATTGAGAACACTATCAGGGGATAGCTTATCAACAAGTCTTTTGCTTAACTTTATTGCACAACATACAAGAAAACAAAATTTTAAAAGTCTAACGGGAATTCATAAATAATGAAAAATTTAATTTCAGATTTGAGGACCTGATTTGAATAATTCCTAATATCAGATGTTCTCTTTTCAATATTAGAAGAAAACAAAGAATATGGATTCACAGGGAAAAAGAGCTAAGCTCTTACAGAGAACTTAAACAAATTTCAATAAACAAAGTAAGACTGGGATATAATACATGCATGTGAGAAAGATCTGGTCATAAAATTAGGAAAGTATTATAGCAAGCTGACTGATTTATTTATAATGTCTATATATGTGAAATATTTATTGATCTTTAATTATATGAAAATCTTGGAATTATATAGTATTAGTAAGGGAAGAGATTACATAATCTATAAGTCTTCAGAAAAATTAAGTTATAAGGAATAAAAGGTGTTCCCTGCTTAATGGTAAGATAGCAGCCAAGGTCAGAATCATTATGAATTTAATTGATAGCTAAATTGGGCTTACTGTACTTAAAAGATGATATTCAAAATTGAACATTTTTACTGGACACTCCTGGAACAGTTAGTTATATCACATAACAAAAATAACATGAAACATTTTATATTTTATTGCTGAAGAAGCCTGATTATTTAACTATGAATCCTAAGCATGATTAAAACCACTCATTAGTAAATAAGCTAGAGCTTGCATATGCTAGTGTTTTTTTTTAAATAGGAAATAAAAAAGGAGCCTTTCTTAAAAAAAATAAAAACGGAAATGAAGAGGAGCTTTCTATAAATAATGATAAGCTGATATTTTTAGTTTAGTTTATAATGATTTACTGATATATGTAGGAGACAATGAAGCTAAAAACAAAGAAGAGATAGAATCAGTCCTCAATAACTATATGTTTTATAAAAATTATGATCTGCTACTTCGATTTTGAGCCTTAAACAAATAATTGTCATGCATTTTTTTCTTTAAACACTCACTTCTTTTTACCTTCAAGATATGTTAGATCTTGGATCCAACTTGGATCTTTTTTGGATCTTTTTTCTTGGACCTTCCTATTTTATACTCCACCACCTCTGGATACAGTTCAGAATTCATTTCTCTTCCCATTCCATGTTCGAAATCTCTCCAAGTTTACAATTTCAGTTCACACTTCCTTGCTCGTTTCTGAGTGCCAAATCAATATAACTTACTCTTTCTGTTCTTTGTTTGCTTGCGGTTTTACTTTCTCACTTGAATGCTTCAAAGTTATCTCAAGATTAAAATGCACAAAATAAACTTTTCTGGTTCAAATCTGTTTCTCTTCCAATATTCCTCATCTCAGTGAATGGCTGGTTGGTCCTCAACCTGTGTATCTTTCTTGATAACTCTTCATTATTCATGAACAATTCCCATTTCTGTTAATGATTTTCTCAAACATATCTCAAACCTAGCGCGTTGCTACCTCTCCCTTTGACTACTCTTGTTCAAGTCATTAATATCTTTTGTCAGAACCACTACAATCATCTTCTTGCATCCCTCTAGTCCTTGTATTCTGGGCTATAAAGTCTTCTTTGAAAAATGTAATACAAGTCTATCCTAGAACACCAGCATACCCCCTTCTTTCCCAAACTATTTAATGTTTTCCAATTATTCTTTGGATAAAATTGAAAAAGGAAGGAGGAAAAGACACCTTGCAGTACCCTGAAGCATAGTCTCTCGCTAATCAATTTTATACTCATATCTTCATTCCCTGTCAAACAACTTACTCTGTCCAAATGTACTACATTATTTTAGTCTTAAACAAGTACCAAATAACTTTGTTAATCTTGTTGTGCATCACATCATCCCATTTGCTTACAATGCTCCTTTTATCACTCTGTATCTCTTCCTCGTGGCCTTTAGCTCTTTGACTTTAGAGTTTTATTAGCACAACATAATTTGACATCATAGTGAAATTCAAAGTGATACATTGATATGTGCACAAACATTTCTTAGTGTGTTTTCCTTCACATTCAACCCTCTACCTACCTCCTTCCTTGTACATACTAGTGAGATTGGCAGTGATACCTTCATCTATGAAGGTAACATTATTTGGAGTGTTTCCTTCCTCAAGCCTTTGTTTCTCCTCATTCCTCTATTCCCTCCCCTGATCTCTTTCCACTCTTACTGGTGTCTCCCATCATTTTTATGAAGTCCCCTTTGCTTCATATTTTCCCTCCAATGTTTACATATGAGAAAAATACACGATCCTTGACTTTCTGAAATGGGCTGTTGTAACTTAATGTTCTCTTCTACTTTTTGTTTTCCTACAGGTGACATTAATGTTATTCAACTATATAACTGAGTAAAACTTCATTGTGTGTTATATGCCACATTTTCTTCACCCATTCATCAGTTGACAGACTGATTCCATAATTTAGCTATTGTGCATTGTGCAACTATAAATATAGGTATGCATGTATCATTATAGTATAGTAATTTTATTTCTTTTAGAAAGATACCAAGGATTGGTATGAAAGGATCATATGGTGATTCTATTCCTGGTGTTTTGACAACCTGCCATACTGGTTGTACTAATTTACAGCCTCACCAACAATGTATAAATGTTCTTTTCTCTACATCCTTACCAGAGTTTATTATTGTTTGTGTTCTTGATGATTGCCATTCTAACTGTAGAGAGACAGAATCTCAATTTGTTTTTGATTTGCATTTCCCTCATTGCTAGTAATGTGGAACACTTGTTAAGATATTTGTTGGCCACTTTGAAAACATGTCTTCAGCTCAATTGCCCATTTTGATGAAATTATTTGGACTTTTTTTTTTTTTGGTGGTACTGGGGGTGGAACGCAGAGGCTTTCAACTTCCGGGCTATACTCCCAGACCTATTTTATATTTTTATTTGGAAACAGGGTCTCACTAAGTTGCTGAGAGCCTCACTAAGTAGCTGAGGCTGGCTTTGAACCTGTGCGATCCTCCTGTCTCAGCCTCCCAAGCACGGGGATTACAGGCGTGCGCCACCACACCTGGACTTTTTGGGTTATTTTTGATGTTTGGTTTTATTTGAGTATAGTTAAGTTCTTTGATATATATAGTCCAGATATAGTACTCTCTCAGAGAAGCAGCTAGTGAAGATTTCTTTCTGTTCTGCTGGTTACTTTTCATGTTCTTGATTATTTTTTTTCTATGAAAATGTTTTTAATTTGGCAATGTTCTGCATTGATTCATTTTATTTCTTGAGTTTGGGGTCTATTGAGAAAGTCTCTGCCAATGCCTATATATTAGAGAAATCCTATGTTTTCTTCTAGTGACTACAAAGATTCTGGTCTAAATTCTAGGTCTTTGATGCATTTGGAGTTGACTTTTGTGATACATACACATATATTTGAAACAAGTAAATTATATTGATCTAGTTTTGCATGATACAAAATCCTAAAAATGTATACTGTATGAAATCAAGATCAAATATTCTTCAGAGTAGATTAATACTCCAGAATTTGATTGAATGATTGATTGAATTCATGAAAGAGGTACTGAAGCCCATAATTTTACTCTAAATTTAATCTTTTGGAAAGATATTTCATTCATATTATCCCCCAAATTCAAAGTGTGAGAAATGTTCACCACAATTTTGTGGCCACTGACTATACCTTGCTTCTTCATTATTGCAACAGCTAAGTTCTAACATAATACATGTGGTCTGTTCTGATCTTGTCTTTCATCCTCTACTATTATTTATTTGTTATCTATTAATACATATTTACCTTGAAATCAATTATCTTCTATTATAAAATCACATTCTTATAGAAAAATCTCAAATCATAGCTTAGGGTACTGTTACTCAAATTCAAATTCTTCATTTTAAAAGTAAGAACATTGTTTGGGTTTCCGTGAAATATATGCAATCCCTCACATTTCCAAGGCTTCAGTATATATTTTTTCAGAGCAATGATTTATTTTTATACTTTGATTGGTCTATTATAGTCTCACATCATAATGCAATTCAGTGATAGTGACATACATGCACATAGCACTTGGTGGAGTTTCTCCCAACACACTCCACACTCCACACAAGATATTGAGATTGACATGGTATATTCAACTATGTACATAATTTCTATGGAAGTGATTCCTTCACTGATCATTCCTCTCCTCCTTCTCTTAGACTACCTTCCAAACTTCACTGGAAGCTAGGGATTAATGGTGAATACCAGAGGGACTTCATGTAACAAAGGAATGGTTTAAGAATTTCCCAAAGTCTAACTGTGTAGCATTAAGCAGAACCAAGTTTTATAACTGAATCTAATGTAGCACCAGGTGCTACGTTCAGCTAGAAATGAAAATAGTATATTTCCCTAAAGTCTAATTTAACCATTTATGAGATAGTAAACTTCTTTGGAAGTAACCTGAGATTTCACATATGTTATTCCTCAAAGACATAGTCTCCAAGGTATAACAGCTGTGAAGACATCTGTGAGCTGAATCAAGTTCAAATAGCAAATCCATTCCGTCAATACAGAAATTAAGCCAATATGTTAGGCTTAGGTCATTAGTAGAATAGGGCTATCTCCCAGAAAATTTGTTAATCTGCACTAAAAGTCATTTTGTGAGACTATTTTGAACAATACTATTTTATTAAGATTGTAACAAAATTGTCTAGCTGTGATAAGATTCATTCATTCAATCAATCATTCACTAAGGAAATATTTAGCACTATGTCAAGCACCATTGCTCCAATAACAAGATAGAAGAATTTACTGCTTTTTCAGAACAGTCTATAGAAGTTAGCATTATATGCAAAACTTCCTCTCCTTCAATGTGGGTAGGGCCCATGAAACTGGTTGGATATCATTTTTGTGATTGTTTGGGGTCCTATGGCAAAGGGATTTGCAAATGTAATTGTGTTGATTTTCAATTAATCAAAAAGAAAGTATCTTTGGTAGGCCTAATCTAATTATGTGAGCTCTTAGGAGTGAGAAAATGCAGCAGCCTATGCTCTCTTGTTAAACTTGAGAAAGCAAATTCCCATGATGAAAAGTATCCTGTGGTAGAGAATGGCAGGCAGCTTGTAGGATATGTGAGTTCCAATTCAAGCTATTAAGAGACTGAATTCTGTCAAAAATCAATTATCTTGGATGATGGCCCTGAGATTCTGAGAAAAGACCCAGTTAACTCAATTCATGCCCAGGTTTCTGATCTACATAAACTATGATATATATATATTGCTTTGAACTGCTAAGATTGTAGTATTCTATTATATAGTAGGAGATAAATTATATGGGAGAAAGCAAACCTTGTACCTTTCACCCCCTAATTATTAACACAATCATGACATATTTTGTTAAATGACATTATTTATTAATTAATATTATAAGTATTGGTACTAGTGATTTAGATGTTGGGATAGAATAGGTTAGGTCATAAAAGTAAAAAAATGAAATAGTGTTATGTTAGAAAGAACTGAGCTATGACATCTCTCTTCCACTTTTTTTCTATATATTTGTCTCAACAACCTTAACTTGTATAGTTAGCATAAACTCTGAGACAAACACAATTCATAGCACAAATGAAAAGAAAAACATTCTTGATAAATATATGGTTTTACAAAAACAGAATTTTGGAGCATGTAGCACCTGAAATATATTAAAAGATATATTTTAAGACACCACAGTGTTACATTCATCAATAATTAACTTGTGATTTAAGAAAAAAAGGTTAGGAATCACAGTAAAATAATTTGGTTTTAACTTGGTAGAATACATAAGCACATGTGAGTTGTAGGTGAAAACATATTGTCATATTTCTCTGTGTATCACGAACGCAGCATCCATTTCTCTGCTTCAGGAAATACAATCCAGTGTTTCACATCTTTACACAAAGTATCTTTATTTTCTAGTATTTTAATGTTTATTTTCACATGTCTTTCTTTACTCAATTTTTCTCAGTTTTAATAATTTTCTAGGGTCATTTAAGGAAGATAATAAAAATTTCTTGGTTCAATAATTATATATATATATATATATATATATATATATATATATACCTGTCTATAAAACAAGAATAATGACTTGAAGAAATAACCAATTTGTTTACTTAAAAATATAATTTAAGCTGGGCATGGTGGCGCATGATTGTAATCCCAGCATTGGGGAGGCTGAGACCTGGAATATCGCGATTCAAGAACAGGCTCAGCTACTTAGTGAGGCCCTCTGAAATTCAGTGAGACCCGGTTTCAAAATAAAGAATAAAAAATAGGCCAGGGGGTGTAGTTCGGAGGTCGAATGCCCCTGGGTTCCATCCCCAGACCCGAAAAAAAAAAAATTAAAAAAGATAAAAATAAAAATAAAAATATAATTTAATAAAAATTTCTTATCAGAAGAATTTGGTCAGCTTTATAACTTTTATATTTTGCAAAATAAAGACTAGAATAAAAAATATGTTCTTTTATAGATAATTTGATATTACAAAACAATCTATAGTTATAAACTTAAAGAATGTGCCAATAATCCCACTTACTTTTGAGGCTGTGACAATGTGTATGGAATGTCTGTGGCCATCCTGGACAATTTAGTAAGACCCTATTTTAAAATTTAAAACAAAAATAAAAAATAGATTAATTAAAAGGGTTGAGGATGTATCTCAGTATAGAGGATATGGTTCAGTAACAAGTTATAAAACGAAAAAAAAGAGAATGAAAAAATTAAACTTGAATTCCTGCTAATGTGTTACTCTATAATCTTGGGAAAATGTTTGACTTTTCTACAAAACATTAGAACTGTAGTTACGATGAATTTTGGCAAGATATAAGAGGAACTTCTATTCATTACTGGTGGAATCACAACCAAGTATGGCTGTTCTTCATAAGGATCTCAGAAATAATTAATAAAGTCAAAATCCATCTGTACCTTTGACCCAGCAGTCATATTCTTGAATACATATCTGTATAAAGTCTTAAAATTATATGCACTAATATGTTATTTGTATTAGCAGGGAATTGGAGGCAATATAGGTGTCCAGCCATAGGATCATAGTCAACTAGCCTTATACTGTATGGTAATAAACCACCTGAAAACTCTTGAAAAAATATTGCTTTTTAAGCTTCATCGTCAGTAATTTTTATTCTGTCTCTAGGAAGGGCCCAGATCTATTAGATGTTGTGTCCAAGATTGAAATAAAGATTGAAAGATTTGGACAAAGCTTAAAAATCAAACTCCTTAATGAAGCATAAGTAATAATTGATTTGTTGCATGGTACAACTTATGTAAATTTAAGAAACACGAACATTAAAATAATAAAACCATATCTTGTACAGATTCTTAAAACAAAATGGTCTTCTATTCTTGCAAGGAATTCTGATGACAGTGTTCCAAGACTAAGAAATATGACCTAAGCTATAATAATAGCATTAACAATAGCAATATAAAATCAGTAAATGAATGTAGATTATTAGCCCCTACTATTTTATATTATCCTATAGATAGCATTTCTTAATTTCATCTATATTTTCCTCTGGTTAGAAAACTTGTTTTTGCTTCACTCACTATCTTTTCAGCTTGAGACACTTTCATTGGTCGAGCCTCACCTATTAATTGAAAATTAAACAGACACAGAGGAATATAGAAAGATTCATAGTATAAGAATAATAATTAAAGGGACAATTATTTTGGAAGATTAAATACTTTCTTAGGGGCAGCAAGGACCATGATAAATATTTTCTAATATTTGAAAACCTTCACTTGTCATATAAATAAAAGATGACAGATTTTGTTTGGCAATAAATGGCCTAATCTTGATATCTAGGTAGATATACTTCTAGGAATTTTAGTTTACAGAAGATAGGAAAGAGCTTCCATTGAAGATTGTAAATTCACAGTCAGTAGAATGTTCAAAAGTGGTCATAGGGGTGGGGGTGTAGCCAGACATGGTGGCACTCTCATGTAATTCCAGTACTTGGGAGACAGAGACAGGAGGATCATAGCTGGGATATCATAGAGGTCAGTCATAACTCGTACTGCTCAAACAATGGTTCTCAATTAGACTGATTGTTATTCAGAGTCTTTAATAGGCAATATGTGTAATTTAGTCTTCATGATTATTTGGGTTCATAAATACTGATTTAGATGGTGTATAATCCACAAAATTTGAGATTCCATGAGAGGTGATGAAAAAATCTCTCAATTGCAGTCAGTAAGCATATTGAACTCTATGAGATACACATTTTGATGTAAGATAAACTTCATTTCCATGAAAGTTAGGTTTGATGCACAAATGTAAATTATATGTTTTTCTTGCATTTTCTCTATTTAGTTTTTTTTTTTTTTTTTTACTTTTATCTCTTTTTGAATCTTGGTCGCACTTTTTTTTTTTTTTTTTTTTTTGTATTGGGGATTAAATCCCAGGAAGATTCTACCTCTGAGCTTTAATCCCACTTCTATTTTATTTTTTAATTTAGAAACAGGGTCTCACTGAGTTACAGAGGGGTTTCCTAAATTGCTGAGTCTGGTAACAAACCTGTGATCTTCCTGTCTCAGTTGCCCAAGTAGCAAAATTACAGGTGTGTGTCATTATACCCAGATTACTCATACTTTTAATTTTAAAAATTCATTCAGAAGTAAATGTCACAAAAAGTAAATATTACAGAAAAATTATAAAAATATATAAAATAATATATAAAATATATAATGGATATGTATAATATATAATAATATATAAATACTATTTACAAAAGATGTAAATATTACAGAAAAATAAATGCATGATGGTGCACATTTTTAACCCTCATACTTGGGAGGCTGAGACAGGAGGATTACAGCTTCAAGGGCAGACTCAGCTATTTTGCAAGCCTCTCAGAAACCTAATGAGACCCTGTTTAGTAAACAAATAAAAAGGGTTAGCTCAGAGGTAGAACACCCAGAGTTCAATTCACAACAGCCCCCCAAAATGTTATATACATACATGAATAAGTAATAATTATTTTAAAAGGTAAATTACCTACCTACAGAACTGAATAATTATATTTTGGAACTGAATAATTATAAACCAGAACAATTTCACAGTAGTGATTATTAATAGGACATCTGAGGGTGACTAATAAACCTTGCTTGAGAACATCATCAAAGATGTAGTTACTAAAATTTATTAAAGTAAAACAAAAAGCATAAATACTATAGTTAAAAGACAAATTTATAATCAAAAGAGTCAAATTCATAGTGTAAGACTGACACCTAATAACTGTGTCTTTTGAATAAAAGTTTTTAATCTCTGAAAATTATTTTAATTCAATAAATGAAGAGGGATAAGACGTATAAAATATTTTAGTATTTTGTATATTGTATGTTTTTTACTTTGGTAAGAGAATTTTTTAATATACAACATTTATAACACCCTTTTTATCTATCTCATTGCTGCCATACCTTTTTAAAACCCTAATCATTTCAAATGAGAATTTAGAAAATTAAAAAATGAGTCTGTTATGTGCCCTACTGATTTGGGCATTATTCTCAGAAAGGATATATATATATATATATATATATATATATGTGTGTGTTTATGTGTTTTATTTTCTATGTATGTGTTTTATTTTTATGTATGTGTTTCTATGTATGTTTTATTTCTATGTATGTGTTTCTAATATATGTATTTTATTTTCCATGACCAAATAAATTACCTTGGAGACTAGCTATGAAGAGAATAATGGAAAATGAAAAAAAAATAAGCTACCTTCTAAAATTTTGCCTAGGACAAAGCAAGACTACAATTAAAGTAAGAAAAGAATTCTAGAAATTACTGGTGAAGCAACAAGAATGGACGTTACTACTGTAGACTCCACCAAGGGTTAAGAATGTAGAAAATATTATAATTCAAGTTATCTGGATGTTGTGGTACACACCTGTAATCCCAGCACTTGGGAACCTGGAACAGAAGGACTGCAGATTTGAGGACAGCCTCAGCAACTCAGCAAGACTATCAACAACCTAGAAAGATCCTATTTCAAAACAAAAAAAAAAAATTTAGAAAATAGACGCTGGGGATATTGCTAGGAGGTAGAAAGCCCCTGGGTTGAACCCCCAGTAACACACACACGCACACGCGCACACACACACACACACACACACACACACACACACACACGTATCCTGTAAAAATTACCCAAATCAACAATTCTGTTAGGAATTGATGGTCTACAAAAAAAATAATCCCATAGTATCTCTATGATAAACAAACATTATTAGCCTACCTTTATGAAAGAACTCAACCAGAGATCAGTGGACCAGTTTCACCAAGCACATTGCCTGACATATAAGCAGAAACTCATTAAAGGTAGTTATTTTGATCTTTCTGTTGTCAAATTATTATGGATTTTTTCCTGGGTATTCTATTCAGGAACATTCTACCTCTGAGCTATACCCCACAGCCCTATTTTATTTTATTTTTTTATTTCATAACAAGGCCTTGCTAAGTTGCTGAGGATGATTTTGAACTTGAAATCCTCCTACCTCAGCCTTCCAAGTACTGGGATGATAGGTGTGGGCCACCATGCCCAGTTTTATGACATCATTATTTATGATGCAAACAAGAAATTACATAAATTCAAATAATACAAAATATTATTTGAGTGAAGGAAGTACAAAATGCCTGCAGACTTGAACTTACCATATTTGGGGAAGCTCACACATTGGAGTAGTCAAGAAAAGTAAAAAACAAGAGAAATTGAGGTGCAGTACAAGTACACAAGAAAATCCTCTATATTGTGAGTTATTAATCTTTTAAATCAACTCCAAGAGGGTAATCCTGAGACTATTACAATTTTGGAAATTTAAAAGCTCAATTTTTCTAGAAAGTACATAATTGTGATTTTAGTTCTACGGTAAGTCCGGTACTGACATGTATGGTAGGAAGTGAGAACAGATGTCTATAGTAGGCAGCTCATACTGAGTGGTTGAGAATATTCAGGCTTCTCCATTCTCCAACTGACAAGTTATATGTAGGGCACAGAAAGATTGTTGAAAGTTGGGTTTATGAAGCCTCCTACCTGCTAAGATTTTATACAGTGAGCTGTGAAATATATATATATATATATATATATATATATATATATATATATATATATATTTTTTTTTTTTTTTTTTTTTTTTCTTTTATGGAGTTCAAGGTTAGCAAATTGGGGTATAGGAGGTCATTTGTTTTGGTTATTTGGGCTGTTGTTGCTTCTCATAGTTGAGTATTTTTCAGTAGGCAGCGAGCCAGCAGTGAGTACTGTGAATGTGGCAGTCTAAATGAAGCTTAGGTTAGACGAAAAAAGCAAAAATTACTAGGACAGTAAAATTGCTTTATTAAGTATATAAAAAAATCAGTGTGTATTGATCTTCTCTGTATTAAGGTTCCTAGTGTGCCAAATAGAAATATGTTGTTCTTTAACCTGGATACAGTTGTAACTTCTCTTCACAGACTGCAATAGCCTGGGAGAAACACCATTTCCCTGCCAAGTAGTAAATACGTTTTAATGATAATTTAGCTTTTATGTAGCCCTCTTCCTTTGTATCACCCACCATAATTTGTAACTATATATTTGATTATGTGCAAGTATCATTCTTCTTTAATAGACTGTTCTCTTCAGGACAGTAGGAGCTATCTGGTTATTTGCATTATAGCTAGATCCCAGGGTCTGCATACTAAAATAAGAATAAGTGGCCCAGAAGTACCATCTTGTCCTTCCCTTTTTACTACTGTACTTTCATAATATCTGACTAAAGGAGGTTTTCATATTCTGCAGAATATTAGAGAATAATGCTACTTGTATTGTGTTTAGGTGGGGATGAAGATTGCCTTACACTCATTAGTTTACTGTTAAATTAAAAGTTCTAGTGAAGAGTTAGAGAGATTAAAAACCCTGTGCATTTTTGGTAGGATTGTGCAGTTGCTGTGAAAATAATAGTATGACAGTTCTTAAAAAATAAACAAGCATATAATATTAGTATTTGCTTAGGATTCCTCAGCTACAAAACAAACTTACTGCATTACAGAATCAACCTGGGAAATTTTATATTTCCCTGTGGTGCCCAAAGGGAAACTTTCTAAAAAAAAAATGGAAGAAAGAAAAACTGATTTGAATATGAAGCTAATGCTACAATTTGTACTTTTATCAAACTCTTTTGTCCTTGACTCAGGAATTTGATGACTTTGCTAATTTATATGACACTCTTTCAGGCTGTCATCTAAGTTTTCAAGTAGGGAAAAATCTCAAAATATAATTTTGGACAATGTCCTACATTTTCTCTCTTTTTGCTTAATTCAAAGGTAAATTAAAATCTAGAAGGTTTCTATTTGTTACAGTTTCTCACATAATGCAGTTGAGTTATTCCAAAACATTAACTTTAAATTTTTTTATTTAATTAATTAATTATTTGGTACAGGATTTATTTTATTCTACATCATAGTCATATATATTAATGGTACAAGATGGTACATCTTACATATACAAAATGATAGAGGCATACATGCACATATCACTCATTTAGCTTTTCCTCAAAACCCACCTCATTTCTCCACCTCCCTTAAACAGCATTATATTTTATTAAAACATAAAGATCCTTCATTTTCTATTTAAAAATACTAAACATATTGGATTTTTTTCCGAGTCTGGAGATGGAACCCAGGGACATTTGACCTCCGAGCCACGCCCCCTCCCCTATTTTTGTTCTTTATTTTGAAACAGGGTCTCACTAAGTTGTGGAGGGCTTTACTAAGTAGGTGAGGCTCCAGAATGCTGGGATTACAAGCGTGTGCCACCTTGCCCGGCTAAGACACTGGATTTTGATGGAGCTAAAAAAAATGGCACATTTCATCTGCTTCCAATGTTTGCATTCAGCATTTCACAAATAAATACTCAAAATGCAGAGGTAGTAAAATTTTTAGAGGATATGTATTATACACACACTTCTCTGAATATATGACTTTCTATGCTTAATTTAAATCTAATTTGGTGATAGCTATAAAAATGGCTACTTTATGGATTAAAGCAAAGAAATGAAATTCATGCTATTCTCTGCAAAGTTATAATACTAAATGAAGCATTGTTCTGAATTTTAAGCCATAACCTTTTCAGCTTTAGTGAGGTTTCTGGAAAAATGCAATTCTTGGGAATATATTTATAAATCACTTTTCATCATAAAGACTTTGAAAATCATTTCCAAACATAAGTAAGTAGGTATAGGACAAGTGGAACTTCACACAGAATATATTTGTTGACAAACATCTATGGTAAGAAAAATAAAGTTTTATTACCAAGAAATGTGAAAATTATGATTGAATAAATTATGTTTATACTAAACATAAAAGATATCAATATTTTCAGAATAAAAAAGGAGAAAGAGAAAAAGAAACAGAGAGAGAGTGTGTGTGTGTGCGTGTGTGTATGAGAGAGAGAAAGAGAGAGAGAGAGAGAGAGAGAGAGAGAGAGAGAGAGAATGAAAGAGAAAAAGAGAGAGAGATGATCATTGCTTCACAATAGCCAAAATATGGGACCAACCTAGATGTCCATCATCAGATGAATAGATTACAAAATTATGGAATATACACATCATTGAATAAAGAAAAAAATAAACAGCAATAAAGAAAAACAGAATTAGGTCATTTGCAAGAAAATTGAAGGACCTGGAGAACATTATGTTAAGTGAGATTAGCAAATCTCAAAAAATTAAGGGTAATATGTTTTCACTAATATGTGCAAGCTAGGGAGTAATTGAGATACCAGAAGGACTCCAGACAATGGAGGAGAAACCCCAGGGGAGCCAGGGAGGTGGCCTAAGGGAAAGGGAGGTGAAGGAGTGAGATTCATTCATGGGATTACACCCTAGTGGCATACATAAAAATTACCAATTCAATCACAGTACTCTGTTTTGGGAAGAGGGGAGATGGGGAGGCAGAGGGTGGAAGCTGGGATGGTTTCTAAGTGCTGTATGCATCTCAACATGATTTAAAATATGATGTGAGACTATAATGCACCAATTAATGTATATTAAAATAGTAGTTCTCAGCAACAATAACTATGCAGGAGGTATCAGAGTACATGACTTCAAAATATACTACAAAGCCATAGTAATAAAAACACCATGGTACTGGCACAGAAACAGACATATAGACCAATGGAGCAGAATAGAAGTTTCAGAAACAAAATCACACACTCATGTCCAATTTATTTTTGACAAAAGGGCCAAAAACATACACTGGAAAAAAGATTGCCTCTTCAACAAATTATGTTGGCAAAAACATATGGAGAAAAAATTGAAATAAACTCCACTTTCTCACCCTACACAAGAGTTAATTCAAGATGGATCAAAGAGTTGGAAATCAGACAAGAGACCTTGCCGTTCCTTAAATAGGGTATAGGTCCAACACTTCAACACAGAGACACAGATAAAAACTTTTTCAAAAAGATTTCAAAGGTGCAAGAAATTAAAAGAAAGATCAATACATGGGATTGCATTAAAGAGTTTCTGTACAACAAAGGAAACTACCAAGAACTACAACAGAAGCCAGGCATGGTGGTGCACAGGCCCCACACTTGGGAGGCTGAGACAGGAGGATCACATAGGTTCAAAGCCAGCCTCAGCTACTTAGTGAGACTCTCAACAACTTATTGAGACCCTGTTTCCAAATAAAAAAATATAAAAATAGGCCTGAGAGTATAGCCCAGAGGTAGAAAGTCTCTGGGTTCCACACCCAGTACCACCAAAAAATAAATAAAAATAGATAAATAAATAATAAAATAAGAACTGCCAACAGAGAGCCCACAAAATGGGAGAAATTTTTTGTCAGCTATTCCTTTGATATAACTAAATAACTAATATCTAAAATATACAGAGAACTCAAGAAACTCAGTCCTAAGGGGAAAAAATAACCCAATCAAAAATGAACAAGTGAAATAAACTGATACTTCATGAAAGAAGAAATTCAAATGGCCAATAAATGCATGAAAAAAAATTCTCAGTACATTATCAGAGATGCAAATCAAAACTACCCTGAGATTTTTTTTTTTTTTTTTTTTTTTTTGGTGGTACTGGGGTTCCTGGAAGCCCTTATACCTCCGGGCTACACTCCCAGACCTATTTTATATTTTTAAACAGAGTCTCTTAAGCCAGCGCGGCTGGCTTCGAACCTGTGCGATCCTCCTGTCTCCGCCTCCCAAGCGCAGGGATTACAAGCGTGCACCACCACGCCTGGCTACCCTGAAATTTTAACTAACTCCAACTAAAATGGCAATCATTAAAATAAAAACACAAGTAAAAAATGCCGGCGAGAATGTGGGGTGACTCCCAAGTCCTGCCTTGAGCAGCGCAGGCCACTGGCAGCAGGTCGACTGCAACACAGTCCAACTTTCCCGTTTGCTCCCCTTATCCAGTCCCACTGCCCATGCAGTATTGTTCTGGTGGGGTCGGGGGATTCTCTCCAAGGGAGATAATTAGCTTCATGTTGGAACACTAAGGTACTAGAATAACTAAAATGGTGAACCACAGAAGAAAAGTCCCATTAGGACTTCCAGACTGCCAACTGCATGGTTCCGATGGATAGTTCTTGTGTTCTAACTACCAAGAGGGCCCCTTTCTGTTCAGTTTCTGATTTGTTGGCAGAAATCTAATTACTTGAGACGGCATCTTCCTACATAAAGCAATTCAGATATTATATGACAGTTTTTTCAAGGGCCATGTTTCCCCGTGTCTAGCCTCAGTTTGCCTAGGCCCTTTGAGGACATTTTGCTGGGAAACATTTAAGAGACGTTTTGCCTCAGCCGGAGAACTAATTCAATGGAGGCTGAAACAGCCTATTTATTTCTAGATCAGTTTTTTTTCTTCTTCTAGATAGGAAAATTTCTTCTCTGACTTCTACAATTATGCTATCAGTTGAGAAGCATTATAAATTTCCTCTAGCTAGATCAGTGCAGAGGAAAGCCAAGATAAACCAAGACAAACTCACTTTAAAAATACTTGGTTCAAAAAGGGATGTCTCATTGTGTCATTTCCTGGCCCACATTTGAGTTTTCTTTGTAGTTTTCGTTGTTTTCAAAGTTTTGTTTTTGTTTTCCTTTATGTCACAGTTATTTATTTATGTATGTATTTATTTATTTATGCAGTACTGGGGATGGAACCCAGTGGCATTCAACCTCTGAGCTACACCTCCGCCCTATTTTTTATTCTTTATTTTGAAACAAGGTCTAAGTTGTGGTTCGAGGCTGTCCTCGAACTACGATCATCTGGTCTCAGACTTGTTACCTCAGAATGCTGAGATTACAAACATGTGCTACAATGCCTGGCCCATGTAGCAGTTACTGAATCATATCCTAAAATGGAGCCTCTGTAACCCTAAACCCCCCAGTGACTTTATGGAGTGGGATTCACCTGACAGCATTGGATAGATTAGACTGAGCAGGAAAGAAGCCTTCATTTTATGAAGATATTGAGATTATAGGGTTTTATACAATTGCCACAAGATTTTGCCTATTCCAAATTATAACTAATCAATTTTTATGTATTAAAATAAAAAGGCTTTAAGGATTTTTTATATTTCTCAAATCTTTATTTTTTTCCCTAATCCAATATCACTTTAACTCAAACATTTCCATAGAACTCCATTATACAGTCTCTCTGGAGCTGAATTATCCGTGAGGATAGAAGGAGTTAACTTGAATTTAATTAAAAAAAAATCAATGAAATAAAATGAAGTTCTCATTAAATAATTAAACTACTACTCAATAATATTTTTTCTAACAAAATAATAGAAAATATACTTAAAGGTCACTTGATTAACTCTGTGGGATATAAATTGATTTCACTATTGTTCAAATGACAAAGAAGCACTGGAATTGGCCTCTGCTCACTATTCATGGTAGCAACCAATTCAGAATGTAAAACAGGAAAACTTTATCCCCATAAGCTGATCAATATATTGGTGCTTAGGAAAAGGTACTCCAAAGACCGTATGTGGAGTGAATAAAAGACATTAATGAACGCATTTGCAAATGACTGTAATGACTAAGTTAAAACCTAGATTTTTCTGAAAACAAAAAACACACACAATGTGTTTGGGGACAAACACATTCAATTGTGTCTCTATAAAATTTGGTAACAAGTTTTAAAGGGAAATGATTGGAAAATAATTATTTGTAATAGAAGAACTGAGAAATAACATTTTTAATTTGTCTTCCATTATCATTCATAAAAGACTCAGAAAAGTTATTTAACATTATCAATAATAAATTTCTTAAAATGCAGACAATACAATACAATAGATGATTACCATCAATTTAGCTGGAAAATAGGAATGAGGATAATTGAGAGTACTGTAAACTGGAAAATTTACCATCACTGGAAATTTATAAAGTTTCTAGTATCTTACCATGTGAAGAAAAAGACTCTATTAAGTTTTAATTCCTAATCTAGTAAGAATTTTAGTGTGTGTTAAACTACTACCTGCTCCATTTTTATTACATGTGAGAAAGAAAATAATACCAAATTAATGTTTTTTATAATGGTAAAATAAAGTAATTCTTATATTTGGAACTATGCTTCGAACATGGACTTACTAAATATAAGCCATATTATTTTATTGCTATAATGACAAACATAACTTCCTAACTTACTCTCAACTTCTATACAATTTTTGTGTTTATGTGCAAAAACTGGAGTTCACAACCCCCCACACCTGTTGCTGATGGCCTCTCTTTTATGATGACCACTTTTACATGAACAATAGTCATCCTATTGTAAAAGAAAAAGCTTACTATCACAAAAATGTGAATACAGTTAATGTCCTACATAGGTCTGATGGATAAGTTTTACACTTTTTAGTTGGAACTCAAAAGAACCAATGTTCTCATTTAAATGATCACCTCTCCTCTCCGCATTCATCTCTCTCTGCCAAAGCCGATTCGTGTTTACCATACTCTACACATTATAAAAAGATTCATACATTTGTTCTCCAGTTATAAAAAGTGATTTTTGTGTTTTCACCCATGGAAATAACTTGCACGGTTGATAAAGTTTTTGGTGCAGATAGAAGAAACAAGAGAAGACTATTATTGAAAAAATCTAGAATTGAAATCAAGTTGAGGACTAAAACAGTGGCTCAATAGCCCGGTTCATTATAAAATAAAAACCCTTTGATTATGTGGTTGGTTGAATTTGATTTAAAGAAAAATATGGTTGTCTTTTAAAGAAAAAGTGAAAAGAGTAAATTTTCTAATCAAAATAGTGGAAAACAGACTAATCCAGTAGCAGATAACTAGTACTGAAACAAAGGGTTTGAATAAAAATCCTAACTCTATCTTTTAATAGCTCTGTTAGCTTGTAAATTTTTCTTAGCCTACTGTGCTTATTTTCTCACTTAGAAAAGAGGAATAAGATACTTTCTGTTGCATAGCACGAATATGAAGATTAAGTAGGTTATTACATGTAAATAATTTCAAAACTGTTCCTATTTCAAAGAAAGTACTCCTTAAATATAAGAGATTAAAAGAAGAAAGGCTATAAAATTCAAGCATATATATTATTTGTGAATTCTCCATTAATCTTAATTTTCTACTCAGTAAGATAAATTTTTCAGCTGTTTTTGTTATTCTCTAATATTTGTGTCTATTTGGGAGTTGAAGTTTTACTTTTTACTACTTACAGTGAAAATCAGCAATCGTATTGTTGAAATTCAAAATCAGCAATTAATTGTACCTCTTCTTTGTCATTGTCAATCAAAAGAGATTTAAGAAAATAGAAACACAAACATACTGTTTCTGCTATAATATGCAAATACATTATTATAATCTCTACAACGTACTATTAACATGTCAGCACTCATCATGTGTGTTTTGAAAAAAATAGCAATAGAGAACTACAATGCCCAATATTTTCGTAGAGATCATTGTAACGTGATTATTTTTAAATAAACAATTGAATTGAATAATATCTTCGTGTTTAATTTTTTAAATTTGTGGTATATACAAATTTTTAATAGCAATAAGCATCTTGAAAAAAAAGGTTATAAGAAGCTGGGTATGGTGGCACATGCTTGCAATCCCAGCATTTGGGAGGTTAAAACAGGAGGATTGTGGCTCTCCAACAGCCTCAGCTACTTAGTGAGGCGTTTTGCAATTCAATGAGACCTTGTTTCAAAACAAAAAGTTAAATAATAGGGCTGGGAGTATATGTCAGAAGCAGAATGTCCCTGGGTTCCATCTGCAGTACTGCAATTAAAAAGTTTAAAAAAAAGCTAAAAGAAATGCAATTAAAATAATTTCACCAAGGCAGGATATTAATATTATGAAAATATCTGTATTTATAAATGAGGAGCTATATATAAGTCCTAAGCATAAAATTTTTATTACTATAATCACAATGAATTTTCTGTATAAGATGTGGATATAAAATTAATTTTTGACATTAAACATCCATTAGATGATTAAAAAGAAAAAATAATAGCATATTAATGCAGAAACATGTTTTTGCTTTTGATGTTATATAATTAATTTGCAGACAAAATTTGAGATTTATAAGCAAGGAGGTTCAAATTTGTAAACATGCAAAAATTGGATCAGAACTAAATTTTGACAGTGGGATTGTATTTTACTTATTTAGCCAGTGATATTAGGTATGCATGCTTTAAAAATTATATTCGTTCTATGAATATAGTTCCTGATGTTTTTAATATCAAGACCACATTTTTATATAATTAAAAAGATGTGATATAGCCCTTGGGAATATCGTTTCCAAAGCTTTTTTTACTAATATTGTAGAGGATGTAGATCATTAAATTATCCTGTAATTTCTTTCTGATTTATTGCAAAAGACACTTTTCAATTTTTTTTTAACTTTGTGAGACTATTAACTAATCATGTTTTCCAGAATGGTTGAGACCGTTAAATCACTGAAAGCTAAATTTAGTATTTATTTCAAGAAGTATATAATAACGCAGAGCTTGAATTTATTATGTTAACCCTGCTTTTGTTATCATCTTAATCTTCTGGTATTGTCTCTTAATAAGTTCTTTTATTTGAACTTAATTTATGTTATTTAATGTACATGCTATGCTTTTGACAGTACTTATTTTTAAAGTTAGTTGTAAATTTAATGCAATTATATATTAAATGGCCTTAATATCTTAACTTAGTTTAAATAGTGTGGTAACTTTAACAAATATATGAAGCAGTAAATGCAAACATTGGCAAGATAAAAAAAATTAATGTATAAAATCAGGGACAAAATTGTATAAATTACTTTTTCTTAAACCTTCCTATAGAATTATATATATATATATATATATATATATATATATATATATATATATATATATTCAGTTTTAAATCTATTATAACATGTAGTATAAAATATGTTTTTTACATCAGATTTGGAATTGAAAAAATAATCTAAGAAAAGTGAATATTATAAGATTTTAGATTTTAAGCACTTTAGTCAGTAGACTAAAATAGTTTTTAAAAAATTGTATTGGTGCATTGTAGTCATATATTTTAATGAAGTACAAGATGGCAGAGGCATACATGCACACATCACTCATTTAGCCCTTCCCAAATTCCCACCCCATTCTCTCCCGCTCCCTCCTTCTCATGTTTGGCTTAGTGATTGACTTTAATATGTTTGTGAATGCAACCAAGATGTTCCTCAAGAGATGAATGGATTACAAAATTATGAGATATATACATAATAGAAATTTAGTCAGCCATAAAGAAGAATAAAATTACAACATTTACAGGAAAATGGGTGGAACTGGAGAACATTATACTTAGTGAGATTAGTCAGGCACAAAAGGTAAGAAATTGAATGTTCTCCCTAACATGTGGAAGCTAGGGAGAAAGAGAATCATAGCAGGAACTCTAGATGAAGGAGGAAAATCCATAGATAAGCAAATAGAAGGCCTATCTAGGGTGATGGGAGTGGGGGAGGGAGAAATTCCCTAATATACATGATGTACATTCAAAAATAGAATTTTTGAAGTCACCTAAGTTTTAAGATTTTTAGATTTTTGTCCTTTATTCTTAACTGTATGGAATTCAGCTCATCAGCAAATGCCTTAAAACTCATACATTCTTTATGTAATTTTATCAATTAGCAGCCAACCAATAAAACTGCACAGAAAAAAATAGTCCAAGATCAAAACTGTATAAAGTATACTTCCCAGATGAACTCTATAAAATTATTTTTAGAATATACTTTTATTGGTATACTGTCATGACATTTCATAGAGAAATTCAAAGTGATACGAACATACACACACACATAGCACTTGCTATGTTTCTCTTTAGTTCCCATTCCTTTCCTCCTCCTTCCCCCTGTGTGTGTTAGGGAGATTGGTAGTGACACTTTCATATAAGGGCATAGTGTTATTTGGAATGTTCCCTTCACCATCCCTCCTTTTACTCCCCCCCACCTCTCTCTCCCAAGCCTTTTACACAACTGTACTGGTCTTTTTTCTCTACTCATTATCTGAGGTCATTTTTGTTTCCTCTTTTCTAACTTACACATATGAGAGAAAATATATGGCCCTCGACTCAGACTGGCTGATCTCACTTACCATAATAATCTCTACTTCCATCCATTTTTTTTCTGCAAATGTTTGTCTTTATGGCTGAGTAAAATTCCATTGTGTGTATAAACCACAGGGTTTTTTTTATCCATTCATCTGTTGATGGACAGCTAGGTTGGTTCCATAATTTGACTATTGTGAATTATGTGACTATAAAATGAATATGCACGTATCACTATACTATTCTGACCTTATTTCTTTAAAATATGTATCAAGGCAAGGCAAGGAGAAGTGTAGCTAATTCATACTGTGATTTTATTTAAAGTCTTTTTAGGAACATCCATACTAATTTTCATAGTAGTTGTACTAATTTATAATCTCCCTCAGTAGTGTGTAAGAGTTCTTATTTTACAACATCCTAGCTGGCATTTATTATTATAATTATTATTATTTATTATTATTAATTAAATAATGTATTTATTTATTTACTAGAGATTGAACCTAGAGGCCACTCTACCTCTGAGCTATACTCAGAGTCCTTTTTTTTTTTTTTTCACTTTCACGCAAGGTCTCACAAAGTTGCAGAAGCCATCTTTTGAGCCTGCAATCTTCCTGTCTCAGCCTCTTAAGTACTGGGTTTACAAGCACACACCATTTAACCTGGATAATTGTATTCTTGATGATTGCCATTCTAACTGGCATTATTTGCTATGTTTGATAAAAAAAAGTAAGACATTTTTCATGCAGTTAGTTCACTAAAATGTGTGTCACATAGCATTATACAATGTCTGGTGTCTATCATTCTCCTTCTTCCTTTAATTTATCCTCAATTATTTCACCTAAATTTGGAGTGGTGGCTTTATAAAGACAAACAGAATACCAGATGGTCTTCTTTGTGGTTCACTGAGTTTCTGTACTGGCAGGAAGTTAGATGATTGCATTTCAAGGTCCTTATCACTCGTTGAACAGTCTATTTTACTACAGGGGATTCCAAAGCTGTCAATATATTTTTGGCTAAGCTTGCTCAATCATTGTTTCCTTAAGCAATGGGCCTGTATAATCATATGAATATTTTGTGTACATCAAAATAATAAGGTTTTTTTCTAAATATTGTGGAACATAGATTTATATTAGAAATGAATATAGTTAAATGTTTATAAATTTTGTTTTTATTTGGGGAAAAATTTTATTAAATGTTTTCTGTAATTTCTTCAAAAACAAAAATTCTCTAAACATTCTGGATATCGCATTTATAAAACTTGCTTTTAAATTCTTATGTGTTAAAGCAAATAAATCAACCTCCAAAATGAACAAAATCTCCATAGATGCATAAGGCTCAAAGTTACACAGACTTGGCATAAATAATTGTTAAAGTATAGTTCCCGTAAAGAAACTGACTTTTGCCTTTGGTTTTAAAAACATATTTTTAGCATTTTTCTAGGAAGTTCACAGAAAAAGAAAGAAGTAGAAAATACTCCTCTAAGAAACAAATCCTCTTAATTAATAATACATTATTATAAAATATAATATTAAAATATGCAGATCTAATGTTTATCTCTTTAGTGTCAAAATAAATGGATTCAGTTAAAAGTCATGAATGAAGAAACAACAAAGTAAACCCACAAAAATGTTTGTGTTTTCATACATGTGATTGAAAAAAATGTAAATGACTTCCTCAATGGAGGAAGACACAACTTACAAACACAAAACAGGGAAAATGATACATGAAGGGGATGCTAAGAAATGGACGACTACTGCAGCAGTGGAGCCCAGGATGGTTAGCCAGAAAGAGCAGGAAGCCCAGTTTTCTCCTCTGAGTGGAGACAACATATGGAAGGCTAGCACATATTGCTTGCACAGGTGTATCATTCTATCTTTTTGCGTAAAATGGTGGAAATGCATTATATCATTATACATATTATATAACATATAACTTCCAAATTATATAACTTCCAAAAATGATTAACTGAAAAATGCATTTTACCCTTGGAAAACATATTTTTTTAACCAATAATGTATATGACCTGCTGATTACAACCTAATTTATTAGGCTAACTTGGGCTTCAAGTTTCTCTTAATTATTATACCTCTGAAAAAATTAATTCTACTGTATGTAAAATATTAGAACCTGGATATAACATTCTCTGGTGCTATTAATTTTCATATAACCCATGTATTAGTGTTATTATCACATTCAAAACATATCTTTAGAAATAAATGATAGCATATATTTTCTATTTAGATTATAACAAAGATATAATAGATAATAATTACTATGTGTGAATACTTGAAGTAAGTAGTTTACATACACTGACTTAATCCTCATCTTAATACAATAAAGTAGACAGGACTACCCCTGTTACTCAGATGAGAAACCTGTGGTTTGAAAAAGTTAATATCTGGATTAAGTTTCTTTATCTTCTTGGTATCAGAGATGTAAAGCAGAGCAAAGCTTTTATTAGTATATGGTCTATTCTTTCCAGAGCTCTCTTCTTATTTTTAGAATAAAACATTCTCAATTACACCAAAGCCTTAGGCAAATGTTCAACTGTCAATACATACATTTACATATGCTAACCACATTTATAATACAATAATTTGTAGTTATTATTTTGGTATATTTTTTAAATTCTTGAACTTTTATATATTTGGAGAAAATTAGTAATTTTTGAGCAGCTTCTATATACTAAGCATTGCACAAGTAGTACAAATATCCAATATCTCTAATATTTTAAAGTTTCAGTATATTTTGGACATAAAGAACTACACAATCAGAAAGATTAATGAATTTGTAGACCTTGTGTCCTAAAGACAAGTTCTTTACTCCATCATCCCAGATGTTTTTAAAGCAATAATACCAGTACATTTGCATCATTTTATCATACAAATATACTTTCAAAATAAGGTGAGGATACTTCTGAGGGCAAATGTTGGCCCGGTTATTAATTGAGTAACCTGTATTTCCAGAGAGTAATGAAGAAGCAGTAACTGACCTGGGATCCTTGTCAGTTTTTCTTTATGTCCAGGTATCATTAGGATTTTTCTGTCAGGATTTCAGGTGATAAGATAACCATTTTACCAAATTATACATGCTTAACATGCTAGTTCGTTCAAAAGCAAAACAAAATGTTTTCCTCATTACTATCAAATATTACTAGTAACATTAAAAGACTAGATCCTTTTAGGTGAAATGGAAGTAAAATGTCCTCAAATAATATGGCTCCGATAATAATAGGGAAGGAGGGTGGCAAAACTCAAAGTCTGTGCTAAAATATTTTCTGAAATAATACTTAAAATAACATGTTTGATCATCAACCATATCAAAATATCAATACCCCAGTCCTCTGAAAGAATTCTTAATATATGACTAATGACCTTCTGATATTCAACAGTGCACTTGAATTATTTTTTCTTTGGCATGAAACAGTTTGCCACTAACACGATTCTCTCTGTGATTCATGGAATTACAATAACACATTCTCTTCTTTGGGAGTAGGTTTAAGAAAAAAGAAAACAAAGCAGTTTTCAAGATTTTCTTTATCAAAAAAAATTAATAACTCTATTTGAGCTACCAAAAATATTTTTAAAAAGTGATATTACAGTAAAGAAAATTGGACTCTGGGGCAATATACTGATGATACTGGGGATTGAATCCAAGGGCTTTCTACCTCTGAGCTACATCCCAAGATATTTTTATTCTGTATTTTGAAACAGGGTCTCTCTAGGTTGCAGAGAGTATTGCCACATTGCTCAGCTGTCCTCAAACCTGTTATCTTTCTGTCTTACTCTCCCAAATATTGAGCTTACAAGATGTGCAACCATTCCTGGATGGATTCATTAACCCTTTAGAGCATAACTAGAGCTAAGGTATCTGAACACTCATGTTAGTTCTTAGATATTTACGTTTGACTATGAAAATATACTCATATCATCAAAACAATACCCATATAAATTTTCTTTAAACTTAATGATTATTAATACATTAAATTATCAGTGATTGATTTCTTAAATATTAAAATCTTAATACATACATGCGTGTGTGTGTGTTTGTGTGTGTGTGCGCGCATGCTACTGTGGGTTGAACCCAAGAGCATTCTACTTTTGAACTATATCACCAGCTCTTCTTTGTTTCTATTTTCTTTGAAAACAGGGTCTGGCTAAGTTACAGTGTCCTGACCTCAAACCTGTGATACTCTTGTCTCAACCTCCCAAGTACTGGGATTACAGACATATATCACCAGCACCACCATGCCAGGTTTACATTTATTCTTACATCAAACTGTTTAAACAAAACCTTTCACACTGAGGTTAAGATTCACATATAACATTGTAATTTGTATATCTCTCTGAAAAACACTTTTTTTCAGTTTGCCCTGGTGTGTGTACATAAAAATTCCAATACTCTAAGATTAGTCAGTCACAAAAAGTAAAGTATTGGAGGCTCCCCCTCAGTGTGGAAACTAGGAAGTAAAAGGCCATAGGAGAAACTCTAGATGAAGAAGGAAAAACTATAGATAAACAAATAAGGCGACATAACTGAAGGGGATGGGAGGGGGAAGAGGGACATTTCCTAATGTACACAAGGTCGATTCATAAACATACCAATCATGAAACCATGCATGTAAAGGAGGGAGGGGAGAGAAAATGGGGTGGGAATTGGGGAAGAGTAAATGAGTGTTGTGTGCATGTATGCCTCTATCATCTTGTACTTCATTAAGCTGTATGACTACATTAACCAGTACAAAATTTAAAAAAAAAACAAATTGAGAAATCCTATGGACAAATTTCCATTCTGAATACAGACTATGATGGTTTTAGAAGCTCTAATCTAGGAACAGCATAACCAGTTTGCTCTGTCTGCCAACAGCTCTTAATTAGTCAGAAGTGTGGGGCACACAGGGTGGAGAAGAACTCTCAGGCTCTATCAAAGCTCAGTGGGAATAAATGTCATGGGAGTGTCTACCAAAAGTTGGGGCACAGAAAAGTCAAGTGCTCTGGGTACTTTAATTCCAGATTTAGAGGACACGCATCAGGCTTCATGGTTTATAGGATATTGCTTAGCCCAGTAGCAGATAGTTAGTTGCCTTTTACAAATACTGGCAGATGGTGTTGATAAAACTCATCTTGCCTATGAACAAACACAAAAACCCTTGTACCATACCCTCTAGGTTGATGTGGCATTCATTTTTTCTTAATTAAACTATCATTGTTATGAAGCATCAAAAAACTCTCTTAAAGCAAAGGTTTCACCCAGGAGAGATGCTATGCAGACTCCAGGGGAAGCAATAAGCAGATCATTACAGAGTTATCAGCCCCCTGCAAAGTTATAAATTAAAGAATCAGTATGATATCAAATGGCAAAGATCTGAAAAAGAAAAGAACAGACTAAGTAGTCTCCCATCTTTTCCTTTGAGCAGAATGACAATGATGTACGCTGCAAAGACACTAGTCCTCTATTCTTTAATTTAAAAAATGGTTAGTGGGAGATAAATTGCATCTTAGAAAATTAGATCATGTGCTCTATGAAGTATGACTTAGAATCTACCATTAGCCTGTGAATATTAGTAACACATGAGAACTACCTTTGCGGTTGGAGAGGAAAATTTGTACTTTCTACATGAATTAGTGCCTCATTCCAAATGTTCTTGCTCCATATAGTTTGTATATTTAGCAATATTCCATGAAACCTTCCCTTAAAGCACTGTCCCTAGCTGAACTTCCATTCACTGGATTGGGAGATGTTAATGCCTTCCTTATCAAGCTGCCTGGTGGACTCTACACATTCTGCCAGGAAAGCAATTATCACACATTATTGTAATTACTTGATTCCATTACAACCTGCCCCACTGGACCATGGGTTCTCAAATGCAGGAATAATTTCTTAATCAATCTTTTTGAGGCCCAGTACACGAAACACTGCTTTTCACAGAGTGGGCTTTGAATAAGTACATTCCAATGGTAAATGCATTCATTAGTATTATTGCTGAGAAGAAAAGGTAAGCTTGGCAGACTGAAGTGAAGCACGCAGCCTTTCCAAACTCAGAGGGAGCCACATTTTTGATAGATGAAAAACCACAGAGGTTACAGTGAAAGTCAAAGGAAATAAGCCTGCAGGGACTTGGAAATGAGGGGTAAAGAAGTAGGGTGCAAGGTCTGGCAACAGAGTTTAACCCTGAACTAAAACAAGAACTGCAACAAAACAGTAGAAGTTTTGGTTCTAAGTTTAGGCTTGGACAGAAAGTTATTCCATATTTATTACCCATTACAAATTAGTCTTTGTTGACCATATATCTTTTTCTGGAGAGAGAATATGGTAATAGTTATTAAGAAAAAGTGGAATGATAGAGCTAACTAAATAATAAGTTAGTGTACTAGTACATTAAACTTTAACACTATTTTGATTTTTGTATTTATGTTTCTTTCTCCATCCCACTCTACCTATGGAGGTAATTTCCAAAACAAAGTAATTTATTTCAAAGGTTCTAGTCAATAAGCGGCAGAATCAGTATTTAGAATAAGTCTCTCTGATTCCAAAAAGCTATTATCTAAATTGAGATGGAGAAAAAGGAGCCCCATAACAGAGATTAATTTTTAGGTAATATTGAGAATGCTTAATTGAAATCTCTTAAAATCCTTCTTGTTTTTAAAGTATTTTAACTCATTTTAAAATATTTAGTTTTAAGTATTTTCATGTCTTTCTGAGTTGGGGGTTTTAATGGTTTTTAAAAAGTGATTGTCTTTTTGTTGATTTACAGATAATATCATGTTTCTGTGCATTATAATAAAATAGTTTTTTTCAGGTGTGGAGATGGAAACCAGGGGCATTTGATCTCCGAGCTATACCCCTTGTTTATTTTTTATTCTTAATTTTGAAACAGGGTCTCATTAAGTTGCAGAGGGCCTCACTAAGTAGCTGAGGTTGACCATGAACCCTGATTCTCCGGTCTCAGTCTCCCAAATGCTGGGATTACAAGAGTGCGCCACCACACCTGGCTAATAAAATAGTTTTGAGAGATGGAAACTATTTTTGTGAAGTGTCAAAATGTTAACAAGCTAAGGCTTTGAAACTAGAGAGAATGGTTCAAAGCTGGCCTCCCTACCATTCTCAGGAGACATTTCTCCCTGGAGTCTCATGTTTGTGCATATCTTGTGAGCAGAGATTTTTAACTATTATTTCTTTTCTTCCAACAAGATTATCTTTTCCATGACAACTGTATAGAAATTAGACTAGGAGAATATTTTTTTTAAGAAAGTATCTTCCACCAGAACAAATGACAATATTGTTTTTAGCCTTACAAGATGGAGATAGGGGCTCCCCCAGAGAAAAAATAAAGTGGGTGTGCCCCCTACCCATTATTAATGATTCAGGTTCCTGAGCACAAGGCTATTTTCTCCTATGATAGCACTTATTGGTGGGTATGTCAGAATTATCATATAATTCTGTGAGAATTGGGGCTCATGTATCTGGCAGAAGTCCTGATAACTCTAGCTCTTTGTACTGCTCTGAGTAATAAACTACCCTTTATTTTGGACCTTAGAAGTCTCCTGTTTTTTATCACCCTTCATGAAACTGGCAGAAAAACTTGTTTATGTTCAGGTACGGTAGTAGTACAATCTCAGACTGTCATAGTTTCTAATGTTTACAAATTATCTTGTGCAATTATTTTTACATAGCTGAACTTTATTTTCCTATTGTAAAATTTCAAATGGATAATGCTTCTAAACGTCTTAGGACATTTTTGGTGTTGAAATAAAGAACTGCTCCTAACAGTACTCATAGCTATTATAGCAACAAAAGAAGAAGCAACAATGACGGTAGCAATAGTAGTAGCAGCAAAGGTCCCCAACATTGAAAGAATTCAAATATATGGCAAAATTTTTACTAAGTGGGAGGTGTAGGCTATCTTATTTCATCCTATGTCAAATAGAAGAGACTTTTTTTCTCCTTGACTAAATGAGATAAATGCGACTCAAAGTGTTGATATGATTTGCTAAGGTAATTCACATGCTCAGAATGGACAAACCTGGGATAAGGAGTTAGCTGTGCCTGACTTCCATGGATTACTACCAGAATGCATTTGCAGCCACATAGTTGGAAGGAAGGTAGTACTTTAGACGTGCAGTGAGACATTTGCGTATCCCAGCCATAGAGGAGTTACTAAACATATACCCAAATATAAACAAAGTACAACTCATTAGGAAGGAAAGCCCAAAGAGCAAACAGGACTGATCTTCGGAATTTCTATGGGAAAGATTTTTCTATGTCCTTGGCCAGTGTTCAACATGATCTATTTTCCAGGTGTATTTTGAACTGTAGTCCACATTAGTATATTATTACACTTTCTGAATAATACAATAATCTTTCTAGCACCAATAATAAAATATATGGTACTATTTATGTCATAACTACTAATGCTAAGTTTCTACCTAAAATATTCTCAGAGATCTAGTCAGTATTTTTCAAAGAAAATAATTTCTTTTGGGTGATTTCGTTTGAAGCACCCCCTCATGTTACCCTTGGGTAACATGAAGCTGTAACTATCTTCTGTATTTCTATCTTTTTAATAAACTTCTTTAAATCTTCAAAAAAATAATTTCTTTTTTAACCTAAAATTTCAATATACCATAAGCCCCATATGTTTTCTAATACAAATATGAAGACACGTATGATTATATTTTGTGCCTATAAATATGTGTATAGAGAAGTATTTCACTATCTCATTTTAAAATTGTGTTGTCTTAGCAAGTATTTTGTATTTTTCTGTGCTTGTAATCCAGTATAAGATATGATTCAGATTCTGTAGGAGTGAGCACCAAACCTATTTTTCAAATATCTTTACTTGTGTCTTCATTTCATTTCATTTGCTATAAATGAACTTTCAATGATTATCAAAATAAGTAAGTTTACCTCTACAGATAGGAACAGGAAAATCCCATGAGGCTGTATTAACTGAATTGGCTATGCAGGTGAGTTGAGGGTGGCCATCAAGTATATATCCAGTTACACAGCTGTAGCGGATCTTGTCTCCAACATCGAACCTTGTACCATATAAAACACCTTTGGGAGGAACACCTGGGTTTCCACAAGAGCTACTCTGCAATTCTGTAGAAGAGAAGAAAAAGAATAATTTAGAGTTATTTAATACATGTTTTAATTTTATACATTTATAAAATTGTATATATATGAATATATTTTTCATTTGGAGAATCAGAAAAAGGAAGTATCTTCATTTAAATATACATGACATAGCTGGGTGTGGTGACACATTCTTGTAATTCCAGAATTCAGAGGTTTGAGACAGGAGGATCACAGTTCTCTGATAGCCTCAGATACTTAGTGAGGTCCTTTGCAACTCAGTGAGACCCTGTTTCAAAATAAAGAATAAGAAATAGGACTGGGAGATAGCTCGGAGGTAGAATGCCCCTGAGTTCCATCCCCAGTACCGTAAAAACCAAAACAAAACAAATAAATATACATGACATAAAGCTTGGAAGGGGAGCTAAATTTCACTGCATAGATGTTAAGTATTTGTGCTAGGAAATTTTATACTGTTTATCTTCATAACAAATTTTGAAGTCAGTATTATTCATATTTTACAAGTATTTTACAAGTATTATTCATATTTTACATGTAAAACTAAAGTTAATACCACTTCTGTGGCTTTTTAAAGTTACTTGCTAATAACATAGTAATAAGCAGGTCCTTTTTTATATGATTTCCAGTACACTGATGCTTCTATTTAACCCTAATCCATGAGCATTTATCCAAAAATAAATATACATTTTAAGTAAAAACTTAAAAAAAATTTAAAACGAAGCTGGGTGTGGTGGCACATGCTTGTAATCCCAGTACTTGAGAGCCTGAAACCGGAGGACTGTGTGTTCCCTGCCAGACTCAGCTACTTAGTGAGGCCCTCTACAACTTAGTGAGACCTGATTTCAAAATAAAAAATAAGAAATAGGGCTGGGGATATAGCTCAGAGGTAAAATGCCCCTGGGTTCAATCCTCAGTACCACAAAATAAACAAACAAACAAATAGAAATTCCCTAAGGCACATGATGTATATTCACAAACATACCAATCACTAAACCAAACATGAGGAGAGAGGGGGAGGGAACGGGGTGGAATTGGTGGAGGGCTAAATGAGTGATGTGTGCATGTATGCCTCTACCATCTTGTAATCCATTGTATAACTACAATGCACCAATAAAAAAAAAATAAATGAGAGAAAACATAATGCAGTAGAAAATGAACATTTTTTTTAATTTAAAGAGATAGGGTGCTGAGTATGGTGGTGTACAACTGTAATCTGAGTACTTGAAAGGCTGAGATGAGAAGATTACATATTCAAGGCCATTGTCAATAATTTAGGGAGAATCTCAGCAATTTAGTAAGACCTTGTTTCAAAATAAAAAATGGCTAGGGATGGAGCTTGGAGGTAGAAGGCTCCTTAGTTCAATCCCCAGTACAAATAATGATGATAATAATGATAATAATAGAGATTGTGCTAAAAATTTCAGAATTATTATTTAACCTTAAATTAATAAGAATTGTAAGTGCATATATTTGTGGCATTTTTACCAGCTCAATATGCAACATTGATGGATGCAAATATTTAACATTGTTGTTATAAATTTTATTTGATTAATGCTTAAAGTAGAAAGTATACACACATATGAAATTTTGTTCATCGCAGTGGTACATGCCTTATAATCCCAGTTTTTGGGTAGTTGAGACAGGAATATCACAGGTTCAAGACAAGCATGTGGTAATTTAGCTAGACCCTGTTTTGAAATTTTTTTAAAAAGGAAGGGCTGTGGTGTACCTTGGTGGTAGACTGCCCCTGGGTTCGATCTTTTGTACATATAAAAACTTGAGATTAAAAAAATAACAACGCTTGTAATCCCCGCACTTGGGAGGCGGAGACAGGAGGATCGCACAGGTTCAAAGCTAGCCGCGCTGGTTTAAGAGACCCTGTTTCCAAATAAAAGATATAAAATAGGTCTGGGAGTGTTGTCCGGAGGTAGAAGGGTTTCCAGGAATCCCAGTACCACCAAAAAAAAAAAAAAAAAAAAAAAACCAAAAAACCAAAAAATAAAACAACATCATTTCAGAAAGAAATTATTTTAAATTAAGAAATAGAAAAAAATATAAAAATAGCAGAACTTACAGAATAATGAGGTTTGTGGTGAATGATTTTCTGTATATTGAATTCTAAATTTTCTATTATTCCCATTTTATTATATTATCTATATTATAAATAATAATAAAAATATTACATTGATGAAGTAAAAGGTAGTATTATAATTTGAGTGCAGCCTGTAGTTTAGCTAATAGAAATGTATGAATGTAATTTTTTTAGTTTTGATGATTGAATTATGATTTCCTAAATCGTTAATGTTAAGGTATGCTAGTTAATAATATATGGGCCAGTCTTGGTGGCATGTTTTGATTCCAGCATTTTAGAGGCTGAGACAGGAGGATAATGGTTCATGGACAGCCTCAGCTACTTAATGAGGCCCTTTGCAACTTTGTGAGACTCTGTTTCAAAATAAAGAATGAAAAATAGGGCTGGGGGTGTAGCTCAGAGGTAGGATGCCCCTGGGTTCCATTACCAGTATTGCAAAAAAAAAAAAAAAAAAATTAAAAAAGAATATATGGGAGTTGTGGGCTGTAGCTCAGTGGGAGAATGCATTCCTTACAAGTCCAAGGCCTGGGTTGGATTCTCAGCACAACCAAAGGAAAAACAAAGTATATGGGAACTCTACTGTTTTTACAAAATAAAAGCACAAAATGATAAATGATAGTATGATGCAAAAGGAAAATATTTGTATTTTGTGTTGATAGTTATTCCACTTGTGCAGTTAGTAAGTTCCAAGAAATATGTTATACCCACTGCAGTTACATTGAAAACATCAGTGCCAATATTAAATAAAAACAAGAAATCACAAAACAACTCATAATATACAATTGGATGTTTACACAAACAATGAATACTTATGCATAAGAACTGCACTCAGAGATGATAATTTTATTTCTTTATTCATAATGTGATTAATTTGGGAACTGTTTTTAAAATGTATGTGAACTTTGTTTATAAACTTTCCAATGTTAATGAAAGTGAATATTACTATATAATTTGAAATACAAAGTCATTTTAACTGATGAAAATGTACTGAAAACAGAACATTCATAGAATAGAACTTGTATATATTTTATAGGTAAAATATCTACTTTGAGTTTGAAAAAACTTATTTTTATTTTCTCTAATCTACAAAAGTGAATAATTTGACTAGCAATAAAATAGCAACAATTTCTCTGAATACTTGACAATGTCCTTAATAATACATTTTAAGCTAATATTTGAAAATGTTACTTAGGATTTAAAATATTATTTAATATTTAGAAAATGTTATTTAAAGATAACATTTGAAACATCAGTAACCAAGGTCAATCACCTATATTCTTTAATTTCTTCAGGACATATATTTTATCTGCATTTGCAGTAAAAGTTAAAATAAATTTATTGTCTTTGAATTTTCAGCAGTTTTTTAAAAATGCTTTTTTTTTTTTTTTGAGGGTCTGGGGATGGAACCCAGGGGTATATGACCTCCAAGTTACACCCCCTGCCCTATTTTTTATTCTTTATTTTGAAACCGGGTCTCACTGAGTTGCAGAGGACCTCACTAAGTAGCTAAGGCTGTCGCGAACCGTGGTCCTCCAGGTCTCAGCCTCCCGAACGCTGGAATAACAATCGTGCGCCACCACGCCCGGCTTCAGATTTTTTTCTATCATAAACAATAGCTCATTTGGAACTACTTCATTTTTGGGGGGAAATTCACTTGATTAAAGATGAGATGCTTCCTGCAATAAAAGCTGAGGTTAATAAGTTTTGATAAAATGAATAAGAATGCAATCCTTTGAATATAGTAATAACAAAGGAAACACTTTTAATGAAACTACCATTTTTGTCCTTATATTTGATCCACTCCTTTTCCATCCACTCTCTAAAAATAATTAAGGTCAGGACTTCAATTATCATAAAGTTATATATCTATGATAAAAGTAGTTTCCAAATTGCTTCATAGGAAGCAGTTAGGTAAGGAAATAGAGAAGAAAGCTCTAACTAGTTTGTTTTACTCAGATATGACTCTAACTTATTTATTTGCGGTGCTGGAGATGGAGCCCAGGGGCATTCTACTTCCAAAATACACCCCCAGCCCTGTTTTTTATTCTTTATTTTTGAAACAGAGTCTCACTAAGTTGCGGAGGGTCTCAGTAAGTAGATGAGGCTGTCCACAAACCACAATCCTCCATTCTCAGCCTTCCAAATGCTGGGATTACAAGCGTCAGGCACCACACCCAGCTTTAACGTCAATTTAAATGAATACATGTTGCACAAAACAAAGTACCTGAAGGAAAAATGGAAAATATATCAAGTGAAGCAGTGAACAAATAACAACACTGGTTGAAATCATATTATCTTCTTCCTTGTGGCTGAATTATTTCTAAATCCATAGGCTGACAAAAAAATGTAGGTTGCTTCAAAATGAAACTGAAAGAAGCTAATTCCAACACATGACTAGACCTCATAAAATTTATTCTGTTTCTTCCCCCTGTATATCACCTTAATATATAAGTGCCTCTGCCCATCATCCTTTGTCAATTGTGTAACTCATGATGATAGTTCAGACGTTTTACATTCAGGTTAATATATTCTGATTCTATAGACATTGCTCAGGGAATCTATTTTTTCTTCTCTCTCCACCTTTTGAGAGGTTTCCTCTATATTGTCTGTGTTCATTTTAAGATGTATAGCCAAGAAGGATGTGTTATTGACTGAAGAATTATGCAACATGTCACAAAAATACTATGCTATAATTGAAAGTCACTTCTTTGTCCCGTGTGTGTGTGTGTGTGTGTGTGTGTGTGTGTGTGTGTGTGTGTGTGTTTTATAAAGGGTTAAACACAGAGACATTCTATCTCCGGTCTACACCCAGCCCTTTTTACTTTATTATTTTATTTTTTTGTTTGAAAGCAGAATTTGCAAGGGTGCTGAGAATCTTTCTAAGTTGTTGGTCTTAAACCTGTGATCCTCTTCTCTCAGCCTCCCAAATACACTAATTATAGGTGTGCACCACTGCACTCAGCTACTTGTTATGATTTTTAAAGTAAATATTGCTACATATTGAGCTTTTGAATTAAATTAGCATTTAGTTAGTAAAATCTTTAGAAATATCTAATGTTGCTTCTACCCACTGTCAAGAGTTTGAATACCAGAGAAAAATAAAGTATCTAATCACACTCAGTAAATAAAATATAAAAATATTAAGTTTTTCAAGTATTTATAATAAGTCGTGATTTTTTTTAATATTATAAAATACATTTAAGGAGAACAGAGATTTAAACAATAAAATAATTTTTGTGTAATTCATCAAATATATATTCAAGTTAGCCACATTGTGATTCTCCCAAATTTGTTTTTAATGCAACTGATTACATCTAAAAGCAGAGTTACTGACTATGGTTATCGCTTTCATCAAACAAATGCATTAATATATTAATCAAAAGGCTAATGTAACTAAAGTAAAAAAAATTCTTAGACCTGAAAATTTCATTCTGTATTCTATCAAGCAAAGATTTAGATGAGATGTGAAGTGCTTTGAATTTTTTTTCAGTATGTTGTTGGTTGGGCAGTGATCAGATATTTTAAAAAACAAATATACATAAATTTAAAAAAAATCTTTCTACTCACAGAAGCCTGGTTTGAATTTTATTCTTGAAATCTATGCAATGAGGTCATGTTTGTAGATAAAACAGAAATAACTTAGAGTTGGTAGTTTTGTGAATTGAGATCATTGAAAAAAAGAATCTGAAAACTTTGCATTCAAGATGTCTCTGAAAAAGTCAGAAACTATTGGTGTCAAGTTATTGCCCTATGCATAACAAATTGAATCAATATATATATATATATTTTCATCAGAAAAAATGAGTATTTTGTTTATTCTCTTTTCATAGATATTAAAATCATTAGTAAATATCATAAAAGCATTAATAATTATAATAAATCATTCTAAACTATAAAATATTTTTTTTTGCAGTACTGGGGGATGGAACCCAGGGGTATTCTACCTCCGAGCTACACTCCCAACCCTATTTTCCATTCTTTATTTTGAAACAGGGTCTCACTGAGTTGCAAAAAGCCTCATTAGCTGAGACTGTCCACAAACTGTGATCCTCCTGTCTCAGCCTACCAAATGCTGGTATTACAAGTGTGCGCCACCACGCTCTGCTTAAAAGATTTTTAATAGAGCAAAATAATAAATTGAGGAAGACCTAAGAAATTTTTTAAAAATCAACTTTATTGTAGAGAATAGAGATTATTATAAGTGTGTGGAATATTGACATTATATGAGCTTATTAGTTTAAAATTAATTCAGTTTTATTAGAAATAATTGTTAGCTGGTCGTGGTGGCGCACGCTTGTAATCCCTGTGCTTGGGAGGTGGAGACAGGAGGATCGTGCAGGTTCGAAGCCAGCCGCGTTGGCCTAAGAGACCCTGTTTCAAAAAAATAAAATAGGTCTGGGAGTGTAGCCCAGAGGGAGAAGGGCTTCCAGGAACCCCAGTACCACCAAAAAAAAAAAAAAGAAAGAAAGAAAGAAAGAAAGAAAGAAAGAAAGAAAGAAAGAAAGAAAGAATTGTTAAATAGAATGATCAAAATTAATGTTTTAATATAAGAAGCTAAAGTGATATGTACATATCATCTGGATTAGAATATGTTTTATAAGACTATTAATATAAAAACATAAAAAGTTATTTACATCATTTTTGTGCTAAGTAATGCTCAATACACAAATATTCTTTAGTATATTATTATTATAATCAATTTTGTATTTGAGATACCTAAATTAGTTATGATTATGTTATTTATTAGAGGCAGAATCATGTGTCAAATCTTCATTAAATGCTCATTAACAGCTATATAATTTTTAAGGACTTAAAAATATGAAAAATAGTTTATTCAAGGGTAAATCAAATTTGCACGCTTATAAATAAAATTGTAGGCCTAATATCAACTTTTGGTGGAAGACTTATATAACCCAAATCACAATACTGCTCTATAAGTGTCATTGATTCATTAATTCTTTCATTTATTCATTGGTATCATATATCAAATACCATGCTAGTTACATTAATTGTCAAGTGATATTTTTGATATATTGCAGTTAATAAAATATAGATGAGTTAAAATATTAGAGCGCTTAAAATACAGTTTAAATCCTCAAAATATGTATAAATCCCTGTAGAACAAAGATTCTGTCATGATTTTCTTTGAAAAAATAAATAAAACAATTTGAAAAGGAGTAATTTATACTAATAAACATAGTAAAACAGTCTTGGTTCTAAATAAATTCTCAGTTTGAAGCTCATGGAGAGTTGCAAAAGGCCAGATGTTTAGCCAATTATCAGAAAAAAAAATTGACCTTGAAAATTGAAATGAAAAATCGAAACAAAAGATAAAGGACATCATGACTACAGAATTGCATAATTATTTTGTCAAATTGATGAAGCGTGATCCTGCTGAGATCAATTAACAATGCTTTAAAACGTAAAATGATATCTACTAAGGGAAGTAAAATCAAGTTGTTTGTACTTCTTACAGAAAATTAGTCTTAAGGTTTTATTGCCCAGATGATTAAAAATAATTTGCGGGATCATAACATCAAACCCAAGTAAAATGTTTTGTACCTAGTACCTCTCAGCCTAAGACTTCAAACCACTTGACAAACTAATACACTTTCTAAGATTTTAGTGATACAAATGTTCTCTATCACAGATGCTGAAAAATTTCATTCATGTAGGACATAAATGGCATAGTTTGGGAGTTCTCATGGGGACTTTAGTTTGAGCAAACATTTTGTGAATATATTCAATGACTTGTGGCATCTCTCATACCTCCCTGTACTTTTCTTTAACTATATATAAATGAATAAAATTTATGTGTTATGTATATATTTCACTAGACTGAACATATTGGGAACAAAAGCTTTCATTCATTTTTGTGTATTAAGAATTTAGCAATTTGTTTTGGAAAACAAAAATGCATTAAGTTATCTTCTTAATAATAAAATATAAAAGAAGAACATTACACAGACTTTGTAAGAATAAATGTTTGAATACAAAATAAAAGAATGGACCTAGTAACATAGAGCAGAGTGCTAGGTATATCACGGATTAAACTTGTATACTAATAAGCACTAGATTATATTGGCAATAGGTGATCTTCTGTGGGTCAAACGATGTAGTTAACACCACATCAGGAAAATGCATTCACTTCTCTAAGCCCTCTTTTAGCTCTAAGCAATTCTCCAGCTTCTGGTTGAGCTGTGGATTTCACTTCGATAACACAGATGGAGCAAACATGAGTCCACGTTTGCCATTTTGAAAGTGAGCCTCAAAAAGGTTCAGACTCGCTAATTATTATGCCCACTATTGTTAACTATGATTTAAACTTAAAAGAAATTCAGCTAAATCATTGGCTGCTAGAAATGAGAACAATGAAGAAAGGTAACTACTTGCCTAAGAGGAAAATAGATTACTAAATTGATTTTGTGGGGGAAGCAGTGGGATGAACATGAATTAAAATATACTTCAAGCTTTAGGAGAAAAGTTTATTGTCCCAATTTTTTTTTAAATAGTAAAAGTTGGGCATGGTGGCACATGCTTGTTATCCTCGTGTTTGGGAGGCAGAGACAGGAGAATGCGCAGGTTCAAAGCCAGCCTCGCTGGCTTAAGAGACCCTGTTTCCAAATAAAAATATACAAAATAAATCTGTGAGTGTAGCCCGGAGGTAGAAGGGTTCCATCCCCAGTACCACAAAAAAAAAAAAAAAAAACGTAAAATAAATTTTAGATTTAGTTGGATATATTTCCAATGGAAAGTAATGTGAAGTAGTGGAAAACTTTATGCAAAATCAAATACATAAAAAAATGTACACTCCCTAAGTAACATCATACTGTTTTAATTTGGGGATATAAGTAGGACCCACTGGCAATACAGAAAAACAGTTTGAGAGCCAGACAGATTAATGGTAAATTCAGTGCAGAAAATCCTTTGCATGACATGCAGACTAATGGTTACTGATACACTACTTTGACTTCTGAGTAGAGGATATTAATTTTCCTTAATCTCAGATTTTTGTCATCTTTTTCTTTCTTCTGTGTGCTAGGGGTGGAACCCAGGGGAATTCCACCTCCAAGCTTCCCTAAAGAAATTTGTATTCTTTATTTTGAAACAGGATCTCACTGAGTTCCAAAGGACCTAAGTAGATGAGGCTGTCCGCGAACTGAGATTCTTCTGTCTCGGCCTCCTGAATGCCGGGAACATGCCCGGCTTTGTGTTCGGTTTTTGGCAAAATAAATTCTACCAACTAAAATGAACTTATTAAAATGATATCATATGTTTTTTTAGATGATACAAATATCAGTGTATTAATATAGTTGAGTGAAAATGTCATATTAAAATGTTATGATCAGAAGACGCTAACCTATACATCTAGTATATGTTTCAGAATATAATCAAAAGCTAAAAAATAATAATAGATAAAAAGTCATATCAGAAGCCATATTCATGGTAAAGTTTCTAAAAATAGAAGAGTACTACCTCGGGCATTTGGGGGTAGCATTTGATAGATTGATTCAGATTAACAGAAAAATATGAAAAGACTTACCTTTCTTTATGACAGAATTGGGACAAGTATCTGTATTAAAACTATGGAATGAAAGTAATTTAATTCTTTAAAAAGAGTTGTTAAGCTGCTCATGGATAATTTACCAAATTATGTAATCATCAGATATGATAAGTGAGAGATGCCACTGAATTTTAGCAATTAATCCATCACCATATAATTATCAAAGCCTGAGGCATAATGTCAAGGGGGCATACCAAATATGACACCATTTCTGTCTTGTTGGGACTTCTAACTCAGTTGAAAATATAAACTAAAGATTGAAAATGAGTCCTTGTTCCATAACATGAAGATGGAAAATAAAAAGCAATCACAGCTATTATATACTGATGAAAAGAATACTGTTGTGTGAAATATGCTGGATCTTAATTGGAAAGGAGTCAAAAGGAGAGTCAAATAAATTATATGAATAGGATTCATAGGAACATACAAGATGTGGTCAAGGGTAAGGCAAAGCAGGTTGGCTTGAGAAAACCATACACATGAGGAAATAAGGAATGAGATTCAGAAAAGACCGTAGAGTCACACTTTGGAGAGACTCAAAATGAACTGTTTTAGGGTCTGTGCTAAGCTGCCTCTGCAAGAAACCTAAATGAACTGGATTAAATAAGACAGCAGTTATTTCTATGTGACTGTCTTATTTGTGGAGGCCAGGAGGAATGAGACTCAGGTCATTAGCATCCCAGGTTCCTTTGGTGTTGTTGCTTGTTTTTCTCGAGGGCACTGTCTTTTCCGCAAGGTAAAGCTGGGTTGTGCAAGTGTTAATTTCTAGAGTACTGGAATTTAATGAGCAGTATTGGGGAAAAGAAACTTTAACTCTTTTTCCTTAATTGCTGACAAAACTTCCTCATTACTACATCCTCCTCCAGTTTCAGGTTTTCTAAGAGATGCACAACAGGCTTTCTGTTAATAGTGGTGGTATTTTTTCATCAAGGCCAACTATAGTTCATCATCAATCAGATATGAGCAGAAAATGGATGGTCATAATATAACCCTCCTGTGGAAAAAAAAGTAAAGAAAGGGGAATATCCATCATCAAAGTTCATGGAAATGAATAGATCCCGTTGGCAGAAGTTATGAAGAGCCACCTGCCCTGGCACAGTCTGATTCTGGCGCCTTTGTGCTGTGTCCTGCATTTTCTTCTGAATTATGCTTCTTGGTCCACATTCTTTGTGACAAATTTTGAAGTAGATCTGGAAGAATTGACTAGCCTTTGAAGTACACAATTCTATATTTGTTAATGCAAGTTTTCGTGCTTAAAATTGATATATGGTTGGAAAATCTAAGGGTTTTACAGATGAGTCATAGAATGTGTTTGGCTAAATCTTCCTTCAATAATGTATTAGAAATTGGCTTATTTGCTCTCAGTTGTTCTCATGGGCCAGTGACTCTTCTGGACTCTTGAATAACACCAGCCAGGTCTTTCCTTCTCTTTTTAATTTGGACTCACTTCAGCTGATCTGAAACAATAAATTTGGTAAAAAATGCGATGTTTTTATCTTACATCCAGCCACAGAGTTGCCTTCCATTTATTTGTCTATGTGAGCAGGTTTCTTTTCCCTAAGAGTCATTAGAATTTTATAGTATATATTCTTCATTATTTCTTTGAAAATAGAGAATTTATTTCTGATCTCTTCTGTTTGTTGTAAAACCTTGTCTTGGGCAACTATGAATAGATGAAATGTTTACCATGTTCCTTATAACCTCATTATTTATATGTGTATATTTTTATTGATGCACTGTAATTATACATCATAGCGAGGCTCAGAACGACACAAAGCTTCTTTCACATTCTATTGGACTCTCTTCAATTATCTAAAGAACCTTTTCTTTTCTATTTTCTAACTTTCACTTATGAGAGGGAACATATGACTCTTGATGTGCTGAGACTAACTGATCTCACTTAGCATAACATTGTAATTTCATTCAGGTTTCCTGAAAATAACATAATTTAATTCTTTTTATGACTAAGTAAAATTCCATAAAATTAAAAAGCTTCTATGCAACAAAGAATACTTCAACAGTCTGAAGGAGAGCCTGCAGACTGAGAAAATCTTCGCCAGCTATTTCTCTGATACAAGACTAATATCTAGAATAATTTAACCATTTTGGCCCAGAGGATCAATGATCTGCTCTCCACATTGTAAGAAATAATTGCTTTATCAAACCCTTGCCATAATAGGCAGAAGTCACTAACTGTTCCATTCATAATACCTGTTTTCTTGCTAAAATTCCTAACCACAAAATAGTGACATATATTTTTACTTTTTTCTTTTAGCATACCACTTTCAGTACAAATATTTCACCCTTGCCAGAAATAAAAAAAAAAAACACCTTTAAAGAATAAATTGATTTATAGTAGTTTCTAAGAACAGGCTGTAGGCTAGATGTTTTGACTAATACAAAATTAGCTCCATAAAAGAACTGCTACCCCAAGGCTACCACTGGAATTGTATGCTAGAGTCTGTGCCAATTCCTCTGAATAGTGTGGGAAGAGGCTATGGAAAAACCACCTGAAATCACAAGTAGAGGATTAAGAAGGGAATCATAGCAATAGACAACAATAAATATGAACCGTGGTGGTTTTCCTATAAAAACTGGAAAATAGTGGACACTGCTGTAGTGAAATTGAAACAATGAAATCAATATCATGGGCCTATGAAAAAACTTACTCACGCCTAAATACCATGCCTCGTTTTCACATAAGTCCATATAGTTAGCAAACATAGTTTACACACCTTACAGAAGCCTTAGAGATATATTTTGGTTTCATTTTTTCCTTAATATTTCCAAATAGGAAGAGCATGACATGAAGACTGATCAAATTTATCCAATCATACTGCCTAATTAAGGTTTCTCTCTTTCATCTTCTTTCAGTTCATAGGTAAATTTTCTCAAATCACCCCCACACAATCTCTCTAACTCTGCCTACATGGAAAAATGCAATCTCCCACCTGAAGATGAATCTTCTATTGTTACGCCTCTTTTTCATCTCTCCATCATCTTCTTATGTCTGCCTGCCTGCTCAGGAGCTTGGTTTCAAATATCTGCCCCCAAATATGTTATATATACTTCTTTCACAGGCTTGCTTACACCATTTAAAAATACCTTCCACGTCTTGGCCTATCCAAATGTTTCCATCTTTCAAGATAAAAAAACAAGCTTTCTAACTTTTTAAGAACCAGGTTAAAGCATTAGCTTAATTCAAAGAATTGGAGAGAGAGGAAATTATGAGCCTCAAATTATTTCAAATCTCTTTGGGAATTAAATCCCCCTGAAATAATAAGTTGTGAATCCAATATCAAAGCAAAGTATAAGATGATAATCCTTCTGGGAGCAGAAATGTTGGGGAATTGAAAAAGAGGGCCTCAGTTTTCCTTGATAACAAAGAATACAATAGGACTGAATGATTTTACTCTTCTAGAGTGATATTTAGCCTTTGCTCCCTACAGGGATACTCCAAGAAGTATGGCAGGAAATGAAAATCAAATGAAAGGGCTTGTTCCAGCTTGGTTACACTCTTGCAGTTACCTTATTGTTATAGAATGAAACACAGTCAAAGAAGTTCCATTAGTGAAATAAATTAAAGCTGACCATGAATCCTATGCTTGCCATTTACTAGTATGTAAACAATGAGATTTCAATACTTCGGTTTCTTTTTTTATGGGGTAATATCATTATTACTCAGATTGACTTAGGTTAATTAAGCAAATTAATAGAAACTCATCATGGTTTTTAACTACGTTGTATGTTTCTTAATATCACTATTTTTTTTAGGATTCATTTACTGTTCATTTGCTTCCTGCTGAAAAGATGGCTATTTGCACATGAACTCATTTTCTTCAGAAAATATGTATGTATGAGCCTTGAGTTTATCAGATATGTCTGATTTCATTTCATTCAAGCCACATCACATTTAACAGTGGCAAAGGTTTCCCAGTGATGCATTTACATTGTTATTAGGCTCATTTATCTTTCCCCAGATCTTAACAGTTAGACAGTATTTTACCTTTTTAAGTACTGACACCTCCTAATCATGCTAACTAGTTTTGTTGCTGGTTATAGCTCATGATATAGTACAATAAGAATCACTTCACCAAAGCTATGAAAACTAATTGAAACCAATTATGACAATTATCTCTCTGCTCAGTTGCTCGCACTAGACTCCTTGCTCATTTTATACTGTCAGACTGCATACAACTTTTCCCGATGTGACCTACCCAATTGCATTTCAGGCTTTATTCAGTGAGCAAGCATATTTCTGATTAAAATTAATAAGGGCTATGCATGGATTGAGTGAGGACTGGAGTTATTAGGATTGTAATATGAATATAAGAGAAAATTAAGTGTTATCGGACCTTCTTATTTTAATTAAGTACCCAAACACTCCTAATCAAGCATATAATTAAATTTAAGAGGAAGTGTATTGTGTGCTAATTGCCATTGATTATTAATAATATGCTTATTTATGCATGCAAACTCTATAACGACATATATCCCCAAACTGTTTCTGAATGAAAATAACTGAGTTTTGCATAATGAAACTATTAATGAAATGAAATCTTGCAAAAAATATCAGAGCAGAAAATATCTCAAATCTCAGAACCCCTCTTCTCCAACACTGCCTTTTGAAAAAATCAGAGCAAATTATACATATGAACTTCCACAGAAGAAAGTGAACAACTATATTCTGCTTCTTTTCCCAATTATGTTTTATTTTTTTGCAATAATATTACTTTGAGTATATTTTATCAAAACAGAAAGGATTCATATTGACCAAAATCATAATTGATTCAATTGTTATTTTAGCTACTTTTTGAGTAAAGCAAAGTTATGTTTCCTCACAAACGTTGGAGCTGGATAGAAATTGGGAAACAAGGTTCACCTCAGATAGGAGAGTAGAGATTTTAATGGAATGACAGAGGGGCTGAGAAGAGGGAGAAGAGGGATAAAGACATAAAGAATGTGACAGTTGATAATGCTATGTTGATAATGCTATTACATCATCAAGGCCAATCTCAAAGACATGTATAAAGAAGTGGAAGGAGGGAGGATGGCATCCAGAGGGAAGAGTCGTGTGCATATATGTTCCTACTCTTTTACACCGCCACATGATGTATAATTGCAGTGCATCAATAAAAGTATAAAATTAAAGAAAATATTTTAAAATGACTTTCCCTATATGCCACAAATTAATCATTTTTGTTCACTCATTTATTATCATCTAATTGTCATTTGTTTATAAAGTATCTATTGCATGTCACACATGATCAAGGCACTAGAGATTCAAGAATGAATATATACGCCTTTCTTCATGGTGCTTGTGAGCAAAATTTATAAGTAGATGATGAAGAGGAAACTCAGATACCACATAAGATAATAAATAAAAATGTAGTGGATTGTTAGGTGACAATAAATAGGAAAGAGCAATAGAAAGAAAGAAAGGGGAAAAGGAAGTTTGATAAAGCTTTCTTAGAAAGAGAAGAGTAACTGCAAATAACTTGAAACAGAATTCCTTGAGTGTTCATATAACAGGGCAAATACATATAAGATAGAGTAGACTAAATGAGGAATGACTAGGAAGGAATCAGGGAAGAGTTGAGACTAGGCCAGATAATATAAAACTTGGAAGTATATTTTCAGTTTATTCATTTGATGTTTATTCTTGTTTATCAAAAATACATTTTTTCTTTGTTTTGGGTACTGGGAATTGAATCTAGGGACATTCTAACCCTAAGCTATACTCTTAAGCCATTTTATTATTTTTATTTTGAAACAGAAAATCACTAAGTTACTGAGGCTAGCATGCAACCTGCAATCCTTCAGTCTCAGTCTCCTAAGATCTAAGATTAGAGGACGGTGCCACCATGCCCAGCTCTCAAAAGATATATTTCTATAGTGATTTTCTGTTTTTTTTTTCTTTTGTTTATGACATACAGCCTCACAACTAAGAAGATAGACTCCGTTTTTCACCACTCCACACTATACCCTTCTTGGCATAAGTGACCCATAATTTTGATTGATATTTTCAACATTAACAATATAATTTTATCAAAATCATTAACAAAACTGCATTTTGTATGAGTTATGATTATTTCTGCCTTCTGAAAAGTCTGTGTTTTCCATGGGATTAATAATTTTTGTCTTTTACTTCTCACTTATTTTAAGTGAAACACAATTTCTAACCTTTTACCATTGAATTATCTTTGAATCTACCCTTGATACACTTAGATGTATCAGGCATTCAGCTTTAACTGCAGAATAATTTTTTTCAGAAAAATTTAGTCTTCCTCTTTTGATAATTTGATATCTATTCTATGTTGCTTTTGGTAGAAACTTTTTTGGATACTCCAGTAAACATTTTTTAAGTTGGGATTCTTTTTTCCCATATTCCATAATATTATCTTTGTCATTTAAAAATACCAGTAGCTTTCTGAAATTGTATTTTCATATTACTCTCAAATTCCATAATAGTTTTAATCATCATAGAATCCTATTATGAAACCATTTATTTTAGAATTTAGAAGGCAAAGTTCTGTATAAACCACTATTGATCTATTGCTATTTTAGATTTTATAACTATTATAACTATTTATTTATTTATTTATTTATTTATTTATTTAGTACTGGGGATGAAACCCTGGGGTCTTCTACCTCTGAGCTACACTTCCAGACCTATTTTATATTTTATTTGGAAATAGGATCTCACTAAGTTGCTGAGAGCCTCACTAAGCTGCTGAGGCTGGCTTTGAATCTGCACATTCCTCCTGTCTCAGCCTTCCAAGTACTGGGATTACAAGCGTGCACCACCACATCCAGCTTATTTTATAACCTTATAATGTGAACTCCATAATGTACTAAGATATACTTATTTTAATAGTTATCATTATATCTCAAGAAAACTAATACTGTCACCAATCCTTGCCTGCCAAATTCTAAGACATATTGCTTTCGTATTAGAAACCATTAGATTGAAAAACCCCTAATATTTGTATTTACAGAACATAACTATATACTTTTAGGGAGTATGATGTGATGTGTTGACATATTTATAAAATGTCGCATCATTATATCAAGCTAATTACCATATTCATCACTTTGCTTACCTATCATTTTTCATGATGAAAGTTTTGAAATTTATTCTTAGCTTTTGGAAATGCATAGTACATTGTCATTAACCACTGACACCCTGCTATACAATACTTCTCAAAACCTTTTTCTGCTATTGTTACAGTTTAGATTTAGAATGTCTCTCTAGACATCAAGGAGAAAAGGCAGCCATGTTGGAAGGAGGCGGGACTGGGTTGCTGAGGAGGATTCGTGGGGTGGGCCTTGGGGATTATATATGGTTCCTCCTTCTCTTGCTCTCTCTCTTGCTTCTGGCCTTCATGATGTAAGGGTGGTATCCTTGCGTGGTCTCTTTCTCTGTTTGCTACTCCATGCCTTGAGCTCCAAAATATTCACTTGGCCTAACATAGACTGAAATCTTAAAATCTCTAGAACTATAAGCAAATACATCTTCTTTCTTCTAACTGGTTGTCATCAGGAATGTTGGATTATAGCCATGAGAATGCTGACTGAAATACCTGCCTATTGAAAACTTATATTCCTTGCTTAACAACTTCACATTTCCATCATCCATATTCTCCCAGATTCTAGTAAAATCTTTTTACTTTCTATTTGAAAGAGTCCATATTTAGTGCATTATACATATCAAAAAGACCACTTGACACTTGTCTTTCTGTACCTGATTTATTTCATTATTTAGCATAATGTTCTCCAGATTCATTCATATTTTCACAAATGTCAGAACTCTGTTCTTTTATGACTAAATAGTATTCCTTGTGTATATTTGCCACATTTTTTTCCAGTCATCTTATGTAGAGGGACACTTAGACTGTTTCCATATTATAGCTATTTGTGACTAATGTTGCAGTAAACATGAGAATTCAGATATTCCTTCCTTATGTTAATTTAATTTCCTTAGTATGTAAACACAAAAAATGAGATAACTGGGTCAGTTACACTTTTGTTTTTGATAATTTTCATACTGTTTTCCATAATAGCTAATTTATATTTTTGCCAAAAATGTGTAAAAGTTCCCTTTTTGCTGATTCTGAAAATTAAAACCATCCTGAATTTGTACACTTTGAGTTTGACCTTATTTTGCTAATTCTCTTGCAAAATTCTATACATGTATCTATAATTTATGCTTTTTAATATTTTACAGTGAATAGTTATTTTCATCTATTTTTTAATTTTTATTGGCCTTTTTCAATATGGAAACTCATGTACTTTTCTTTAGAAAAATACTCATTTTTGTTTTATTGGATGATTTCTCATCTTCATTTTATTATCTCTTTTAAAAATATTTATTATTTAAAGGGTCTTCTGGACTGATCTTTACCTTATTTTTATTTCTAGTAACTATATATTTTCCTCTGCTTAGGATGTTTTCTTCAAAATCATCTCTAAATCTTTCTGTTGAGCATTTCATATACATATATGAAATACATATATATATATATATATAAATATATATATGTATGTATATATATATATGTATGTATATATATATATATATATTTCTTAGAGTATTTCTTGGTTCTTTTTATTTCTTTTTATTTTATTATTTATTTATTTATTTATTTATTTATTCATTTTTTGGTGTTACTGGGGATGGAACACTTCTACCTCCGGGCTACACTCCCAGACCTATTTTATATTTTATTTGGAAACAGGGTCTCTAAAGTTAGTGAGGCTGGCTTCGAACCAGTGAGATCCTCCTATCTCTGCCTCCCAAGCACGGGGATTACAAGCGTGCGCCACCATGCTGGGCGTTTCTTGGTTCTTTTTCTATAGTATCATGTTTTGTATCTTTTAGAGGACAATCATCCTAGATTTTTGTTTACTCACTTTTGAGGCTTTCTTCTGTTTATGTGTTAGCTGCAAACTATTGGATGCTTTTTGAACTTTAGCTTCTATGATGGAGAACTTAATCAGCAGCCTGGTGTTTGTCTGTTTGCTATTTACGAGTATAGAGATTAAGTAAAAACTGAATAGATTCTCTGAGAATATGGGTAGATTTCTATGCAGTCAAGATTGATCACAATGTAATTGCCTTGATTGCTTTTATGAGAGAGAAACTCATTACAACAGTATGTCTTTCCTACTCAACTACTTACATCCTGTAAAAGCATTCTCAGTTGAACGACTAACATTCACAAACACATCAAATTTAATCACTAAGCCAAACATAAGAAGGAGGGAGGAGGGAGGAAATGGGGTAGGAATTGGGGAAGGGCTAAATGAGTGATGTGTGCTGGTACGCCTCTACCATCTTGTATCCCATTAGATGTATGACTACAGTGTACCAATAAAAAAAAAATTTAATAAAAAATAATTCCCAATTGCCACCTAGAACAGGATATATAACTAGACGATAGCTCTGTGTAGGTAAAGTGGTGAATAATGTGTGTATATGATGCAACAATATTTTGTAACATTTGATCTAACTGGTTATCATATTAAATTTGTTTTAATTATACCAGAGAGTCACCACTCAGAGACTGTTTTACTCTCTTTAGAGGATGAGCTTCCAATATTCATCTTAAGCAGGGAAAGAAAGTTGCCTAACTCTCATGTTTTTGGTTCTTCCTTGCTTCTTAAATAGACTTTCAAGTCTTCTTCCTATTTGAAGTATGAGTTTAACTGACTCTTTTAGGAGCATCTAGTGCCACCAATTCATAAGATTTCTTGGAATTCAAAGGTATAAATTCGATTGCTTCTTGGTTTTCCCTCTAGTGACTTAAGATGTAACTTTCTGGTGATTTCCAAGTCTCTTGCCACTATCTTTTCTGATTACTTGCTCCCATAATATTGTTTGTCCAGTATTAATCTTTTACCACTATGCATATCTTTATGAGTTTGTGCTCTCTAAGATCTCTTTTGTTTCAGGTTTTCTTGGTTTCAGATGAGAGTAATAGTCCATGTATCTAATCTTTTTTCTTCTTGCAAAATTCCAAATCCATGGCACATTCATTGGATATTGATTAAACTATAAAATAAAAATAACTCATTAAGCATATTGTACATTAATTTACAAATGGATAAAAGCACTATATATCGTAAACTCATCATATTTGTTTTTTGTGACATATTTTACATATATGTACTACTATGGGTAAGTACAATTTTCTAGAGGATTTAGTTATTAAATTAGCAAACATTTTTATCTGCTTGCATATAAGATACATTTTGATTTAAACCTGCATGAACATCTATTTTATGTTCTGACTACAAAGTAAAGCATTAAAATCATAGGATACAATGTCTGTTACTTTCTCTATATTGAAGAAACAGAAAATGTCATGTGTCAAAGATCAATTCTCTTAAAATATACCTACACCATAAAAGAACATTATTTTAATCATATTCAAAACTGCACAACAGAAAGTATTTATGATAAAAAATGCCGAGGGATACTATCATAATATTCTTGAGTTCTATTCAATCATCTTAGAATTACAGGTAATATAGATAATGAAATATGCAAGATAATATTGCTGTGATATTTAATTAAATCTAATAGCCATCAATAGCAGGCATTTTAGAAACTATATGACCAGTTATTTTTGTTCTTATTAATAAAGCATATGGCTGTACATATAGAATACCCTCAAAGAACATGTAAATGAATTTTAAAAGAGAACATAAGGGCATCAAAGAGACCAGCCAAAGCACAGAGGATTTTTATTGCAGCAAAATGATTCTTTATGATCCTGTGATAGTGGACACATGTCACTGTACATTTGTCAAACCACATTGACACTCTAACATCAAGAGTGAAGTCTAATGTCAACCATCAACTTTCAGTGGTGAGGAAGGGCCAATGTAGGTTCATTGTTGGTAACAAATGTAACACTTTGATATAAGATGTTGACAGAAAGGTTGTGAGTGTGTGTGGGATAAAATACATTTTAACTTCCTGTACTTCCCCTTTATTTTTGTTATGAACCTAAAACTTATCTAAAGAATAAAATATTAAAGTTAAAAAATTAAACAAAACGTGATAGTTTATATTGATACCAATGATTTCAGCATCTCTTCTCAATCTTAATATAATCTTTCAGTGATTTATACATAGCTTACAATCAAGGATATTTGGCAATGCTTGAATGAATGAAAAGTGTACTTACTGTAAAAGAGGTTTCACTAAAATTTATGCACTGTATAGACTATAAAACCTTCTTCCCTCTTTAGTGGCCCCTGCTCTGTCCCACCACTTCACTGTTGCAATTCCTTCTGTTTAATTACAGGTCATTGTAGCTCTACTTCAGTAACATGGAGAGGTCAAGGATATTTAAAGATTATACTTATAAATTGTCTCTGTAAAAGGAGGTTATTAAGCAATGCTGTTTCCTGTTTCTTACTCCTCCATCTTTTCTTCTTTCCTTTATTCTTTACTTTCTTTCTTATTAAAGATACTCAATACTGAGAACTATTTCCCATAATGCTGCCTTTCCCCCACTCCACAAATTGTTTGTATTCTTATAGTTTTCAAGCTTCTGGTAGTTTCTAAAAACTTTTGTATTTCAGAGAAAAACATGATTTTTGAAGTATCTTGGATACAAGAAAACTGTTGAATGAGCTTAAATTTAAGAACTTTGGTATTATAAATAACAAAGAAAGTGCCTTCGAACAGAGCACTAAATAGAACTTGTGGGCCAGGAAAAACAATCATCACTTGTGAGGATTATTATTTTCCATATGGAGTATTATTTCTGGGAAAAATACAGCAATTGCTGGAAATTCCACTTAATTTGACTATCAGATAATATGTAATGATTTAATATAAATAATTCTCAAGAATTACAGCATCATCCAATATTTTTATTTGTTAAATGTATAAACCCTAAGTTTGAGAATTTGTTTTCACTTGAATTCTTAAAACACACACACATACACACACACACATACATTATATATATATACACACACACACACACACACACACACACACATATTGCTTTTACTAGTGCATTGTGATTATGCATCATACTGAGATGTAAAGAATGACAGGAGTATACATACACATATTTGGAACACTTGGAGCATTTTCCTCCAGATAGCACTCCCTCCTTCCTCTTTCCTCCTTTCCCCCCTTCCTCTGTATATGTCCTAGAGATTGGCATTGGTGATTTAATATATATACCTAACATTATTTCAGCTATTACCTTCTTTATGTTTCTATCCCCCACTTTACCCCAATCCCCCTCCATAACTCCACTGGAATCTCTGATCCTCTATCTGAAACACTCTTTGTTTTCCAATTGTAATGTAGTTGTTTTAAGAGCTCATTTTGAATAAATCAAACAGGAGGGTTCTCTAATGCATATTTGCTTGTACTTCCTGCCATTTTAATGAAAAAATCCAATGCTAGATGTATATAATTAAAGGTTAAAAATTATACACAGGTCTTAATTAAGGGTTAAAAGTAAAAGTCTTAGCTCAATGGTAAATATTTTGTAACCCAAAACAAAAACTGATATAATATCTTTCCATATTCTGTAGGCTGGCTTCAAATTTCTGGACTCAGGTAATTCTCCTTCCTCAGCCTCCTGAGTAGCTGAGACTGCCTGTGTGTTACCCTGAATCTAGTTATGTTTCACTTTTTTAAGCATCATTTCCTTTTTCCTTTACTTCCACTCAGAGAATGAGTTACATGGTTCTTCCTTATAGATACTGGAGAGCAATTTATAATAGGAGATAAATGTGCCATCCTCCCTAAGCTCTTCAAATCCATGTATTATAAAATGGTACCTTATAATAAATATCAGAAGAAATTTCAGTCTCTTTCTCTATGGAAAACTTATCTAATTGTTCAATTGCATCTTTTTTTCCTCTCTCTTTAGCTTTTTACCTGCAAATCTCTCTCTCTCTCTCTCTCTCTCTCTCTCTCTCTCTCTCTCTCTCTCTCTCTCTCTCTCTCTCTCCTCAAAGGTGAACTTTGCTACTCTCCAAGTGTCTTTCTGAATATGTAGGTATATTGGTGAGGAGCTAAAAATGGATGTTTGAATGTAGACTCTGGGAGCATTGCAACTTTTAATCCAACTGTATCATAATACACCTACTAGTTTGTCTTTTTTTGGATGTCATGACTATACTTGAGTTGATTCAGAATATAGAGAGAAAGGGAAAGAGAACAGATAATTAACCCCAAGACATCATTCTTGTCTATTCACATTTACAAAATTAATATATTCATTTATTCACTATTCATTTATTTAATTTCTAGGTGCCAGACATGTTGCTGTCTTCCTAGAAATTCTCTTTGCTCTTCAGACACTTACTCTGTAATAGAAAAGACTCTGATTAACATTTAAATGTATGAAGTAGAACTGAGGTGATATACAAAGGGCCTTGAGACCCAGAGGTAGAAAAAGGCAAACCTTCCCTTCATAAGGAACCAACTCATATTATTTGGAAAACTCACTGAAAAATTATTTGAACTGTCTCTTATGTTGTGCCTGAACATTTAGTTGGTAAAGAGTTGATGAAAGCCTATTCATATTCAGAAGAAGGTACATATTTCAAAGATAGAAGGTATATCTGCGAGACTTATTGAGAAAAGGAGGCAGATTGGAGTGAATGTAGTTTAGAGCATATGGTTATGCAGACAAAGGGAGTTTGTGGGGAAACAATAAATATTGTGGATTAATTTATATTTAAGCTCACTACCAATGGAGTACATTTATTTGATTTCTAGGTGCCAGACATGGTGCTGTCTTATTAGAAGTTTTCTCTACTCATTAGATACTTACTCTCTAGTAGAAGAGACTCTGATTAACACTTTTACAGAAGTTAAAGGTTATGACCAGGATGATATTTTTAAAATATAAATATGGAAATAGAATAAAAATTGAATTGGAACAATAGTAGATTAGAGACAGTGAAATCAGCTAGAAGCCTTCCTCATCTAGACAAAATAGTCTTGTGCAGTGGTAAACTTATTTATTATTAAAATAAGTTGAACACTCAGGAGGCTTCTTATTTCTAATTGTTTAAAGCCTCAAGTCTTCCTGATATTAATGACACCCATAATTAACGATCATCCTATACAATCATTAACTACTTATAGTTTTATATATGTGTGCTCTTATAACTTGTAGTAAAGTGATGTGAAGACCTGAAAGCTAGCTCAGATCCTGGTTGTATGACTTAATTTAATTTTTTATTAATAATATATTGCAAAACTATACATGCCAGCTGGGCATGGTGGTACATGCTTGTAATTCCAGTACTTGGGAGGCTGAGACATGAGGATCCTGGTTCCTGGCCAGGCTTAGCTACTGGTGAGGCCCTGTTTCAAAATAAAAAGAGTAAAATTGGGCTGGGGGTGTAGCTAGAAGGTAAACTGCTCCTGGGTTCAATTTCCAGTACCTCAAAAAATACATGCAATTAAATGTTTTTACAACATAATCTTAATAGTTGGAAATATTTATATAGATATATTCAGTAATTTAGTTAATCATCTGTTTACTAGACAACATTAATGTTCATGTGAATTAAGTTAAATGGGGAAATTGGTTTTATATAAAAGTCTATATACTGAGCAAAAGATTATAAGAGGATTATACATCATTGTCACAGAATAATATTTAAGCACAGAGTATCTTTAGAAATATAATCATTCCTATTATACAAACATAGTAAACATGGATGAAATGATATTGAAATAACCAATACATGGATACATGTTTCTTTCTATATGTCTAAAAATACCTAACACAAACTACAAATTATTAATGTATAGTGGTTATATCAGTATGGAATTCCAATTGAGATGAATATGGTTTCTATTCTTGCTTGGCTATTTATTAGCAAGGTGACCTTTTGGCAACCCACTTAATCTGCAGGAATTCCCAATTTTTTTTTTTATTTTTTGAGGTACTGGGGATGGAACCCAGGGGATTTTACCTTTGAGCTACACCCCCAGCTCTATTTTTTATTCCTTAATTTTTAAACAGGGTTTCACTGAGTTGCAAAGGACCTCATTAAGTAGCTGAGGCTGTCCAGGAAACAGGATCCTCCTGTCTCAGTCTTCCAAATACTGTGATTACAAGAGTGCACCACCATGCCCAGTTCCAATTTTCATATATATGTAAATTGCAAAAAATAAACTACCACTCATAGTTGTCATAAGGCTTTTATGATATTGTACTGATAACATCATTTCCTGGCACACTTTGTGGCACTTAAATTTACTTGAATCTATGCATTATTATTTATTAATATCAAAGTAATTCCATTTATATGCCATCATCTTGTTCAATTAACAGTGATCTCAAAAATACATTATTGTTTCTACTTTAGTGTCTATAATTATTTTTATAAAAATATATAACCTATATCAAAGATACTTTGTCATGATAAAATATACATTTTTGTTTTCAAACTTTAAATTTTACTCTTTATAAAAGAATCTAAATTTCTATACCAGGATTGACCTTGATTTCCTAATTGAAGAAAAGATTATATACATGAAGTTTTGGAATATTTCTCTACAAAAAAACTAAAATAGAGTATATATCTTAGGAAATATGTTGAACTTTCTACAATATAAATCACATACAAAATTGATTAAGAAAAAGAAAAAATAATGTCCCTGACAATCATTTAAAAATATCTCTTCTTTCTCTCCCAGTTTATATAAGTATGGTTACTCCCAATTCACACCTCTTCATTAAATATTTTTTGGTAGACTAAATAATTGTTTAAATGATTTTTTTTGCAGGTCTGGGAATGGAACCCAGGGGCATTCGACCTCTGAGCTACACCCCTGCCCTATTTTTTATTCTTTATTTTGAAACCAGGTCTCACTGAGTTGCAGAGGGCCTCACTAAGTAGCTGAGGCTGTCCGCGAAAGGCGATCCTCAGGTCTCAGCTTCCCGAAGGCTGGTATTACAATCATGAGCCACCATGCCCTGCTAAATTATTTTACAATATTAGTTATTAATGTGATTTCATCATTTTTCCCTTATTAAAACAGAAGTGTTAGCTATAAGAGCCTGAGTGACACTTTCTGCTGATCATTCCAGAAACTGAAGCTTCTTTGTCTATTCTGTTAGTTAAGACCTTGTCTTTCTTAGAAATAATACTCAGGATTATTTAGATGCCCACAATTATTAACCAGAGCCATTGCTGAAGATAGTGCAATCTGAAATTTGTTAACTATAAATGGGCAAATTGAACATTTAATTTTGAGTGAAATAAACCCTTTCTTTCTAATTTTCAATTCCCAATGAATAATATTAAATGAGACATTCATCATACTCATTGGAAATAAATTTACTATAAGAGTGTCATTAAAATTATATATATGTGCATATGAGTGTATTTGAAACTACATAGAAACACACACAGAAACACATGTACACATTTGCAATTGCTTTTCTTAAGCTACATATCAAAATGTCAGTGACCAAAAAGTTGGCTCATATATGTAAATTTATATTTTAGATAACTTTTTTAAATAAATTGTATGAGACTATAAAAATTAGATTCTAGATTTGTAAGCAAGAATTATTGTCAGAGTGGCATGGTTTAGTTGCAAATATTGGAGATAGCTGGTCACTGAGATAGCTGGTATCGTGTATATTACTGTTGTGCTATCTGCACTCAGTAGTTTTGCAATAACTGTTGTTTTTAAATAAGATCATTTCTAGTATACAGATGTGATCTGGACAAGAGCAGAATGGCCAAAGCTACAATGTTAGTATGTGGCGGATGTAAATTGTTAACATGAGGTGAACAGTTTTATCCTCTTCTCTCATGCTGCTTTTCGTCAGTATGAAAATTGTAATAATTTCTGTAACATTACAAGGCTCTGAAAAAATGTAATGTACAGTGAAATGACTTAATAGACGTTAGCAAAAAGGAGAGAAGCATCTGGAGCCCCACATGCTGCTTCTCCTCACTAGTGCTATTTCAGGAGGAGGGTCTTGCTTATAAGCTTGAGTAATGCTTGACTATATGCTATTGACTCCCACAGTTTAATAAACTGCCAATTTAACACTTCATTTAGACGGTTGTGAGTATCTCCTATGTAACTTGTCCTAAATGGACTTCCTGTTCCCTGTCCCAGCCTTTACCATCTCTGTAGCCAACACCATCATATTTCCAGTTCTTGAAAGAAAAATGTTGGGAATAATCATTATTTCTGTGGCTCCTCTCTTCCTGCTTATCTCATCTATAAATTCTACCATCTATACACCTGAGATACATATATATATCAGCACCATTTATTTCTTTCCATAGCTACTTTTGCTCTTTCTGCTTCTGGCCTCCATGATGTGAGAACCAGAGCCTACATGCTTTTCTTCTTTCTGCTACTCACTGCCATACCCTGAGATCCATAGACCCCGGCCTCGTTTGAAAGAAACCTGAATTTCCAAGACACTATGAGCAAATAAATCCCCCTTCTTCTAAATTGTGTGGTCAGATTTTTTTGGATTATAACGGTGAAAATGTTGACCAAGACACCATCTATGACAGAAAATGTCTTGCTGACTTGGCCTTAAAGTACACTCTGCTCAAGCTCAGTAGGCCTCTTCCAGCTCCTGAAATAAAGCAAATCCCCTTCTGTGTTTAGTCCCCTTTTTCAGCATCACCTTAAATGTCACTGCCTCAAATAGGCTTTTTTCTGTTATTAAATATCCAGTCTCCAACAGAGTTGATGGAAAATACTTACTGAATTTGATATTTATATATTAATTACAGAAAATAAAGATCTATTCAGAGTTGAGACCATGACTATTTTGTTCATTTATAGTTTCTAGCATGTTCTTCAATTCCTGGTATCTAGAAAGTGTTAAGTAACTGTTGGCTGAATTAATGAGTTTGAAGTTGAGAACTCACAAGAAAGCAAGATCTACTAAAAGGTAGAAGGCACTTCTCCAACCCATTTGCAATCTCTCTCAGTACACTGACTACAGTCAGCTCTGTACTAAAACTCTCCATATATTATTTTGATCTGGATTGTATTATATGTAGTTTAGTTACGGATTTAAATATTTTCCTCTGGTCATAGTTCTGCTGGAAGTATTCTGAAGGGATGAAAAATTTTCTTTTTATTTCAAAGCTGAATATTGCAATTCCTTATTTCCTGAAACTGCTGGCATAATTTCAATGATGAAGTAAAGTTCATTGAGAATGTAGTCAGTTTCATTTTATAATAGTTGTCCTCATGCATTATCCAATTACAAAATTCTCATGCAGTTCATTATCAAAGGTTAATTGAAATTGAAAATACCGAATTTCATACTTAGGATCTGAGCTCACCAACCAATCTTCTTACTCTTAGGTATAGAATGATCTAAATTAAACATTACCTTAAACTTAGGCTAAAAAAAGTGTTTATTGGCTTGCTTATTGATTGGATATGTTTTCTTTGTTTGATAAGGAGGTTGTAAGTTACTAGGGAACCTATTATAAAAATATTTTGCTTTTTTCACATCATTTTTAACCAATTATGATTAAGAGTTTTTGTAAGGCTTATATAATACACTGTTTTATGGTTGTTATGCCTTTCAACTTTGGCTACTACTACAACTTGAACATTGTACAGAGAAAGCATGTGCCTTTTTGAAATTAAAATGGTTTTCTATTTAAAAAAAAGCTCTTATGGAACATAGATCACTTTTATTTTATCCAATGTAAATCAAATGACTGCATGATTAATTTATGAATGTATTTGATAAATTGCATAATAGGAATGAAAAAAGTTAAATAGACAATTTCATGTATGGTTATTTTTGTTTTAAAAAAGAGATTTCAAAATAGCCTTATTGGTATTACACACACTATAGCTGTAGCCCAAACTGTCACAACTAATATGCCACATGTTTTGCTACTTAAACAGAGCCACAAAGCTGGAAAAAAGTAAAGTAAAGCAAAAACAATGTTCTATTGATAGCACTCTCATGAAATTGTAAATTTACTGGAACTGTGCCAAATGGTAGCACTTGATATCATATCCATCCTGTTGCTATAAACCAGGGCTGCTGAATGGCTGCTGTTTTTGCTTAAAATTAATTGCACATGTGTTTAATTATATAGCCGCTCTTGAAAGTGATTATATAAAATGTTATTTCTTCTTGGTCTTGCTCAGATCTCTCAAATTATAGTTCTCTAACTCTGAAAGCAACAATGAATTTTAATAAAGGGCAGGGTTTGCAAATTACTGTTGCCAGGCTGCTGCCAGTGACTGAAAAGCCTCTTTTAGAAACTGAATGAAGTCCTATTGTCCTTGTTCACTTGTAAGTGAGAAGGAACTAGAATTGCTTGACTAGGTCTCCAGAGGGCACTCTAATGAGGAGATGATACTCTAGGGAATCTAACACATGGGAAATGTCTTTGTTACAGGATTGGTCAACAGACCTTTGATGTTGTTTTTATTTTAGGAAGGTTTTCATCAGAAATTCCAATGATATTATGTGATATGTGTTCCTTTTTGTTACTGTTGTTGTATTGAGGACTGAGCTCGGAGGCATCCTACCTCAAAGGTACATCCTCAGCCCTTCTTATGTTGTGCTTTGAAACAGGGTCTCCTTAATTGCTGAAGGTCTCACTGTGGTGCTGAGGCTGGAGCCCTCAAACCTGTGATCCTCCATTGTCAGCCTAAGTATTGCACCACTATGCCCATCCTATCTATATTATTAAACAACAATGAGTTCATTTGGTAAGCACTTGTTAAGTCTAGTCTGCATCATTTTTCTACCATTTTCAGAACATAAGGTGCTTCTAGAACACTTTTATGTAAAGATCGATTCAGACTAATTTTCTTTGGTTCAAGCCACCAAAGATAGCTTTATTCAATTTGGAAGCATTCTGAGAACATATAATGACTTAACCTATTATTTAACCTATTTAAAGGTACAGAATTTATTATAATAATTAGCATAGGATTTGAATATGTGATTCTCTAATGAAGCTAAAAGATGAAAGTTCACTTGAATCAGTTTTTTAAATCAATAGACTGAGCGATTGTCTGAGCCTCTGACACTCTTGGAAAAGAACTACACTATATTTTTGACAATTAATGGAATTATTGAAACACAAGTTCTTATTGCTGTTTCAATTTATAGAGGGCATAATTTCTATTCAATTTATATAATTAAAAATCAAATACCCCGGAGGTAGACTTTTACACCATTCACTTATCAGTACTCTTCTCTATATGCAAACATTTTTAATATGTTTAGGTTTTATTAACCTCGATGTTAAACTAATTAAATTAAAGATCTGTTCAACATAAGTTTCCAGAGTTTCTACTTTATATTTCCTGGTCATATATGAGATAATAAAAGGAAAGCTAAACATTAATAAATCAGACTCAAGCTGTTCCTTAGAACTTAATATATTTGTAGATTTAACCTTTCTCAGGATAGTAGACCATTTGTTTTTAATGATGTCAGTGAAATTGCTGATCAAAATGGAAGTGCCTTCAAATTAATTGTCGCTGACCTTGAGAAAAAATCTTCTAAATGGACATTAAATTGAAGGTAAAATAATTTCAGTCAGACTTTGGGTCACTAACTCATGACTACAAATTTTCTTTATGGAAAGTTGCTTACTCTAAGTAAATATGCGAATGAATCAATTTCATACTAAAACTGCATTCCCAACACTAAATGTGACAAGGCAAACATATGTAAAACAAAAATAAAACCTTGATAAACATTAGTATAGTCATTCAACACAATTTTGTGGTCTCATTATATACTAAGTTATATAACTTTCAAATGATCAGTTGTAGAAACATTTCATCTTTTTAATAATTAATTATATCTGGAAGAACCTTTTATTTTTTATCAGTCAAGCCTACCTTTTGTAAATATTTTCAAAAGAAATTTGATAGAAATGAGGTACATTAAATTTCAAAGTGTCTTTTGTCAAGAAAACAGGAAAACTACAATTCTCATACTGGACCAGAAGAAGAAAATTTCTTACACTTTTTCATAAAATAATCTGAAAATGTATTAAAATATATATTAAACATTGCTCTAGGAATCCAACATAGAGGAATATGTCATACAGGGGGGAAAAAGCAAGAAGATATATTTACTGAATGTGTTTTATGCTGTCAAAAATCTGAAAATCTTTCATAATGAATACTTTAATTATGATTTCATCATTTAATGAAGTAATTAGATCTATAAGTAATGACTAATAGTAATAGACATGACATATTGATCAGTAATACCATACTACCTGCTAAGTAATGTGTACATTAAGCACTTTTTTGGGGTGGTACTGGGGTTCCTGGATACCCTTGCTACCTCCTGGCTACTCTCCCAGACTATATATATATATATATATATATATATATATATATATATATGTATATACTTTTTTTTTTTTTTTGGTGGTACTGGGGGTGGAACCCAGAGGCTTTCTACCTTTGGGCTATACTCCCAAATCCCATTTTATATTTTATTTGGAAACAGGGTCTCACTAAGTTGCTGAGAGCCTCACTAAGTAGCTGAGGCTGGCTTTGAACCTGTGTGATCCTCCTGTTTCTGCCTCTCAAGTGCGGGGATTACAAGCATGCGCCACCACGCCCGGCTCCTATTTTATATTTTTATTTGGAAACAGGGTATCTTAAACCAGCATGGCTGGCTTCGAACCTGCGGGATCCTCCTGTCTCTGCCTCCCAAGCGCGGGGATTATAAGTGTGCACCACCATGCTCGGCTAAACACATATTTTTAAAAAACACAAAAGTGAGTCTGATGTGGTGCCACACACCTGCTATCCCCATACATACTAGGGAGGCAAAAATAGGAGGATCACAAATGCCCCAGTATTCAATCCCTAGCAAAACACACATACATATACACACAATAATTAATAATAATAATTATAATAATTATAATTATTATTATTTATGTTTATATTTGGACAGTGAGATATAGTAAGGAAAATTTCATGTTATGCCATTAACATTGGTGACTTTGAACTGGGAATGAGGTATGGGAGATGTTTGTAAGAGTTCCAATAATTTCCTTTCATTGCATTTTTAAAGTTGTAATAATTAATACACTCTCTAATTTTAAAACTTAATGCCAAAGCTTTTAAAAAATTAAAATCATGAAAAAGTTAATGGCACCAGCCTTGCTCACCCAGCATGAACAATTAAAAGTGAGCAATGTATAGAAATCAATTTTTTTAGCATTGAATGACAAAGTATGAAGGACTATAATCCTTGAAATAAGAACATTCTATGAAGTGAGTCAATTTCCTCAGGGCTTTCCCTGGCACATGAGATGGTGACTTAGCAGAATATGTGGTTCTCGTTGATCTGAGAAACTATTAAATAGGATATGAATATGATGTTATGGCTAGAATTGTGGACAGATTACTGAAAAAGAAAAGCTGAGACAGGAGGATTGCAGGTTTGAGCCCAACCTCAGTAACTTAGTGTGACCCTGTTTCAAATATAAAAAATAAAAATAAGGATGAAAATGTGGCTCAGAAGTAGAAGAATGTCCCTGGGTTCAATCTGGACACCACAAAGAGAGAGAGAAAGAGAGAAGCAGACAGATAGACATTAATAGGGAGAAGAAAATTGTGAAGGGATTCCAAATTTTATGCTTCTCTTTGGAAACTCTTCAAGCCCAAAGAATTACAAATGCAGGGCACGAATATATAAAACGTTACAGAAATTGGTTACTAATGGCCTGAGAACTGAACAAAATTATGAGGCTGTGCAATTGTTGGAGTTTTAGTAATCAGTGAAGTAATTTCAGTGAGTCCTTCATGAAATTACTTAAAATCTAAGGAATGTTAAAACTGAAGAACCAACTAAGCCATAATATCAAGCTAATTCCCTGGAAATATGGAGATAATAAAAATACAAATAGTCAACTAAGAAGAAAACACAACTAAATGATGTCAATGAATTGTCTGATGAAACAGTACTCTTAAGGAAAAAGAAAAGAAAAGAAAATACAGATGTAATATAATTTTATTATCCACAAAACATACCATAAAAACAAAAAAAAAGTAAAACCACTTAGCATACAACAAAGCAGGAAAATTTGATTCATCATCAGAGAAAGAACTCGATAAAAACAATCCAAAGAATGACATTAATATTGGAATTAATATTATTATTGGAATTAATATTAAGGATTTTCAGGCAGATATAATAAGGTAATACACTTGAACACTTTCCTTTGAAAAGTCTACAAAAAATAACTCATTAAAAATCTGAGCATTAAGTGGGCATGGTGGTGCATGCCTATACTGCAATCAGAGCTCTCACATATGTGGAATCTAAAAAAATGTGATCTCATGGAAAATGAGGGTAGACTAGTGATTATAAGGGGCCGGAAATTGGGGAGAAGTAGATCATGGGTACACTCATAGTGATAGTAAAGAGTATTTGTTGCAAAATAGGGCCAGACATGGTGGCCCATGCTTGTAATCCCAGTACTTGGGAGGCTGAGACAGGAGGATCATGGTTCGTGGCCAGCTTCAACTACTTACTGAGGCTTTCCACAACTGAGTGAGACCCTGTTTCAAAATTAACAAATAAAATATGGCTGGGGTTGTAGCTTGGAGGTAGAATGCCTTTGGGTTCCATCCCTAGTGACACAAAAACAAACAAAATAAGATGAGTATAGTTACCAATAATGCACTGCATATTATTTTTTTTTTTTTTGTATTGGTGCATTGTAGTCATACATCTTAATGTAGTCTACATCCTGATAGTAGAGGCATACATGCACACATTCCTCACTTAGCTCTTCCCCAACTTCCACCCAATTCTCATCCCCCTTCCTCTTTGTGTTTGGATTGCTGATTGACTTTTATAGATTTATAAATGTTCATTATGTATATTAGGGAATTTTTCTCTTCCCCTTTCTGTTCGTCTCAGTTGGGTCACCTTATTTGCTCATCTATGGTTACTTTTTCTTTATCTAGAGTTCCTCCTATTACTTTTTTTTCTCCCTAGCTTCTGCAAATTTTGCATCCAATTTTTTTTTGGTTTTTGTGACTTATTAATCTCACTTAGCATAATGTTTTTCAGGTTCATCCATTTCCCCACAAATGACATAATAATTTTGTTCTTCTTTATAGCTGAGTAAAATTCACATGGCCAATAAATGTATAAAAAATGCTCAACCATCATTAGCAATCAAAAGATGCAAATCAAAACTACCCTGATATTTCACCTAACTCCAACTAGAATGGCAATCATTCAAAACACAAACAATAACAAAAGCTGGCAAAGATGTGGAGAAGTGAGAACTCTAAATATACTGTTGGTGGCATTGTAGATTAGTGCAATCATTTTGGAAAATGGTGTAGAGGATCCTCAGAAGAATGGGAATTAAACTACCATATGATCCAGCAATACCACTTTTAGGTGTCTTCTCAAAAGAATGGAAACCAAACTACCAAACGCATGCATGTGTATCTATGTTCATAGCAGCACAATTCACAACTGCCAAACTATGGAAGCAGCCAAGATGTCCATCAACAGATGAATGGATTACAAAACTATGATATATGTACACTGCATATTTTTAAAATAGAAGAGAGCATTTTGGATGTTCTCACTCCAAAGATATGATAAATATGATGGTAATTGTTAATTACTTAGATCATTGCACATTGTACCACAAAAATACATAAAATTAACAGGTGTGGTGGCAAGTGCCTGTAATATCAGTACTTAGGAGGCTCAGAAAAAAGAATTACAGGTTCAAGGATAGTCTCAATTATATATATATTACAATTAATATAGCAACAAAAATAAAGTAAATAAAAATTTAAAGTGAGAAAAATCATAAGCAAAAACACAACATAGAGGCAGGAAATGTTATTGCATGCCTGTAATCTCAGTATTGGGAGGCTGAGACAGGAGGATTTAAGGTGAAAGATCAGTCCTAGCAAGAGACTCAGGAACCTACTGAGACCCTGTTTCAAAATAACAAATAAAAAGGGTTGGAGGTGTATGTCAGAGGTAGAATGCCTTGTGTGCAATCTCTAGCACCAAACCAAAACAAAGCAAAACATGTAAAGAAGAAATACTCTATGGAAATTTGAATACTTGTAAAAGTGGTTAGTCTCTAGGCAAATATAGTTTACCAAACCTGATGTCAATAAAAATTTTAAATATATCAATTTCCATAAGAAACAAAAAAAATGAAAAAAGTCACATACTACCTCACAAAACAACAGAAGCCCAAATTGTCTCACAGTATACCCTACCAAATCATGATAGACAAGATAGTCTCAAGGTCTACATAAATTATTTTAGATCTCATTAAATGAGGAAAAATTTTTATTTTTTAGTGAAAGAGGATAAAAGTGAGATAAAATTTATTAAAGATAAAACAATACAAAATTACAAATTAATATCCTGTAAATATTTATGTAAAAACCTTGAATAAATTTAGTGGGAGATACTCATTACAACATTAAGAAAACCACATATCACAGCCAAGTAGCATTTAAAATTAATACAAAGTCAGTGGAATATTAGATATTATATTAATATAATTTACCATTTTTATAGGTATAAAGAGCAAAATAAATGTTAATCTCCATGGATGCTGATAGAAGCTTTGACAAAACACTGTCTATGGAGTTTTGAATAACTATGGATGGATAACTATTTCCTTACCATCATGAAGTACATAACTTAATTCTAAAATCACCATTTAAGTTATCAGGTAAATTTAAAGGATAAAGAGTCATTTCCACTAGGCTCAAGAATAAAGAAAGAATGTTTACTATTATCACCACTATTCAATATCACTCTGGAGCAATCAGCCAATTCAGCTTTGAAAAGAAAACTAGAGAAATATGTTAATGGAAAAGAAGAAATGAAATTATATCTGTTGACAAATGTTATAGTAGTTTTCCTGGAACACCCTAGAGAAACATGAGATCAATAATAAAACTAGTTTGAAAGACAAAGTTTTTCTATCTCAACAATATAAAGCAAAATGCCTATATTACTTTAATGCTGGGATTAAATATACTATATTTAGTATATTAATATTAATATATATAATATAGTAATACTACATTACTATAATGCTGGGATTTTTCCTTTTAACTTAGTATGACTGGTCAAAAAATTGTGAAAATAGTTGGTTTCAAAATAGCTGATTAAATGGTATGATCTTTCCCTTTATGTGAATCAATATTCATTCATATTTTAAGTTCAAAGAAGGCATAGAAAAGCAGTATTGTTAATAAAACTCTAGGATTATTAAAATAAATCTCCAAAGCTGCTAACAGGGACTAGAGAAAGCAGAGGGGAGACTAGTCCTCCTGAGGTACTTAACTAAAAATATCTAGGAAGAATATTAAGAAAATATTTAATTCTGTGGATGTGGGTTCTCTTTTCCATGACTGTTAGTTTTCACCTTGACCCATTGATTTTGCTCCCCTACTAGTAAGGTCCTCAGTCTCTTCTATCGCATCGGTGATGATTAATCTGAGTATGTTGAGGAGTCCAATTTAGTTTTTAAGAAGCACATTTTATTTCTGTTTAGTTGTTTTGGTCACTGACAAAACTTACCACATTGAAAGGATACTATTAACCACACAGACAAATTTGAGATCACTTTATCAAAACCAATTGGTAGAAGTGTCAAACAAGTAGATACATAAGTCATAAACAAATTTAGAAAATAAGGAAAATTTTAAGTTTGAGCTGTGCCTGGGAGTTTCCAAAAAGAATTTTTTTTTATTACTTTAGAATTAAATTTTTGTAGGGTTGATCTTTTTTTTTTTTTTTACTTAGTATTGAGCAATATATAAAATAGTATTCTCTCCATCAAAATGGAGTGTAAACTTGATGTAAATAAATAAATTTTCATTAAAATATTAACATGGATCTTCTCTAGTGCCTTTTGACAAACAAATAATATTAAAATTAGCAGAAATTAATAGAGCCATGCTCTGGTTTAAAATATATCAGCAATAAGACTTAAACGTCTTTCTATAAGTATATAGCATTCCATTACACATATGTATTTCAGTCTTATCTTTGCAAATGAAAAAGCAGTTCCACAGATGGCATTTATGAGTCTGTCTAAAAAGGCAGATGTTTGACCTGGAGTCATTTTTGCCACACATATGGTCCATTCCCTAGGTTAATTTCTCTGACCATTGATGTTTGTTTTGTTCAGCCAGTGTTCTACAATGACTTAGGAGAAATTATCTCAGGCACTATTGGTTGTTAAGGACAAAATGTTTTCTGATTGTTAGCACATGGTCTACTATATAAAATATTTTAGATTCTTGGAAGAAAGCAGTTCACAGAAAGAAGATAAGATAATGCTGGGATTCAGAAAAATTTTAATTCTATTCCTGATCATGGCACAGGCTTCATAGATGCTCTCAGAAAGAAAAATATCTTCGTTAAAGTGTTCCTCTATCTTAAAATGAGTATAATTTTATTGCATATTCTATAAAGATTATAAGCACATATCTTGATATGTTTACAGAATACTTTGACAAGTGTATGGGACAGATATTATCAAATTTATGGGCTTGCTTATGCCTAATTTTATTTACATTTATTATTTGTACAATAATATTTTACAAGGATCTTTATGCTTTGTAAAGAAATGAAAAAACTGTACTTCTTGGGTTTGAAAATAAGCAAAGTGACTTGTACTTGGTATCTTCCTATATTCTTTATATTTCCCACATTTATCATTTATCCACGTCCCAAAATATAAAAGTAGAAAAAAGACACAAGAAAAAAGGAAAACTAATAACATTATACTTACAGAAGAAAGGAAGGCACTATGGGAGAGTTCTTTAACAATTACTCTTGTAAAATTATGTCAATAAAGAACTCCAGTGTCGAAGAAGTTTTTATCTGTGTCTATGTGTTGCAGTGTTGGACCTATGCCCGCTTCAAGGAGCCTCAAGGTCTCTGGTCTAATTTTCAAGTCCTTGATCCATCTTGAATTGACTCTGGTACAGGGTAAGAAAGTGGTATTTATTTCCATTTTTTCTGCATATGGTTAACCATTTTCACCAACACCATTTGTTGAACAAGCTACTTTTTTCCAGTGTGTGTTTATGGCCCCTTTGTCAAAATTCAATTGACTGTGAGTGTGCAGATTTGTTTCCGAGTATTTTATTTTGCTCCATTGGTCTATGTATCTGTTTTTGTGCCAGTATCATGCTCTTTTTATTACTATGCTTTGAATTATACTTTAAAGTCATGTATTATGGTTCCTCCTGTATGGTTTTTGTTGCTGAGAACTACTTTGGCTATTCTGGTTTTTCTGTTGTCCCAAATGAATTTATTATACTTTAATTTACATACTTGAATTTGTATTATACTTTAAAGTCAGGTATTGTGATTCCTCCTGTATGTTTTTTGTTGCTGAGAACTACTTTGGCTACTCTGGTTTTGCTGTTGTGCCAAATGAATTTAAGGACTGATTTTTCTATGTCTGTGAGGAATGACATTGGTAATTTAATGAGTATTGTTTTGAATCTGTAGATCACTTTGGGAAGTATGGCCATTTTGATGATATTTATTCTGCCTATCTATAAGCATGGAAATTCTTTCCATCTTCTAAGGTCTTCTTTTATTTCTTTTTTCATTGTTTTATAAGTTTCTTTGTAGAGGTCTTTTACATCCTTGGTTAAGTTTATTCTTAAGTGTTTTATTTTTTTATGGGCTATCCTAAGTGGAAGTGTTTTCCAGATTTATTTTTCAGTGGATTTATGGTTGGTATACAGAAAAGCTTCCAATTTTTTTAAGATTTATGTTGTATCCAGACACTTTTCTGAATTTGTTGATCAGTCCTATAATAAGCTTTTTGGTTGAGATTGTTGGGTATTCTAAGTATAGTATCATAGCATCTACAAATAGTGAAAGTTTGAATCCTTTTTTAATTTGTACTCTTTTGATTTTCTTTTCTTGCCTTATTGCTCTGGCTAGAGTATCAAGTACTATACTGAAAAGAAGTGGTGATAATGGACATCCTTCTCTTTTTCCTGTTTTTAAGGGGACATTCTTGAATTTTTTCACCATTTAATATGATGTTGGCTGTGTGCCTATTGTAGATTGCCTTTATGATGTTGAGGTATGTTCTTTCTATTCCAATTCTCTGCAGTGCTTTTAGCATAAATGGATGTTCGATTATATCAAATGCTTTTTCAGCATCTATTGAAATGAACATACGATTTTTGACATTAGTTCTGTTTATGTGATTAATTACAAAAAAAAAAAAAGAACTTCAGTGTCAGTAAGAAGAGACCACAGAGGCTCTCCTTTTTGGATTAGTGCCTTACATCATTAATCAACCACAATGGACAGGTTTCAAGGAGAATCATTGGCAATTATTTAACTCATGATAGATTAAGACATTTATCAGAATACCAAATTCACCAATTAAAAATAAATATAACTCATGAACGTCAGATGTAAATTTTACATATACCTTCTCTAGAAATTTTCATAGAACTTTAAAAACAATAAAACAAGATCTTCATGGGAATCTTTTCAAAATCAGTCTATGTCTAGGTGAGTAAATATACAAGCCACATATTCAAAATGTTTATATAATATGTATGCACTGTTTATTTTCTAAATTTTACCCTGCTAACATAAGTGATATTTTTGTTGTTCTAATTTTCCTTTCTTTCCTTTGGAGTACTGGTTGTTAATACCATAAACTAAGCTATAGCTTATCTTTATCTTTTTTCATCTTCCCATAGTCCAGTCCCACCTTCCTTTATCCCCAATTGGCATTACTATAGGAATATGATAAATTTACAAAAAGAAACCCGAAGTGTGATCATACAGTGCTTTGCTTAATCCCATAGCATAAAAGATATCATACTCAGTGTCATAAAATAGGATTTTAACCTTCACCTTTTAAATGCCATAGGTATTTAAAATATTGCCAGGTGTGTTGTCACATGCTTGTACTCTCTGCGCTTGGGAGGCAAAGACAGGAGGAACTTGCTGGTTCGAAGCCACCCACACTGGCTTAAGAAACCCTGTTTCCAAATAAAAATATAAAAATAGGTCTGGGAGTGTAGCCCAGACATAAAGGGCTTCCAGGAACCCCAGTACCACCAAATATATATATATATATATATATATATATATATATATATATATATATATATATATATATATATTTTCTCTTAGAAAATTTTTCTAAGATAATAGAAAATATTTTAGATAATATTTTCTCTTAGAAAACAAATGAACCCAAACTATGAATATTCCCATATTTATATATGTATAGGTCTGCCCTCTAAGCTTCCTGAATGCCCTGTTGATGAACTATCTTTTGATCTCACAAGGATAGCTGAGGGGTAAGACAAAATGCAAGGATTCTACTGTTGAGAATTTAGTACTTAATGATGTGCAGATGTTACTTTGGAAGAACTCCAGCCAAGCAGCATTACAAAAGAACAGTAAAATTACTTGATACTTGCTCTAGTGAAGCTTTAGAAATAACTGTAATTAATATATATATATATATATATATATATATATGTGTGTGTGTGTGTGTGTGTGTGTGTGTGTGTGTGTGTGTATGTGTGTGTATCCTGAAGCAATTTTCTTTCTACTCCATACATTAAGTACCCATTCATGCAGAAGTGTGCGTAGTGAAGAGTACTATGGAAAAGTATAAGATGATTCCTATCCTTCCACACAAAAGAATGAGACGATTTTCCCGCCACTTCATTATCCATGCAAATAACTCAAGTACATTTCAAGATCTCTTTTACTTGTGGTTATAGCTACATTATTAATGATGGAGTTCCTTTTAGTGATGCATATTTTCTAAATAGTGAAAAAAGAACTATGACAGAAAACCTAGAATTTGACAGAAAGTATCAGCAGTGTGTGAAGTCATATTTAGCACTATAGTTAAATTTGAAAAGCCATCAATAATCAGTAAAGTATAAAATTATACAGCAAATGTGAATATATTTTCTAGGTATGCATAACTCAGAAGTTGTTTTAAGTGGGGGTTTTGCTTAAAGTTATGTTGAAGGTAAACATCGTGTTTGCTGCTTTCTTAATGTACACAGATACTGTGGTTATTTATGAATATCACTTTTTCTTAAATAGATAAATATAAAATGAGTTATTCTCTGTCAATGAATAGAATATAATTCCTCTGGGACTATCAAAACCCAAGTGATTGATCAGTGTTTGTATGCTTTGATGATTGCCATTTTAACTGGAGTTAGATGATATCTCAGTGTTCTTTTTATTTTTATTTTTCTGATTGTTAATGACATTAAACATTTTTATATATTTATTGGCCATGTATATTTCTTCCTTGAGAATTCTGTATTTATATCCGCTGCCATTTTTCGTTGGGTTCTATTGATATAAGTATTATCTATGAAGAAAAGGAAGGAAAAGAGAGGGACCTAGAAACAAACACATGATGAATGTCATGTGCATATATGTTTCTATTACTCAGAACTTCACTATTATGTATATATAATTGCAATGCATCAACTAAAATGAACAAGTCATTTTTAAAAATAAATGTTGTCTTCTACTCCTACAGGTGTACAGAAAGTTTAACGGCATAATCAAGATATATTTAATATAACTCAATATAACTTATCCTCTTATCCTAGAATCAAAAGGAATACATTTTACTTTTTCTTTTCTTTTCTTTCTTTTTTTTTTTTTTTTTTGGTGGTACTGGGGTTCCTGGAAGCCCTTCTACCTCCGGGCTACACTCCCAGACCTATTTTATACTTTTTATTTGGAAACAGTGTCTCTTAAGCCAGCACGGCTGACTTTGAACCTGCACGATCCTCCTGTCTCCACCTCCCAAGCACGGGGATTACAAGCGTGCGCCACCAAGCCCGGCCAAAAGGAATACATTTTAATAAGGCTATTTTTCTTCAAAATGTACATATCCCCAACTAGTCTGATAAATTGCTATAAGGATAAGTACATACAAACAAGCTGTTTTTTAATGAAATGAGACTAAAGTAGCCCATGAGCCCACAGTTGAGTAGACCAGTGACATTCACAGGACAAACTTTGGAGAAGGTGGCAAGATCACAGAAAAGAAAAGAAAGGTTACGAAAAACATACTGGCAAATGATACAAGAAAATAAAGACTCGTTTTATCCAGTTTCCTGCAGATGAAAGAATTTGGTCTTCTTTATGGCTGAATAAAATTTTATTGTGTGTAGATCCCATAATTTTGTAATCCATTTACCATTTTTTTTTTTTTTTTGCAGTATTGGGGATTGAACCCAGGCACATTCTACCTCCACGTTACTCCCATAGTCCTTTTTTTTTTTTAGTTACTAAGGATAGAACACAGGCAGGGCAGGGGCATTCTACCTCTGAGTTATACCTCCTGCCCTATTTTTATTCTTTATTTTGAAACAGGTCTCACTGAATTGCAAAGGGTCTCACTAAGTAGCTGAGGCTGTCCATAAACCTTGATCCTCTTGTCTCAGGCTCCCAAATGCTGGTATTACAAGCATGCAGAACCACTTCCATCTTTTGATGGAAGGCAAGTTCCACAATTTAGTTACTGTCAATTGTGCTGCTATAAACATTAGATAGGCATGCCTTACTCTAGTAGTCTGCTTTCCAACCCTTTGAGTAGATAACCAGCAGTGGTGTACCTGGATCTTATGGTAGTTCCATTTCCATTCTTTGAGAAACTTCCATTCTGATCTCTTAATTGCACTAATTTTCAATCCTTCCAACAAGACCACAGTTTCTATTTCCCCCAAAGGTCTTATGATTTCTTTCATATATGGAAGATAGGGAGAAACTGGGATATAACAAATGGGAATCTAGACAAAGGAGAAGAAACTGAGTGGAGTGATGGAGGGGGCTAAAGGAGGATTATGGGAGGAGTCAATGAAGGAAAATCTTTAATGGACAGGATGTACATGCACAAAATTAACAATCCCAATCTCAATGTGTTTTGCAGGGAAGGAGAGGGAGCAAAGTGGGAGTTGGAAAGAGGTTTACTAAGTGCTGCATACATGTATGTTGCTATCACTTTGAACTTCATCATGATCTACCATTACAATGCACCAGTGAAAAAATAACAAATAAAGAGCCCTGTTAATAAGGAAAATAAAATTTTACCAGAACCTTTATGAGCAGAGATATTAATGGCCAAAGTATAACTAGAAGAATATGAAAACCACAGAAAAATTGTTAATGTGAAATTGTCCACCTTGTGAATACTTGAAATAAAAATAAAGTTCATTTAAAGAGAATTTTAAAAAGTGAAGTCTCCTGCTCACCATTGTCAGCAAAAAATTCATATTTACTACTCTATATTTTTCAATTTAGAAGCCCAATATATATTAGACACTATCCTAGAAATATGGGGATAATGCCAAAGAATAAGACAGAGGAAATCAGAGCTCATAAAATTTATAAAATATTAAATCAAGAAAAGATTATTTACAGTTTTGTGAAGTCACAGAAAATATATTTTAAAATATAGTTCTAACTAGGCGCGATGGTGTAGGCTTGTAATCAGCTTGGGAGACTGAGACAGGAGGATCGCACAGGTTCAAAGCCAGCCTCATCTGGCTTAAGAGACCCTGTTTCCAAAAAAATATATATATATATAAAATAAGTCTGGGAGTGTAGCCACGAGGTAGAAGGCATATATATATCTGTCATAGACCTTCCTCTCAAACTCTCTTAAGAGTTTGTATACTTTAAGTATATTAGAAATACCACTTGTTGAAACTTTGTCTATGATTTTTCTCCTACCTAAAGTTTTCTGCTCCCTTCTTACTCCTGTCCCTAGATAGGTTAAATCGCCATTGTACATATCGTCTAATGGATTATAATTTGACATAGTAATGCAAACTGCATCTCTATATTTGTATAACTGGCCAGTTGTCTAAAGTTTATACTATGTGATGACAGAGGCTATGACTGCTGTGTTTATGATTGTGTCTTCCTTTGTCTAGCATAGAGCTAAACAAAGAGGAAAATCATCAAGTGATTATTGAATGGAGTTAAACACTTATATGAAAAATGTCAGCTGGGCATGATGGCACACACTTGTATTCCCAGTATTTGAGCCAAAGCATAAGGAGCGCAGATTCAAAACTAGCTTTAGCAACCTAGCAAGACTCTGTTTCAAAATAAAAGATAAAATGGGTTAGGAGTAAAGCTTGGAGATAGAATGCCTCTGGGTTCAATCCTCATTGCAAAAAAGAAAGAAGGAAGGAAGGAAGAAATAAAAAAGAAAGGAAGGAAAGCACGAAGGAAGGAAGGAAGGAAGGAAGGAAGGAAGGAAGGAAGGAAGGAAGAAAGGAAGGCAGGCAGGAAATAAAGAAAAAGAAAGGGTTTCTGTGGAAATCTGGAATCCTCAATTTTTTGTCCTTTGGTTTCTCTTTCCACCAAATAGTGCATTGAAATTAAATTTTAGCAGAAATACTGTATTTAGTAGTTTTGCTTTTATAGATATCTGACGAGTGTTGAATGATTGAATTACAATCAACATTTTTATCAAGAAATTAAAAAAAGTAATTTAAATTTTTTATTTTTTGCAATCTGTTCAATGATTAAGGACATTACTCTTATTTTCTATGTTTTTTTTGAAATATCTTTAAATTATTGGTCAATTTTTTTATATCTTTATGTACATAGAAATCACCAAGGTTCCTATTAAGATGTATAATCTTACAAGTGTTAGCTACAATTTCCATTTCTAATAACAGCCCATGTGCTGATAATGCTACTGGTTCTGTGGGTCCCATTTTGAATAGCAAATACCTACACAGATTCAATGTATAAGCCAAAGTGAAAACTTGAATTTTATTCCTCTCTTGTGGTTAAGAAAAGCATTCATTATCAAATCTACATCAACTTCTACAGTTAGAGTAGTGTCCTTTGTGTTGGAGAATAACTTTTATGGTGATCAAATACCTTTCCTTCAGTATGATTCTGATCACCCATAAGTGCCATTTATTGGCTCATTGGCTCTTTTATGAACATCACTCTCATAAAAAGTCAACTTAAACTAAAAAAAGAGGAAACATTCTGTATAACTCTGTTGTAAGTGTTCCTCCCACAAATGTGTTTCAAACTGCGACAGATTTAATGTTTCATAACATTATTCTTTTATGTAGGTGGAACATTTAGGTTTTATCCTTTAGCTTTCCTTCCTGGAAACATTTTAAAAAGTCAGATAAAACATTAAGTAGATTATTTAAGTCCAGAAATTTAAGATATAAATTTTAATGGCTGATCGCTATGTTATTAATTTATTATTTTTATAATATTTTGAGGCTTAATCTTTCTATTTTCAAATAATAGAGCACAATATTTGGAAATTAATAAGGGTATTTCAATTAATAATATCTGAATTGAAATTGTAATGTCCAGTTGGTAGATCATATTCATTTCAACTCACTGATGATGTTTATTCAACTGGTAATTATTTAGATATCAGTAATTATTTAGATATCAGTGACTTTGCACATGTGATTTACTTCTAAACAATGTCATGGTTGAAGCCATTGTGTCTTGCAGGTAGTTTCACTATATTTCTTTTAATAAGCCCTTAGCCATATCATAAAAATATGAATCTTATGAAATATTCTCAGACACTAAAAATATATTTGTTGTCCAGATTTAAAAAATGATACCAAGATTAATGGGATATAAATTGTAAGTAAAGGAAAAGATCAAGTAGAAATGAAATGAAGATATATTTATTTGGAAATTTTTTTTAAATTTAATGGGTATAAAAATAATAAACAAATATTAATATGGTATAATAAAATGGTTATGAATGCTGCTATATAGTTAACAAATTTAACTATGATCAGCCAATAAACATCAATTAAAAGGCATTAATAGTGAGATGGGACAAAGAAAACACCCAACCATTTGTTTTAAGAAATGCTTGTATATATTTATGAATTTTTAAAAGTTGAGTGTAAATGAATGAAATGTATATATATATATATATATATATATATATATATATAACATTAAAAATATAAGTTTTAGCCAGGCGTGGTGCTGCACGCTTGTAATCCCCACACTTGAGGGGCTAAGACAGTAGGATCTCACAGGTTCGAAGCCAGCCTCAGCTACTTAGTGAGACCCTGTTTCCAAATAAAATATAAAATATCTCTTGGAGTATAGCTCAGAGGTAGAAAGCCTCTGGGTTCCACCCCTAGTACCACAAAAAAATAAAAAAATAAAAATAAAATCGAAGTTTTAAAAAACCCAGTATGCACTGACTGAAAACAGACCGTATACAGCATAAGGCAAGGAGCATATGGCATACAGTATAAGGCAAGGAGTTTTAAAAAAGAGATAATGCTTAATGAGGAAGAATTAATTTTTCTGAAAGATGTGCCAATTCAGAATGTGTAGGTACCTAATAATAAAAGTACAATTATGTAGGGCAAAGGTTGATGCTAATAAAATAGAAATGGAAAAATCCATGATTGTTGGCAGGACAAGGATCAAGAACATAAGAAGGTCCAACACTTTACTCTCTTCATAGGCTCAATGAGCCTGTTGCAGTTTGATAGTTACTGGCAGAAGAATTAAACTTCTGAGTAAAGACAACTGATTATCATCATACCAAAAGAAGTAGCTAGTTTCAGCATTTTTTGCACAAGTTTTCTGAATTCCATTTTCTATAGGCTGATGTGATGAGATATAGTTAATACTTCCATGTGCAGTAGATTTTATCTTTACAGAAGGGCATTCCTGACCTAAGGATACCCAAGTCTTTTATAATAGACATAAACATACCCTTTCTTTGCCCTAGATAAAACTATTTTCTCAAATCCTTTGCTACAAAAATTTTCTTAAAAGGATAATTCAGAATAAAAAACACTCAACACCACTGCTTAGTAGAAATACAGACAACTGAGAAAATTATAGAGAACCATCTCACAACTTTAGCCACCACTCATTTCTGTGTTATCTTGGCTTCTGGAGACTTTCCCTTTGAGTAAAGTGCCTAGTCAACCTGTCAAGTTAATCTTAATAGCAAACACTGGCATCAAATCTGTTCAATTTGTGTAGAACTCAGTTAAGGCCACCAAAAATGGGACTTTAAGTGGAAGCATGATGTTTACCTACAGAATTATCTACTATGCCCTTTAGGGTACCAGACTTGGTCAGCTGAACAAAATTTCTCAAACATCATCATCTTGAGCCAGGCATGGTGACACACACCTGTCATCTTGGTACTTGAAAGGCTGAGACAGGAGAATCTCAGGTTCAAAGCCAGCTTCAGTAGCATAGTGAGGTTCTCATCAATTTAGACCAAGCCATGCTTAAAAAAAAATATGCTTGGAGCATGGCTCAGATGTAGAATGGCACTGGATTCAATATCCAGAAAAACACACACACACACACACACACATTAAAAAAAATTATGAGCTTGGAAAACCATGTACCATCCCCCTTAAATGACTTGTGCAAATGATTAAAATCAAAAGCTTTGCAGTAAATAGAATCTATACCATTTATTTGTAATTAGCCATTCCTACACCAACACATACCCTTTTCAGTTCCCAGTAAGTAACGCGATCTATTCTAGTCTGTATTTCTTCATCTATATGTTGTGGATGATAAAACATATATACTACTTGCTTTTGTTAGAGAGACAAATTAGATAACAGATGGGAGAACCTTATTCTCAAGATAATCACATATAATTTTGATTTCTCTTCATATATTTACTTTTTCCTTGATTCAAGTAGTTTGTATTTTCTTTAAGACTTCTAGAAAGGGTGACCATAAGAAAAAGAGAAAGTATTTCAAAATGCTGGGAATTTTCTGATCTCAAATAAGAAAAACAAGAAGATAAAAATATGAAGACTATTCCCATCCTCTGTAAAACTTGGAGAAAATGTGAATAGAGAAAATAAATTTAGCTTTTGACATATCAGTGTCAACAATGTAAGAACAAAAGTCACATTCCATTCACACCAGAGACTGTGGAATGAGATTCATAACACGCATATCTAGGGCAGCTATCAGTGAGCCTGTGAAAGGGCAAGTGCAGAACAATACTAGTCAGCCCATGTTGACGTCTTTCCTCAGAAATGCTTTTTCACAAACCGTATGTGTACAATCTTGAATATTAAAAAAACTTATTGTACACTAGATCGTATTTCTAACATATTATCATCCTGGTGAGTTCTTTAAGTGCTACTTGTATATCAAATATTTGAATATCTAGAATCTTTGCCAAGAAACTGTCTCCAACACAAAAGGCTAGTTTGGAATATAGGAGTGAGAAAATAGTATTTCAGGAAGGAAAAACAGACAAAAATCTCCCTCAAAAAACAAACAAACAAACAAACAAACAAGTAGCACTTAAGACATTAAAACTTTAAAAGAAGAGATATCATTTCAAAAAGAAAAATAAAACTTTAAGTGGAAAGATTATATTCATTCCACTGACATATACCACTAACTTATTGAGAAAAGCATCCATGCCTGTATCAGCAAAGATCTATTATTTAATTACTGACTTATTTATTTCATCATAGGTTCTGATGGTCACCAAATATTGAACTGGTGTACAAGATAAAGTTCATAAAAAAAACAAGTGTGTATATATATATATATATATATATATATATATATATATATATGTATATATATGTAACAGGTAAAATGTATGCTATACTAAGAATATTAATATCATATTTTAACAATAAAATAGTCTCAAATTTCCCTCAAATTTGAGAAACTGTATTGCAAATTCCAAGTGTGCAATTTATTTGTTTTTATATAAATTTTTAAAAATAAATGAAATATAGTCTTCTTAAAACTCTCATTGATTTCAAAAGAATGTACATAAAATAATTCAAACACAGTCTGGCCTAATACTCCTTCAGATAAATTTTATGTCTAATTAGCAGTAATTATGATATATCAAATTTAATAGCTAAATTTTTCATAGATACCATAAAGTGCAATTAATGCTTATCATCTTTTATGCTGCTTCTATTATACTTTAAAAAGTCTTTAAGAGTTAACCAACTTTCCAAAAAATATTCCCAGTTTCTTTGCAATCATCCTTCTAGTTTCAATAAATCCCTTATCTATTAGTGATTTTCATTTCTCTCATGCTCTTTCCTTGTCAAAATAAATATCTTCAATTTACCCCTGTCTGATGGAATCAATAACCATAAACTATGAACCAATGTCTGGAAGATTGATTGTCATAGCAAACCTCATTTCTAAAGAAACCACTGACAGACTATCTCCAAGAGAAATAATGATCCACAAAGAAGTAACAATTCTTTTTTCCATAGTTTTTTCAAGTGCATGTGAAATTATATAAGGAAAAAAAATTAAATGTCACCTTAGTACTTTTTGACCCTTTCTAACTTAGTGAGAATATTTTTAACTTCCTCATATTTTTCTTCTTTTATTTTTCTTTCTACCCAGAAAGCTTAAACTATCTATTATCTATTATCTATTCTATCTTATCTATTATCTATCAATCATCTATCATCTACCTTTCATCTGTCTATTATCTATCATATATTTTTGTGCTTCTGTGGATTGAACCCAGGGGCATTCTGCCTCTGAGCTATATCCCCAGCCCTATTTTTTTTTTTTATATTGAAAAAGGACCTTTCTAAATTGCTAAGGCTGGCCATGAAACTGCAACCCTCATCTCAGTCTCCCAGTAGGCTACTTTTTATTTAAATAGGATATTTCAGACAGGCATGGTGGCACACGATTGTAATCCCAGACTTTGGGAGGCTGAGACTGGAGGATTGTGGTTTGCGGACAGCCTCAGCTACTTAGTGAGGTCTTTTGTAACACAGTGAGACCCTGTTTCAAAATAAAAAATAAAAATTAAGGCAGGAGGTGTAGCTCAGAGGTCAAATGTCCCTGTGTTCCATCCCCAGATCCACAAAAAATTTAAATAGGATATTTTTATAACTAACAAGAAAAAATGGTGGGGATGAATACCTTTTCAGTTTCCTTTTTTTTTTTTTTTTTTTTTTTTTACTCTTTGTGACCCTTACTATGACTAGCTCAGTTTTATTGTTTACAGTGAATTTTATATTTGGGGGAATTTTTTATAGAAAAATACTACATTTCAAAGTCTATCTTTTGTTAAAATATTAAGTTCATTTTCTCAAATCTTTAAGTATCACATGGATCTACCCTACAGATAGATACAAAGATTTTATGATTGATGAAGCAGACAAAGCTATAGAAAACTAGTATTTGAATTTAGCAGTACTACCTTGGATCACATGAAGAAATGATGAAAGGCCCCAATATTGAATATCAATGTAGTCACATAAATAGAGCCTAGAAAGGCATTTGTTATAAATGAAGGCATAAGGAAATTTGTGTTTGGCTTCTGTAGATAAAACTAAATGGGTTAATCCAGGATGTCCTGACCCAATAGACCAGAATTTTAGATCTCATAGACATATCAGAGATCAATAACACAGATTCAAAGCTAACAGAAAATCACAGAGTAAGTCTAGATATAAACTACTCCAATGCATAGGTCTAAGGTTTCATCCCAAATTTCTAAAACCAGGACTCAGATTGGTCTTGAAGTGATATACCTCATAGTTCAATTGCCCTAGCCATAGGAACTGGTTAGGGGCAGAGGGAAAGTGAATTATCAAAAATAGCCAGCTTTAAAATTCTCAATTATTTTATCACTAATTGCTTATCAATTCTATATCAAACTTTCTTTCTGCAATATTTTCTTTCCACTACATTTAACTCCTTTGAGGACTTGAATGAACATCCTTGCTGTGCTGGTTTATGTCATGCTCACCTTTCATTGTATAATATAGTTTATAAGCCTTTTCTTCCAAATAGTATACTTTTCAATTCTGCTTTATACCTGACATAATCTTTTCCTCCAGTATCGGATATCATGCCCTTCACCTAGTTTAGATCTGCAAGCATCCAAATCAGCATCACTATTAAGAATATAACATTTTTTAATATCCTTAGTATGACCTGATTCTTCATACCTTATTTGATGTCACACTGTACATTTTTCTAACATGGTCTGCAAAACAATAACCTGGCTCTTACTTTTATGTTTTCTTTTTCACTTTGTAGTTACCCATTGTGACAAAGAATTGACAATTTCTTGATGTCACCCAATACTCATCTTAAAATAAACAAACTCCCTCAGTCTGCCACAGCTGAATTTTTCTATTTAATTTAATTTTATTTTTTACCGGGGATTGAACCCAGAAGCATTCTACTGCCATGCTATACCCCTGACTCTATTTTATTCTTTATTTTGAGACAAATACACAAATAATTTAAAAGACTTAACACTAAAAAAAAAAAAAAAAAAAAAACCCAACCAGGAAATGTTCAAGTGAATAAAACAAACACTTCAAAAAAGAAGAAGTAAAAATGGCCATTAAATGTATTTTTTAAATGTTCAACAAGAGTCACGGTTCATGGACAGCCTCAGCTACTTAGTGAGGCTGCCCGCAACTTAGTGAGATGCTGTTTCAAAATAAAGAATAAAAAATAGGGCAGGGGGTATAGCAAAAAAGCTCACCATCATTAGCAAACCAGAGGGATGCAAATAGAAACTACACTGAGATTCCTTCTAACCCAATTAAAATGACAATCATCAGGAAGTCAAACAACAATAAATGCTAGGAGAATGTGAGGAAATAGAAGGTCTTCTACACTCTTGGTGGGATTGCAAATTAGTGCAGCTGTTGTGAAAGTCCATATGGAGATTCCTCAGAAAACTGATAATTGTTCCACCATATAATCCAGCTATACAACATCTGAGAATCTTTCCAAAGGCCTGGAATCAGAATATTATAGTAATACATTCCTATGCATGTTTTTATAGCAGCAAAATTCATAATAGCCAATTACAAAATTAACAGATAAATGGATTATCCATCAGCAGGCAAATGGATTACAAAATTATGGGATGTACACACAATGGAATTCTACTTAGCATCAAAGAACAAAATTATGTCCTTTTAAGGAAAATGGATGGATACAAGAGTGACTTTAGATAATGGAGAAACCCCAGTAAAGAAAAAGAAGTGGTTTAAGAGAGGATATGGAGGGTGGAGAATTAATAAAATAAGCACTTTCATGTAAGCATATCAATCCCAATCTCAAAACCATGTATGGGGTAGGGAGAATAGTGGGGAGTGAGTCAGAAGAAAGCTCACCAAGTACTGGCCGGGTACATGTATATCCCTATCACTCTGAAATACATTACTATGTGAGACTACAATACACCAGTAAAAGTATTTAAAAATTTTAACCAGAAAACTGAGACGATTTATGAAATATAGTCTGTGTTTCCAATTTCATCTGACAATAAAATAAGAGCTAATTTTCATCATTCTGTTCTAGATTTTTCTGAGGATCCTAAGTACACATTGAATGCTTGTAGTTTAAATATAGGAAATATCTTATAATGGCCCTTTAGTGTTAGTCTGTTAAGAAAAATAAGGAAACTTCAACTCAAAAATTCAGTAACATTGTTAAATATCTTTATATACATGCATTGAAAAATACATTCCAGCACTCCATACATGTACGGCTAATGTCAGCACTACATAATTCACGACAATTGTAAAGGTCCTATAAATATGATTTATAATAGTTAAACACTACATGTAAATTAAAATCATTTGTGAAAACTGTTACTAGAACCTTCTATTCACACGAGACTAATAATTCATTAGTTTCAACAAAATGCTCCATTAACATAAAATGGATTTGAGCATGAAAAATGCAATTAAATTCTACCAAGTGTTTAAAACATGGATTTTGATACTTCCTTACAATACTAAACCATGGAGCTCATAAGGTAGCTAAAAGGGAGAGATATAATTGATGTGTTATACATAAAAAATGAAGACAACTTTATTATTTCTTTTTAAATAAAAGATGTAAGAATAAAAGTGAAATGAGAATCAGGAGGGTTCTATTTCACTTGAAACTCAATGGTTTATTTTAAATCCAAAGATTCATATATTTGTTTTCTAGAAACACACAATACTGAAGTTACCATGCATCACCCTTGGCATTTATTCTTTTATTCATCAAGGTATTCATTCAATAATAACCGATTCCATGCCAATTAAATGAAAGTATTTCACAGCTGGAAAGGAATGATTATTTCAAGAAGGTTGGACTCTTGAAGGCAGGTGGAAGAACAGGAGATAATACTGCAAAGTTAAGTAAGGATAGTTATTTTATTTATTTATTTTTGGTGGTTCGGGGGTTCCTGGAAACACTTCTGCCTCTGGGCTACACTCCCAGACCTATTTTTATACTTTTTTATTTGGAAACAGGGTCTCTTAAACCAGCGTGGCTGGCTTCAAACCTGCGTGATCCTCCTGTCTCCACCTCCCAAGCCCGGGGATTACAAGCGTGCACCACCACACCCGGCAAGTAAGGACAGTTTATCTTTAATTTAAACATGTCTATGCACTGAACTGAAAGAACCATGAAGATTTATTAGACAAAAGATATGATTCCCTTTTCAGTGCTCTAAATGAGAAATTACAATGTCACATGAAAACACAGAAATTCAGAACTGTGATTATTTTAAACCTTTCATTACATATTGGAAAGAAAATTGAAGTCAGGTTATTATAGTAATACTGATATTGAGACTGTGTTTTGGATCCCAGCTCTGTTACTTATATGTAAGAGAGACTTTAACTCTCATTTGATCCCTGATCCTTCCATTTATTTCATTGATTATTTAAGGCTTAAAATAAGAATGTTTGCTGAACTGGGAATTAAGAAGAGAAAGTGTGATGATATTTTTATGAATATATTGGCAATACTAAGGAGCTAAAATGTAAGGTTTTGTAGAAAATGATGGAATCTAGGCTAGGTGTCTATTAGTAGATGAATGAATTGAAATGTATGGTATATACACAAAAGGGAATTCTACCCAAGTCATAAAAGAGGACAGAATTATGTAATTTTCAGAAAAATGTGTGAAGCTAGAGAATGTTCTGCTAAGTAAGATTAGCCAGTCATAGGAAATGAAGGATCTTGGACCTTTTCTCATTTGTGAAAGTTAGGAAGAAATTGAAATGTAAGAGAGACTTCATATAAAGGAGGAGTAATCAAGTAAAGTGATGAAAGGGGTCTAAATGAGGGAGATGAAGAGAGATTTGATGAAGGAAACACTCCAATGGCCACTATGTACATAAATGAAATTACCTTTGCCATTCTCAATATCATGTAAGAGACAAGGAATGGGGTGGGATGTGATGGAGGGAGGCTCACCCAGTGCTGTGTGCGTGTACGTCCCAATCATTCTGAACGTCATTATGATGTGTGGTTACAATGCATCAAATACAAATATATTAAAATTATTACAAGAGAATAATAACTTGAGAATTTATATTTAGATTTGGCAAAGCTGATATCACTGTCCATATTAGGTTTAACTAAAGGTAAGGGGCAAAGTCCTAATTAGAAATGGAATAGATTACCATGAGGAATATAGAGAATTGAAAATTTTTTATAAAAGGAGTTCCAGAGTGATAGAGTAAAACTAGAGGTAATGAAGATTCGGGAGAAGTTTGTTTCTTCTTTTGTGGTACTGTATGAGGGGTCAGGAGAGATTTGATTCCTTTTTTGTTTGTTTCCCTTTTTTGTGTATACTCTATGAGGGGAACTAATACCATATCATTTATGGGAAATAATGAGTAAGATTTGTTAGAAACAAATTCATGATATGCAAAAGAATTGGTGAAACAATATGTTGAATAAACAAACTGCCACCCTAAAATTTAGTGCACAAGTAGAGTCTGACCTGCACTACGATCCACTGTTTCTCATTTCACACACACAAGGAGTTGGATACCCACCCAAAGGGTAGGAAAACCTGAATTGGATCAGAATTATTTCCCTCAATATTTGAACCCTAGCAAACAAATATGTTCTTACCTATGTAATATTTCAAATTGATTAATTATAGCAATAAAAGTTATCATTTTATAATTATCTGATACATTGATATCATAACATCATTATATTAAATAAATTTTTCTAGTAAGCATACCTAACTTATAATAAACACTGTTAACGTTTTCTCTATAGTTGTATTCTTTTATATCTTTCATCTAATTTAATCTCTTGTGTAACAGTTTTCAATTGAAGAATTGTTTGCTTATTTATAGTGTGATTGTATGAATCTTACTCAATATTACTCAATATAATTTTGTGTATTAGTCCCTTAAAAATATTCAGATGCATTAATATGCCATGAAACTAATGAATTTGTTAACTTTCAAGCAGAGTAAAAAAATCATAGAATCTTCACAGTTCTTAACAATATGTATATATACAATACTATGAAGTACACATAGACATATCAGTAGTTCCCATTATTTATTTGTTGCTGTGGAGTAAGTCGTTATACTTAATAAAAATACTGAAATATTACTCTAAGCCAGGTATGGTGGCTTACACCTGTAATCCCCATACTTGGGAAGATGAGACAAGAAGATTAAAGTTCATGGTCAGACTTAGACTTAGCAAGACCCTCAATAGCTTGGCGAGACCTCGTTTCCAAGTTAACATGCCTGGAGTGTATCTCAGAGGTAGAATACCCCTGGGTTCAATACCAAGTCCATAAAATAAAAAAATAAATATATAAAAATATATAATAATACTCAATATAGATGGACACAAAATCTGACTTTGGGTTTTAGGTATTATCTCTTCTTGTCACAGTGTGTATTCAAGTATGTTTATTCCTTGATCCAGGGTTCTTATACAGTTTTTATGACTTCTTTGTTTATAGTTGCTTAAAGTACTTTATTTTTATAACAAATATTTCTCAATTAATTTCTACACAAGGTGTTGGATCCTTCCATTGTGCTCTTTTTTCAATTGATTTGGAATGCTGCCTGTGTTTCAGTTCTTTCTCTAGCACTGACCTGTGAACTGAGAGCTACAACTCTTGAATGGATTACTTCTCTCAGTCTCTGTGAGTGTTTTGATCTTTATCCCTGAAGAAACATTGTGCACACGGGTATATGAATGAAAAGTGACATTTCTTTCCTTGGTTCAAGCTGAAAATGGATTGTCCCATTGTCAGCATTGTGATTCCTGGGAAACAACAGTTAAGTGTTATACTGCTAAGTTCCTTCAGTCCAAATAAGACTTGGGTAAAATGTCACATACATTTTTTTTTGAGTAACCCCTTAGAAACAGCAAAACAAAAAGCTAGGCAAAGTGTTACTTTTCATAAAACAAAGATCCAAAGAAATCAAATGACTTCTCTAAGCTATATATAATTAATATATATGAAGATATATTTTAATATATATGGTAGAGCAGAAATATTGTGGGGTAACATATATTAAATATTGATTATGTGAAGGAACCGTTTTAAATTTAATCCAATATTATATATTCAATGGGTCAGTTGAGGTTGGAAGAAACATTTCTTGCTGGAAGTATGCTAGGATTCTGTTGAAATGGTTGGCAGGTATAAAAACTGAGTAAAACATGTTTTATACCTGGAAGGTTCTCATGGGTTGTGAGCAAAATATCCAAGGCAGGAGAGTAGAGTACTGTGAGCAAGTGTAGGCTTATCTGAGTACGCAGAGAAAGTACTCTGAGCCTTGAGACCAATCTTGGATTCTATAAATGATTTTCTGTAGGAGACTAATGCCTGTACAATGTCTAAAAGGATAAATAAGTAATCCAGTTCAGGAGGTGTATACAGGGAATCCTGAACAGTAGAGAAAGACTCAGTTAATACTGAGTTATTTACATAGGATAATAGAAGCCAGGCTTGGTGGCACACACTTGTAATCACAGTACTTGGGAGCATGAGACAGGAGAATAGCAGGTGCATGGCTAGCCTCAGTAACTTAGTGAGACTTTTTTTCAAAATAAACAATAAAATAGGGTTACAGGGGATAGTTTAAAGGTAGAATGCTTCTGAGCTCAATCCCCAGTAACGCACGCACGTGTGCACGCGCGCACGCGCGCGCGCACACACACACACACACACACGAGCATATATAGAAATTTAATATGTGGCCAAATGACTAATTTTAAAAATTGACATAATAGTTGGAAACAAAGCTAGAGAGATAGGCAGTTATAAAGGTTGTGTGCTCTGTGGTGCTAAAATGAGAAATGTTTAAAATGAGATAACAAATGAATTAAGATATTATGAAAAAAATGTACTGCTTCATGTCGAAAGGGTTTATAGTACTAATAATACTATTGAAGCTTTTTTGTGAGTACAAATTGCTTTATATCTTTCTGGGTAATCAATAAAACTATTTTAAAATTAGTAAATTATTTTTATATGCAACCAGGTCCACATATTTATTATAGCATTTTGTCTTCTATTCAGAAGATCTTTATGTAATAGAATAATATGTATCATTCTTTGGATGGGGATTTTGAACACTTCTTTTTTTTTTTTTTGGTGGTACTGGGGGTGGAACCCAGAGGCTTTCTACCTCCAGGCTATACTCACAGACCCATTTTATATTTTATTTGGAAACAGGGTCTCACTAAGTAGCTGAGGCTGGCTTCGAACCTGCGCGATCCTCCTGTTTCAGCCTCCCAAGCGCGGGGATTACAAGCGTGCGCCACCACACCCAGCCAACACTTTTGACAGCTTTAAAGGGAGAGAAGAAACTCACAATGTGGCTAAAGGGTCAGTTTAAGCATTAGGATGTTTTAATATCTAATTAAGCTGTCTATAAAACCCTAAAGAAAAAATATTTTAATTTGAGAAGATCAAAAGAATATGGTCCTTGTATGTATAATAAAGTTCCTTGTAGAGTATTTTCTGAAATATAAAATATCATTTATTTCTAAAAGTATTTAAGGTTGAGTATCCATTAACATCTTTTATGAACCTAACCACTTATTGTTTCAAATTAATATATATAATTTTATAACATCAACATTTTGCTGAAAGTCAATTGTTTTGCCAGAAGCATAATTGATTCCATTATAAGTTGTAAGCTCTCCATTAAATTTTATGATAATAGTTAAATTTTTAAAGCTTAGAAGTTAAAAATGACCCCTAAAATTAAAAACCACTAAAGTCTTTTTATGTTCTCAGGAATAATCTTTTAATACACATGTGTGACAGTTAAATTGAAAAACAAATCTTTTAATCATTCTTTTGTGTATCAATTAATTAAAAGGGATAAAAATATGTAGGTCACTCATTAATAAATGGAAGAATACACTTTATCTTTTGCTTCATATTTTAATACATATTATCAATAATTCTTATTTTAGCAATACCTTTTTATACATTTTACTTGACAAAATATTTTATATAAAATGGAATCATAGTTTATATGTAGACTTTAATTCTAAAAATGTATATAATTTATATATGCAAGATATTTAAATAAAAATTTATAGTAAAGTCTGGTTTTTAAAACTCCTGGTAAAAATAATTTTATATAGTTTTCTAAGGTGAGAAAATCTGCATGATTCCCAAAAAGAAATAACTTAATAAATGTTACATAGTAGTAATATTATTGGTCAAATTTTTGAATTTTTGAACTAAATGAGAAAATTATATAACAGTAAATTTGCTCAAGGTGATCATTTTATTATTACAATGTCTTAATTAGTAATACATGTCAAAATCAATACAATAAGACTGGCACGGTGGGACATGCTTGTAATCCCAGCATTTGGGAGACTGAGACAGGAGGATTGCAGTTCATGGCCAGCCTCAACTACTTAGTGAGGCCCTTTGCAACTCAGTGAGACCCTATTTCAAAGTAAAGAATAAAAAATAGGGCTAGGGGTGTATCTCTGAGGTAGAATGCCCCTGGGTTCCATCCCCAGTATCTCAAAAAAAAAAAAAAAAATCAGTACAATAAATGGCTACTTTGTGTTTTAAGTGATTTTAAAGGCTATATCTTTTATTTTCTATCAGTTGAATTATCTAATATATGCTGAAATAATAAATCATCTCAGACATTGGATAACCATTACATATTATAAATATTATGTTCATACATAGCACAATATGCCTAATCTATATTACTTTATTTCCATAATAAAAAATTTCTAACATAGTAAGAGATTCCATAGTATGCTCTTTGACCATATAACTTTTAACAAAAGTCAGAATTTATTTGAATTATTTTGCAGATCTAAATAGACTGAGTATTTCTCACCATTTTTTTCATGCAACTCAGGTGACAATCCTTCAGTAGTACTGATGACTACGATCCCATACTTAAAGTTAGATCATCTTAAACATACATTTAAATGTCAATATATGAATCCATTTTCCCCAAAGCAGAAAAGGATGGGGAGAACTTTAATGATGTAGAAAAGGCTGATAGAAATTTAATATTATATATGTAAAACTAATGGAAGACTATGAGAATATTTTGAGTTTGAATTCATGAAACCTGACAGCCAAAGCAGAAAATATGGCAACATCATGATTTATATCCCATGTTACTACATTTTCCAATAGACTTGGTGCTTTTTGAAACAATAAATGAGCCTAAACATATCTTTGTATTTTGAAAAACAGAAAGACAATTTTTACTAAAGACCATTTAGTAGAAAATTATTGAACTACTGGCATCTTCTTTATTGCCAAATTTTATTTAAATCCTTATGGGTATAGTAATAAATATGTAGAAATTAAGTAACTGAGATTTTAAAAATTACTTAGCTATTGTCAAGATACCTTATAAAAGCAATGATCATTACTGTCACAATGGAGAAAAAACAGTCTGAATTCATCTTCCCCCTCTTAGCAAGACAGTTCAGAAGTTGACTAGGTTGAAAATAGTTTTCAAAACTGTTGTATTTGACATTACTTTTAATATAAAGTAAAAGATATATTTATACTAAATTGTTTCCTAAGGATGTATTTTTAGGTGACAAATGTATCACTAGACTAAACCATGTTTGACATAACTTCTCCCAGCCACAAAATTTTACAATATATATTATAACATTTCTATTTTATACATGATATCTCTCTAGTATGCTCTTTAAATATACTTATTTTGAACCATGTGCTTTAAAAAGTAACCACCCTTGGGCTGGACATGTAACATGAACAAGACACTGGTTTTGATCCCAGAACTGCCAAATAAAAATAAACTACCTCTGCTGCCATCATTATGCCAATTTTTAGGACAATGTTTATTGTAGTGTGATGAATTTTGGTAATATGGTTCTGAAGAGATGAATTTAAATCTAATATGCTATCACTATCTTTAAGGGAGTCGATTTCCCCTGAATTAAGTAAAATTTTACTGTTAAATTATATACAGAAAAAAAATAAAACTTATTTTTATCTGGAACCCTTAGGAATAAATGACTTTTTGCTATTAGAAATTTTTATACTAGAAAAAGAAAAATATATGTAGATTCTGCACATCTGTACATGAGGATTTTAAAACCGTCAGCAGAGTCTACGACACAACTCCATTATCAAATATTTCCATAATAAATTATGAGTCTTTACATTAAGCGATATGAAGGAGGAGGAAAAAGAGAAAAAGGAGAAGGAGAAGTAGGAAAAGGAGGAGGGGAGAAGAAGAAGAGGAGGAGAAGGTGGCCTCCAATAATTTCAGGTCAAGTTTGTTTTTTGTTTTTTTTTTGTATATGTGTGTGGTACTGGAGATTTAATGAAGGGCATTCTACCTCTGATCTATACCCCCAGCCCTATTTTTATTTTTTTATTTGAAAACAGGGTCTGACTAAATTGCAGGGTGCCTAAGTACTGTGTTACTGGTGGTGAACTTGGGATCCTTATTTCTCAGACTTCCAGGTATTGAGATTACAGGGATATATGGCCATGCCTGGGTCAGGTCAAGTTTTAATGCCAAATAAATTTTTACTAAGCTTCCAGTAAAAAAAGAAAAAAACCTTTAGTTTTAGGAGAGTTTATTTTTCCTTTTCATGCTTAAATAACATGATCTATGGCACCAATAAAGCTATTTTGGACAAGGAAGAGCTCTACCATTATTTGTCTCTGATTTTCTTCTCTTGATTCTAACTTTCAGAGAAGACAGGTGAACAATTTCCTTTCTGACAGAGAGCCACATCTCAGCAAAGAATAGGGTAGAGTCTATGGCACCTTGACCACAATCAGATGTGGCTTCCTCTTCCCGCCACATTTCATTCCATTATGTTAATCCCTAGCCCATTAGTAATCCCATGGTTTCATCTAAGAAAATTTGAAGGAAAGATTTCTTATGTCTAGGCACAGCAATATGAAACAGCAAAATCTACTAACACTAGCATTTCATTGTACAGTAGTAAGAAAGTGAATCTTGTGATAAGATTTGAGATAGCCAGATAAACTGTTACTTGCTTCATGCTGACTCTTCTTTCCTTGTCACAATTAGATAATTTTGATTTGACCACATTATAGTGGGAAATGATTCCATCTCTATCTCCATCACTTACCTTCATAATATACTTTAAACCCGTGAGCACTAACAGCAAAGTCACTGGTCAAACGTAGTGAGAACACAGATTTGGTACTTGTCACTGGTGGTGGCAGGTGGAATCCTGTTAACCTAAAAGCAGAATGAAATTGATGGTTAGTGACATTATTGGTTTACTTAATACAGTTTAAGAAAAGTTAACTGCCATGTTATTAAATACCTAGGTTTTATGTAAAATATGTTTGTCTATGATATTCCATTTAGAAGTTACTCACTGAAATTATTTAAGTACATATAAATATATGTATATTACTATCATATTATCTATATGAAAATATTTTATATTTCATTTTTTGTGGTACTGGGAATGAAGCCCAGATACAGCCTACCTCCAAGCTACAACTCCAGCCCTACTTTTTATTCTTTATTTTGAAACAAGTTCTCACTAAGTTGTAGAGAACCTCACTAAGTAGGTGAGACTGTCTATGAAGCATGATCCTCCTGTCTCAGCCTCCCAAGTAATTGGATTTTATAATGTTCCACCATGCTCAGTATTTTTTTTAATTTTATTGATGCATTGTAGTTATACATCTTAAAGGGGGTACAAAATGGTAGAGGCATACATGCACATATCACTCAATTAGCCCTTCCCCAATTCCCACATTCCCTCATCCTCCCTCCTTCTCATGGTTGGCTTAAGATTGACTTTGATATTTTTGTAAAATTAGAACATGTGCATTATGGAATTTCCCTTCTTCCATCTCCCCTTAGTTAGGTCACCTTCTTTGGTCAGCTATGGTTTCTCCTTCCTCGTCTAGAGTTCCTCCCATGACTCTTGTTCTCCCTAGCTTCTGCATAGTAGGAAGACCATCCAATTTTTTACTTTATGTGACTGACTAATCTTATTTAGGATAATGTTCTCTAGTTCCATCCATCTTCCCACAAATGACATAATTTTGTTCTTCTTTATGGCTGAGTAAAATTTCTATACAGAGAACTCAAGGAGCTAACTCAACACTGAGAAAACAAATAATCCAATCAAAAATGGGCAAGTGAACTAAACAGACACTTCATGAAAGAAGAAATTAAAATGGCCAATAAATGTATGAAAAATGTTCAACATCATTAGCAATTAGAGAGATGCAAATCAAAACTACTCTGAGATTTCACATAACTCTAATTATAATGGAAATCATCAAAACTACAAACAACAATAGCTGGCAAGGATGTAGAGAGTAGGAACTCTAAGATATTGTTGATGGGATGGCAAATTAGTGCAACTACTTTGGAAAGTAGTATGGAGGATCCTCAGAAGAATGGGAACGAACATACCATATGATTCAGCAATACCACTTCTGGGTATCTACCCAAACGAATGGAAATAAAAATACCAAAATAATGCATCGGTATCTATATTCATAGCTGCATAATTCACAATTGCCAAACAATGGAACCAGCCAAGATGCACATCAACAGATGAATGGATTACAAAACTATGGCATATGGCCAAGCGTGGTGGCGCACGCTTGTAATCCCCGTGCTGGGAGGCGGAGACAGGAGGATCGCGCAGGTTCGAAGCCAGCCTCGCTGGCTTAAGAGAACCTGTTTCCAAATAAAAATATAAAATAGGTCTGGGAGTGTAGCCTGGAGGTAGAAGGGTTTCCAAGAACCCAAGTACCACACACACACACAAAAGTTATAACATTTTAAATTGTAAATTATTTTACTTAACAATAATTATATAAATGGAATTTTACTATTTCTATCTATTTGATATTTTACTAATCTTATATAAGTAGGGTTAAATCTCCAAGCTTGCTGTAGAATGGGATTATCTACATTCATACATTCATTCCTGGTGTATTACTCCATTCTCAACCTTTAGTCAGCCAGAGCAGTTATTCTTACTCTACCACCAAAAAATTTCTTATGCCAAAGTGATACAACATTCTCAGAAACATTATTCTGTTAATCATAATGGCTATTCAGCATTTTCTAGGTATTATGTTCAAATAGTTTCTAAACTGTTTATATTTTTAAAATCTGACTTTCTACCAACTAAAAATGATGAGACAATATTTATCAATATAATTGTGCATTTTAGCTTTTTCATTGTACTTACATATATTTCAAAATATGTTCTGGGGCTATGGTATTATTTCTATATAATTTTAAATTTAATTTTCTGGTGATTTGAAAATTTTGTCTGTATTTCTAATAATGATGTCACCTTAAACATATTTTCTATTATCAATATGGCTATAACTTTTATTAATTAGAATTAGAATGACACAGCTTCTTACCTTCAGTCTTTTTATGTCTTTGGTTTTTTAAATATGTCACAATATACTTGTGTTATACAAATTTATAACCAATTTTATGATTTTTGTCTTTTTGTTTACAAATATGCTCATTTAACTATACCATACAGACATTTATCTAAATTAAAAGTTTACAGATTGCTAAATAATTACAAATGAGTCATGTTTTAAATAAAAAAATAAAACATTGTCTTCACTATTAAAGGCCTGTTAATATTCTCCTTGTTCCTTACTCGCATTCCTCCCCAAAGAAAACCACAACCTTGGTTTCTAACAAAACAAATTAGTTTGGGCTGTTTCAAAGCTTTAGATATATTAAATTACGTAATAAAATTATTCTGCCTCTGACTTCTTTGACTCATCATTATAATTGTGCTGTTACAGTAGCAGTAGGTAACTTCTTAGTTATTATCATATAGGATCTCAGCTTGTAAATATTTCCAATTAATTTATCCACTGTACTGTGGGCAGATTTTTTTCTAATCAAGTCCATTATAAAAAATGCTGTCATAAATATTTTAACATGTTTTATAAGTAGATGTATATTTATAAATATTTATGAATTTCACCTGAATTTACATTTTCTAGTTATGGAAAACCATGATGTTTTAAAGATAATAATGTATAAATATATAAATATACATATATATGTAAATTTTTACATTATCATGTATGTTTCCTTTACATTGGTGCACGATGCAATTGCATAGTGGATGACATTTCATGTTTCTTTGTAAAAAGGGCCAGAATGTAACCATATTTTCTTTGACTTGCATTTGAAGAAGTGATAGCTCAGAAACTATCAGTAAACTGTTTAAATTCATACAGATGGGCTGGCCGGGGTGGCACAAGCTTTGAATCCCCGCGCTTGGGAGGTGAAGATAGTGAAGACAGAAGGATCTCGCAGGTTCAAAGCCATCCTTTCTGGCTTAAGAAACCCTGTTTCCAAATAAAAATATAGAAAATAGGTCTGAGAGTGTAGCCTGGAGGTAGAAGGGTTTCCAGAAACCCCAGTGCCACACACACACACACACACACACACACACACACACACACACACACACCACACACACACACACACACACACACACACACACACACACACACACACACTTCATATAGCAGGTAGGCCGTAGAGCAAAGGTACAATTTCCAACCCAATCTGTTTCTTTTCTTACTATAATTTTCCTGTGAGAGAAATTTTTTCCATAAAGGCAGAATGCACCTACATTCATCTTTGTCTCTCCATAAACCCATATAAGTTTCTTGACATATGCATGAAAGACATAAGAAAATGATTTTTCTGACAATATAACTTTAAGTAGCTGGGCCTGGTAAAAATATGATCATGATATGAAGTCACTGAATGAAGATGAAGAAGACAATGGGGAGCCATTGTCTGGATGCAATTGCTGATATTGTTAGACAAAAATCACCAGTGGCTAGAAAAGATATGTTCCCACTAGGAAAATTAAATAATCTTTAAATAAATATATCAGGAACACCATCAAATCATGTAGTATAAATTTCCTTCACATATAAAAGTTAAAAATTGAGATAAAAGGTGGCAAGTAGAGGGTTGAATTTATTACTTGAACTGGATAGTAACTATTTTATGCATTGAAATTGGCTTTTGAAAAACATCATGAACTCAGATTAAAAGATTTTCATCTCCTCCTAACATGTGGAGCTGAGTGAAAACTTCACAACTTTTTTCTCTTTTATATTTCATGTTACTTGTTGAAGATTGTCCTTAACCAGTTCTAGTCTATTCTATGGTTTTTGTTCCAGAATATTCTCTCATCTGACAAGATGATACATATGTTGGATTTCTCTTTTCATTTTTCAAAATGGATAGGTATTTATAAACCTTTCTCCCTACTCCTACTCCTACTCCTACATAAGTTCTTTTTTCCTACTCCTACATATACACCCAACTATATCTTTGCATTTAAATTTTACTAGGAAAGAGGCTCATAAGAGACTTTGTTAGATGTATTTGAAAATCACACACATAGCGTATGTGATTTGTCACTTCTCATACCTTATTTTTTTTGGATGAAAACATCCTTGAAGCATTTACTCTCAGACTCATTAGTAATGCTTCAAAATATAAGGAGTCAGTAGTCACAGGGATAATTAAGTTAGCACCTCACATCAGTGACAAATATAAAAAGTCCTAAAGCAATTGTTCGCTGATTAACACAAAACTGATAGAAATTTAAATCGTAAGAAAGCCATTGTATTGCCAGTGAATATATTCTATAAATAATAGGTTGCTGCTGGGCATGGGGTTGCGCATCTGGAACCCAGTACTTGGGGTGCTGAGACAGGAGGATTATAGGTTGGGGATCAACCCCAACAGTTAGGCAAGACTTTGAGCAACCCAATGAGATACTGCTTCAACTCAACACATGTAAAAAGGGCTAGGGGGATAGTTCAGCAGCAGAATGTCCCTGGATTTAATCCCTACTACTACTACACAATAAAATAATAGATTGTTCATAGAAGGATTTTTTCTCAATAAACGAGTGTTAACATGCCATGTTACATCTCAAAGTGATGGAAAACATCAAAGGGTTAGGGCTGGTTAAGAATGATGCCTGCTTCATTTTCTAAGTATGCTCATTTACTTTTCACTATAAAATGTGAGCTTTCTGAAAGACTTAATAATCAATAGGATATATATATTTAAAGATATATATATATATATATAAAGATATATATATTTAAAGATATAAAGGGCATTAAAGATATTTAAAGATACATACACATATATACATACATATGTGTGTGTGTGTATATATATATATATATATATATATATATATATATACACACACACACACACACATACATACAGAGAGAGACTATCAGCTGATTAAAATATTTTAAAGCCCTGTGGTCCAGGCCTCTGGCCCCGACCCTGGGCAGGTGGGCAGGCGCTGGCGGGGCACCCCTAGGCGACCCCCTTTCCACCCAGAAGGACCCTGTGGTTTGGGCCTCTGGCCCCGACCCTGGGCGGGTGGGCAGGCACTGGCGGGGCACCCCTAGGGGAACCCCTTTCCACCCGGAAAGACCCTGTAAAAAAGGAAAAGAAAAAGAAAAAAGGAAAATATCAGAGAGGGGTTAAGGAGGCCGTGGCAGATGCCAGGATACTGGAGATGCAGACAAAACTTATCCAAATGAACTGGAATTATCGGAAAAATTCCCCGCTAAGGAGGACTGCTTCTTCTCTACATTGTTAAGAATCTTGGACATCACCTGTAAGGAGAGAGACTTTAGCGGAGACCAAGGAGAAAGGCGGTGCTGAAAGTGGTCTCCACGTTGGTGGTAGAGACTTGTATTCAGGAGAAGCAGAAATCAGAGCCTACCAACCTTATTTATTTTTTTTTTTTGGAGAAATTACACCAAAGGTCGAATGCTACCATTGCTCATGCTTAGGAACACTGGACAACATTCAGAGTGGAAAAAGAGCTTGGGAAAGATTTGAAATGGTGGAGGCAGTGGCAATGGTAGTGGCCAGTACTCAGGGGAGGCAGAGATCTGATGCATTATACCTGGAACCTTTGAAATAATGACCACAGAGGCAGAATGCTACCACCACACACTCTCGAAAACGTGGGACAAATGGTTGGGTGAAGAGGGTGCTCGGATTAGAGCCTGCCAAGGGGTGAGGTCGACGACGGACACAGTAAAGCTGGGATCGGAGCCTGCCGAGTGGTTAGGCCGGTGCTGGGGTCAGTGAAGCCGGGATCGGATCATGCCGTGAGGCAAGGCCGGTGCTGGGGCCTTCAAGGCCGGGATCAGAGACTGCCGAGGGGTTAGGCTGGTGCTGGGGCCAGCGGCCAGCATCTGAGCCTTCCATGAGGCAAGGCCGCTGTGGTGGCCTCTGAGGCCGGGATTGGAGCATGCCGAGGGGTCAGGCCGGTGCCAGGGCCAGCGTGGCCGGGATCGGAGCCTGCCGTGAGGCAAGGCTGGTGCTGGGGCCTCTGAGGCCGGGATCAGAGTCTGCTAAGGGGTTAGGCCAGTGCCGGGGCCAGCGGCCAGCATTGGAGTCTTCCATGAGGCAAGGCTGCTATTGAGGCCTCCGAGGCCAGGATCGCAGCCTGCCGAGGGGTTAGGCCAGTGCTGGGGCCAGCGGCCGGCATTGGATTCTTCCGTGAAGCAAGGCCACTACTGAGGCCTCCGAGGCCTGGATCGGAGCCTGCCGAGGGGTTAGGCTGATGCCGGGGCCATTGGCTAGCATCAGAGCCTGCCGTGAGGAAGGCCGGTGCTGGGGCCTCCGAGGCTGGGATTGGAGCCAGCTGAAGGGTTAGGCCAGTGTCGGGGCCAGCGAGACTAGAATCAGGGCCTCCCATGAGGCAAGGCTGCTGTTTGAGCCAGCGAGGTCTGGATCAGTCCACCGGGTAGCCAGGCCACAATTGGGACAGTCAAGAGTGGGATCGGTATTTGCAACGCAGCATGCACAGAGAAATATCGCAGAAGATTAAAACCAGATGCTTCCTTTAATCAGCAATAATTAGGAGGAAAGGGGCAACGGGAAGTGGTCGAGAAAGGGCCCTACAGTGAAGCAATTAAGGTGACAAATTGGAGGGTATGGAATAGGGGAGGATGGAGCCTCTTTAAAAGGCAGGAGGTACATAAACATATGTATCAAAGTTAATCACCAAACAAACATGGGATTGAGGGAGGGGGAGGGAATGGGATGGGGGCTGGATGAGGGCTAATTGGATGATGTGTGCTTGTATATCCTCTCAAGTCTTATATTCCAATGTGATGTATGATTACAATGTACCAATAAAAATAAATTTAAAAAAGATTTTAAAATATTTAAAAACATACACACACACACACACACACACACACACACACACATATATATATATACATACAAACACAGAGATTATCAGCTTATTTAAAATATAATATTTTATTATATTTAAAATATTTTCCAGAAAAATGAAATAAATGCTGAAAACATAATTTTAAATTAAAAGGCCTAATAGCATACTACTGTTTGTAAAGATGTGGGAGGAAAATAGAAATGGAGAGAAAGGACAAAATGAGATAGAGAAGACTAAGGATTAGTGATGGAGAGTGGGTGAGGAAGAGGGGTAGAGTTTCATTTTAAAATAAAAATAGAAGTATTAGCAAAATATTTCAGATTTTTGTGCATGTTAAATAAAAGAATTCATGTTGAGTGATGTAATATAGTTTCTGAAACCCAATAAATAACCACTGAACATTGGATTCATTAGTGCTGTGTCTCAAAGTCCATCGCCCTTTCTTTTGCACTTTGACAATACACTGTTAAGATAAATTGTATGATAACCACAGCATTCATGCAGTGATTTCTCATTACTCACAGTAAGATTTTTGGATATGGATTATTTTACAGTTTTACTTTGGTCTAATTATTCTTAATAATGTTTACAGATATTCAGGGAATTCTCTGCTGAAACAAACTCTTAATCTATTTAATTTAAAATTCAACAGGACATCCATGGGAACAAGCTGGTATTTAAAGTCCTTGCAGTTTTATGAGAATAAATCATGCATATCTTCTAGATACTGGGGCACATGTAGCATATCATAATTCATGGCTATTTCAAGATATCAGTAATAGTAGTAATAGTAAAGAGATGGCTGTAGATATATTTGAATAATTTTATAATTTGCTTAGAGTAAACGAGCTAAAACTTCTATCAAATCATGAGCCACATTACATTTGGTCAACTACAAACAGCATCTATGAAATAAAATATTTCTGTAGTCTAGTGATGCCATACTTACCATGTGTTATTTTTGCTTAACCTACTTACTATACATGCTATACATGTATAGTAAGTATACTATACAAGCTATACATGCTTGTAGCCCAAGAATAATAGTTTCAACCCTGTAGCCTAAGTGTGCAGTAGTTTATACCATCCAGATATCTGTGAGTACGAGTCTATGCTGCTTGAATAACAATGAAATTGCCTAATGATATATTTCTCAGATCATATCGCTGCTATTAAGTGATGAATGACCATTAAATTCTGGGCAAAACATACTACCTGAGAAAGACAGGTACACAATGTTAGAAATATGTGCTGAGCTGGGAGCGAGTGGTTGTAATCCCAGTACTTGGGAGGCTGAGATAGGAGGATCACAGGTTTGCGGCCACCCTGTTTCAAAATAGAGAATAAAAAATAGGGCTGGTGTATAGCTCAGAGGTAAAATGCCTCTGGGGTTTAATACCCAATACTTCCAATACTGCAATATACATATATATATATATATATATATATATATATATACATATACATATATATGTTTTACTACTATATATATTATATATTTATTGCTTGGTAATGGGGCAGATATATATAAATTATATATACCTACATATATATAATATATACTAATTATATAATATATATATAATTATATATATATATTACTAATATATATAATATATATATTTGAATTACTAGGGACTGGGGAAAATATGCCTATTATAAGAATATAAACCAGGTAACCAATATTCATTTCCATTCTTTTCTATTCTTCCAACTCTACTGAATAGCCAATGAGTCTTAAAGCTACTCCTTCTAGAGTAATTCTTATAATCAACAGTATTCTCTATTATTCTTTTCCAATGAAAGCACTGTTAGAAGTTTTAGGATGTGAAAAAATGCAAGCCATTATGTTTTAGTGGGTAGAGACATGGCCTTTTTAGTTGTTAAATCTGAGGTTTTTTTGTTTGCCCCATTTTTTTGGTAACTATTATTTGGGTCCTGCAAGCAAATCCACTCATTATTAGTGTTTCATTGCGTTTCTTACAAATTCCCTATTTCTAAGTGAGTCGATTTCTAGATGAGTTGAATCTTTTCCCAAACATCATGCTCAGTTTTTTGTTTGTTTGTTTGTTTGTTTGTTTGTCTGTTTGTATTGGTGGTACTGAGGTTCCAGGAAGCCCTTCTACCTCCGGGCTTCACTTCCAGACCTATTTTATATTTTTATTTGAAAACAGGGTCTCTTAAGCCAGTGCGGATGGTTTCAAACCTGAAGGATCCTCCTGTCTCTGCCTCCCAAGCACGGGGATTACAAGTGTGAGACACCATGCCTGGCTCATGCTCAGTTTTAACCTCAAAATTGTTACTAAATATCTGCCTGCTAAATATCTGCTTGCTTGAACCCATCCATCCATCCATCCATCCATCCATCCATCCTTCCTTCCTCATTTCCTCCTCTCCTTCCTTTCCTTCATCTTAATACTGAGAAATGCATATGGATTATAATCCCAGTGTCCCAGGGTAAAATATTTTCTTGGCTAAAAAATAGAGCTTGAGAATATCCTCAACTCAATATATCTACAGGCATCCTGTTTCTATAAATAACTATTTCCAATGACTGGTGCTTGTATTTCAAGATTATCATTATATCCAGGACCCAAATAATACATAACTAGAATTTTTTTTCAATAGGCAACCGTTTCAATTGGTTTTATTTCTACTGTGAATACTTCAAAACCATTTTAATTTTTCTTTTATAATTGAATCTTTTATCTTTAGGAATATAAATGACTATAATTCCAGAGGCAGTCTAGTAGAGCCACTGAGAATACCAAGAATAGGGTGAAGTTAATCAATGTCAAACATTTAAATCTATTTTAAAGTGTCCTCACCTTGCATATACAAATTAATGAGCATATTTTTCTAAGATTTGAGGCTTTTGAGAAGCAATGAACTCTGACAACTACAACCTTGTTTTCTAGCATATGTAATTGTAAAACACTTATTAGCTGATTACTAACAAATTAATATTGGGTAAGTTATTTGATTGTAATAAACTAGTAACAAGGCGATGTTAATACCAGTAATTATCTCATATATATGCTAAATAATTTTGTGGGATAATGTTTGTAAAAATTTAGTCCAATATATTCAATATTATTATTATCATAATTTTTTGATGGTAAATGCACTAAGGGTCTGTTATTTATTTATTTATTTATTTATTTATTTATTTATTGCAGTACTGGCGCTGGAACCCAGGGGCATTCTGCCTCTGAGCTACATTCCCAGCCCTACTTTTTATTCTTTATTTGAAAACAGAGTTTCACTGAGTTGCAAAGGGCCTCACTAAGTAGCTGAGGCTGTTTGTGGACCATGATCCTTCTGTCTCAGCCTCCCAAATGCTGGGATTACAAGCGTGCCCAGCTTCAGGATCATTTTATTAGCAAAATCATATTCAGTGATAACCTGAGGTGGAGAAAAGGAAGCCAGTCAGTGCTGCGCACCATTGAGCAGAGTATGCCCCGTTCCCTGTTTCCTCACTGGCAAAATCGACCTTCTTCTTGTCTTTGTCATTCTAAAGTTAATAAAAGCATGTCAGTTGGAACAATGCATTACATTTAACAAGAACTGCAGAAGTCTTTGCGACTATTGCTATCCACTCCTGAAAATTACAGATCTGAGAATTCCAATATTATGTCACACATCAAATTAGAAATTTCATCTTGAAATATCTAATTAATGATAATTATAATATACTCTGGAGTATCTGAGCCAAACACAATCTTTTCTCAAATATTTGTTACTGTGATCTCTGGGGATGTTTTCCTCCTCCCGTAATTTAAAATTCCTTACATATTTTAATCAGTTTTGATGTAAAATTAGTAAAGAGCCATTATATACTATCTTCATAAGGCAAACTGAAGGTATTATTGTGACCAGCAAAGAGCTGAGAGCAATGAGCTCTCAATGAGAAAAGTTCTCAGTGAGAGAGAGAGATTGAGAAAAACCTGTATGTGTTGTTTTTTAGGGACTGAATTCTTAAGAATGAGTCAAGAGATTTTCCTCCATAAATACTGCCACTTCTTTTGGTTTTATTTTAAAGAACTCTAACAAGATAAAACATGCATTATCATGTGTGTTTTACTATTATTTCTTGGTGAGTTTTCTATTAAAAAAACCCAAAATGCATAATTTGCATTCTTCCATATTGACATTGGTTGAATAAACTTATCCAATCTACTTTAATAAGAATATAATAAAAATTGTGTGACTTTTGTTTTTTCCCAGAAAGAAAAATTGAATGTTTTTTCAATTATTTATATTGAACCTCTCGAATATTGCAAAACATCAAATTTGTATATTTTTTTAATTAAAAACATATCCAATATTAGGAGTCTATTTTTTCCAAACATTAAAGGAGTTGCTCACACAATCTATGTCATTACACAATAATAGTATATTTACATATGATCTATTTTCTTTATGAAGTACACAATTTATAAAAATATAAATTTTAATCTAGAATTATAAAAAGCTTTTGATAGTCTATGCTGTTCTCAGTTTTGTGATCTCAGATATGTAAAATACCCATTATGGTGAGGTATTCTCACAAAGCACAGAGAACAGTGAAAGCTTGAAGAATGCTTTATGAAACTAATATTTTGATAAAAAAATACTGTGGCATTTAATCTAGATTCTCTAAAATTTAGAAAAATCAGAATTGATTTTTTTTCAGAATTTTTTTTGTTTTTCTTTTCAAGTCTAGGAATTGAACTCGGCTTTGCATGTGCTACCACTGAGCTAAAAACCAATTCTATATTTAAGTAAATACTTAGTTCACAAAGCTATCAGGCAGAAGTGATCAAGAATATAAATATTCTTATAAGATACCTATAAATATTGGTTACCTCCATTGTGCCCAACATCACTTCCTTATAAATTTTGATCACTGCCCTTTGAGATGATTGTATATGTGCATGTTTTCGTACAACTGGTAAATAATATAGCATCTCAAAATTTTTCCAGCATCTTAGTGTAAGCAAAATTGTAATTTTCCTTCATTGGAATACAGTTCCAAGACATTATGATAATGCAGTAACATGGGATATCTGTGCTACCATTTATTTATCTAGTTATCAGTTATTTCAGATATTAAATTTGAGTTAATATAGTATTATCAATTGATTATTTTTTCTATAAAATTAAAACCAACAAGGCCTAGGAGTACACACCTATAATTCCAGTACTTGGGAAACTGAGACAGGAAGATTATAGGTTTGTGGCTAGCCTCAGCTAATTATTGAGACCCTGCTTCAAAATAAAAAATAAATAAATAAAAACGGCTGGGGGTAAATAGCTCAGAGGTAGAATGCCCTTGGTTTCAACACCTAGCACCCCCCCCCAAAGTAAAATCAGGCATTCAGTTAATCTATTTTAAAATAATAATCACAGATCATAACCAAACATTTTAAGTTGGACAAGTAGTTAAAATTAAAAATAAGTTACTCATATTATTACTCATGGTATTACTATTTAACTCTATGTAAAATATTTTTAAAATTACCCTTTCATGCTATTAAGATAAAATAATTGTAAAGTTTTCCAGTGAATACACTGAAGATGACTAAGAATAATAAAAACTTAAAATATAATTATAAATCAGTATGAATAATTCCTTTTCATTTTAGAGAAAATGTTTTTATATATTTTGAAGCTCCATTCTTGACATCCTAGTATTGTTTTTTGTTTTTTTTTTCTTTTGTCGACCTGAGAATCAAACCCAGGGGCATTGTACCTCCAAGCTACAACCCCAGCCCTATTTTTTATTCTTTATTTTGAAACAGGGTTTCATTGAGTTGCAAAGGGCCTCACTAAGTAGTGGCTGAGGATGTCCTTGAATCATGATCCTCCTTTCTCAGCTTCCCAAATGCTGGGATTACAAGCATGTGCCACCATGCCCGGCTGACATCTAGGGATTTTTGTAAAGTATTTATTAACATGGAAAATGCTAATTTAACAGTATTCTAATGAACTATAGCAAATATATGTCTTACTTTTGCAAAACACAGGAACCGCAAAAAAAGAAACACACTTCAAAAAAGAAAATTAGAGACCAATATTATTGATTAACATAGATGCAAAAATCTTAATCAAAATACTAGCCAGGCACATTCAAATCCACATAAAACAAATTGTACTCCATGTCCAAATTGGTTTCATCCCAAGAAAGCAAGGCTGGTTCATTCAACATATGCAAATCAATACATGTTATTCACCACATAAATAGAACTAAAAATAAAAATCACATGATTATATCAATAGATGCTGAAAAAGTATTTGATAAAATTCAACATCCATTCATGTTAAAAACTTTTTAGGATACTGGAATAGAAGGAATGTATCTCAACATCATTAAGGCAATATGCAGTAAACCCAAAGCCTGAACATCATTGAATGAGAAAAAAAAAATCTACAGAAATTCCCTCTAAATTCAGAAGTAAGACAAGAATGCTCACTATCACCAGTACTTTTAAATATAGTCCTTCAGACTCTTGCCAGTGGAATAAGAGAAGAGAAGGATATAAAAAAATTAAATTATCTTTCTTTGCAGAAGACATGATTCTATATCTAGAAGATCCACAAAGCCCAATCAAAAAACTACAAGAGCTAATTGACCTATACAGCAAATAGTAGGATACAAAATCAACTTAAATCAGTAACTTTCTTATTTGCCAACCATTACAGAGAAACAAATAGAGAAAACAATGTACTTCACAATAACCTCAAAACTAATTAAATACCTTGAAGTAAACCTAACCAAAGAGGTAAAAGACCTCTACAGCAAAAATTATAAAATATTAAAGAAAGAAATTGAAGAAGACATTGGAAGATGGAAACATCTCTTTTGCTCTTAGATAGAATAAATACCATTAAAATTGCCATTCTACCTAAAGCAATCTATAGAATCAATTCAATCCTTATAAAAATACAAATGTCATTCCTCATAGACCTAGAGAAATCAGTTATATACTTCATATGGAAAAACAAAAGATCCAGAATAGCTAAAGCAATTCTCAGTAATAAGAACCATGCAAAAGGCATCACAGTATCTAACTTCAAATTATACTAAAAAGGTGGAGTAATTAAAACAGTGTGGTATTGGCACAAAAACAGGCATACAGACCAATAGAACAGAATAAAAATACAGAAACTAACTCATGTATTTATAGTCAACTGATTTTTGAAGAAGGGGTCAAATACATACACTGGAAAAAAGACATCCTTTTCAATAAATGGTGCTGGAAAGACTGGCTATTCACTTGTAGAAAAATGGAACTAAATCCTTACTTCTTATTCTGCACAGAAATCTATTTGAGATGGCTCAAAGACTTGGATATTAAATCAAAGTCTATGAAGATGTTAGAGGAGCTCATAGGTCTAATATATGAGCACAGGTAGAAACTTCTTCAACAAGACCCCCAAAGCTCAGAAAATTAAAACAAGAATTAATAACTGGGATGGCATCAAACTAAAAAAAAAATCTGCTTATCAAAGGAAATCCTCAAGAGTCTAAAGAGAAAGCCTACAGAATGGGAGAAGATCTTTGCCTGCTATTCCTCTCATACAGGATTAGTATCTAGAATATAAGAATATACAAAGAACTTAAAAATTTATACTAGAAAAACAAATAGCCTAATCAAGAAATGGGCAAATGAATTGAATAGACAGTTCACAAAAGAAGAGATACAAATGGCCAATTGATACATGAAAAAATATTCAACATAATTAGCAATCAAGGAGATGTAAATCAAAACTGCATTGAGATTTCATTTAACCCCAATCAGAATGGAAATCAACAAGAAGTAAAATAACAATAAATATTGTTGAAAATGTGGGAAAATAGGAACTCTTCTACACTGCTGGTGGAATTGAAACTAGTTCAGACGTTATGGAGATCACTGTTGAGATTACTTAGAAAATTAGGAATGGATCCACTATATAATCAGGCTAGACCACTACTGGGTATCTTTCCAATGGAGTGGAAACCAGGCAACTGCAGTAATATATGCATATCCATAATCAAAGCAGCAAAATTCACAATAGCAAAACTATAGAACCAACCTATGTGTCCATCAACAAAGGAATAAATTCAAAATTATGGGAAATACACACAATAGAATTCTACTCAGCAATGAACAAAATTATGCCACTTGCAAAACAATGAGAGGACATGGAGAACATTATCTTAAGTGAGATTAGCCAGTCACAGAAAGTGAAGGGCCATATGTTTTCTCTAATATGCACAAACTAGAGAGTAATTGGGACACAAGCGGGACTCCAGATAATGAAGGAGAAACCTTAGTGGAGCTAGGGAGGGGATCTAAGGAAAGGGAAGGAGGCAGACTGAGGTTTTCTAATGGAAATACAACCATTGACTATGAGTATACATATGAATATACCAATGTTAATCTGGGTACTCTGTATTGGGAGGGAAGAAAATGGGGAGTAGGGGGCACTAAGTGCTATGTGGCCGCATGTCATTGACAACATGATTTCCATTATGATATGAGACTATAATGCACCAATAAAACAAAAAAATGTATAATTTTAACAGTAAATTTTATTTGAAATTAATATTTAATTCATATAATTCATATATATATGTATATATATACATATATATTATATATTAGGGATTAAACTCAGGGTCATTATACTGCAAAACTACACTACTCCCGGTTTTTTTTTATTTTTTATTTTGAAACAAGATCTCTCTAGGTTGTTGATACTGGCCTTGAACTGCAATCCTTCTCTCCTAGTGGCCCAAGAATTTAAATTTAAATTAAATTTTATTAAAAAGGGTTTTTTATGTTTTTACATTATAATTATCAGTTCTGCTTCTTGTGAGTTCCTATGTAAGTTTAGTTGGATGATAGAATACCATAGAGAGTATAAAAATAGTTTATCATTATAAAGAATCAAATGACATGAGAATAAAAGGAAGCAATAAAATTTATAAGCTATTACTGAAAAAGCATACTGGCAAGCATAATATTGAACAATCATTTCTGTAAGTACATAAAATAATTGATATTGAAATTATAGAAACATTCTTTTTTTTATTGGTGCATTGTAGTCATACATCTTAATGGAGTACAAGATGTTGGAGGCATACCTGCACACACCACCTAATTAGCCCTTCCCCAATTCCCACTCCATTTCCTCCCCCTCCCTCATTCTCATGTCTGGCTTAGTAACTGATACATTCGTTAATGTACCTTAGGGAATTTCCCTCTTCCCTCTCCCATCACCCCTAGTTAGGCCTCCTTATTTGCTTATCTATGGTTTCTCCTCCTTTGTCTAGAGTTGCTTCCATGACCCTTTTTCTCCCTAGCTTCCACATATTAGAGAAAGCATTTTATTTCTTACTTTGTGTGACTGACTAATCTCACTTAGCATAATGTTCTTCAGATCCATCCATTTCCCAGTAAATGATGTAATTTTTTTCTTCTTTATATCTCCTCATTTTTTCTAAATAATGAGAAATAATTATTAATGTAAATTTTATCATTAGTTTAGCAAAGGTACATATGAAACAAATACATAAGCATGTTCATAAACTATAGGAATATGATGGGCATGTTCAGAAACTAAATTCTATAAACTAAATTGTATGAAAATGTTGTAAATTGAAACTGGACAAATATATGGGGGCAACAGTCAATTATCTTCATTATTTCTTAGAAATGGAAGGGAGTGGACTTTATTTACATTCTTAATATTTGCTGATTTCAAAAGAATTTGGAATATGCTTTTGAATGTGACAAAATTTTGTTGAGATAGGATATAAAGTATATTCCATTAAATAAGATAGTTACTATTAACATTAACACAATGTTCAGCTAGTTAAATTTGAGGTAATATAAAATAAACTAATGTATTAGCAAGATGAATAAAAAGAGGAGGAAAAAGAGAAGAGATGGGAAAGCAGAAAGAGGATAGGTGAAGAAGAAAAAATCTGCTTAGTTTTCAAATTGGCCAAAAAAAGAAAAAGGAAAGAAAAACATGAAACCTCAGAAAGTATTGCAATTTTGTTGTTTAAAGTTTCTGGAAAGGTTTAAAGTCCCAGCTTTGTGGTAAATCATGCATGTATGCTAGGCCCTGAGATTAGTTACTAACACAAAACAAAACAAAACAGAAACACATCTTTGTGATGTTCGAATGATAAATCCTTGCAATTATGACATGCCTTCCCTCTAATTGGATATTTTAAATGCACATGGTCAGAGACTGAAATTCACTATTTCTTCTAAGAAATGTAATTTCAAACATTAAAATAGATATATTCAGATAGGTGAAATGTGTATAGTATCTACCTCAATATCTACATATCAGATCAATAATTTACATCATCACTTCAATGTCTAATAACCATTTCAAACATATATATAAGACCTAAATTGAAAGACCAGAAATTAAGAAGTGGGGAAAAGTTTTTATTGCTCTACTCTCTTTCTTCATTTTTTAAAAATATTTATTTATTTATTTATTTATTTATTTATTTATTTATTTATTTATTTTTTGCTTCTGGCAACCCTGGAAGAGGCTGTATCACTTTTTTGTTTTGAGGTTTGATGGCAGCATCATTCCTTGGTGGTTCTACTGGTAACCATGTGTTCATGCCCAGTGAGGTCGGCCTCTGCTGGGTTATACATCCCCTTGGCTTAGTATATGCTAAGTTCCACCCTCTTCCATGGTAACAGCAGGGTACATGATATTCTCATTAACTCAGCACTCCATGTATTCTATACTATGGAAACTCATCTTTATTTTGGAAATTCCTTTGTCTAAAGCTTATTTCTTTTCTATAGTAAACAACTTCTAGATTATGTCTTCTTCCCCCTGTGCTTGATTTCATCTCTATTAGTTCCCTGTATTAAATTTCTTCTATTTGTTTTTCTATCCTCCAAAAAAATGAAATTAAGGAAGTTAGCTATTCATAGGTAGAAAATGATTTTCTATCCAGTTATGGTGGTGTACCCTTGTAATTCCTGTACTTGAGAAGCTGAAATAGGATTGCAAGTTCTAAGACAGCCTCAGGGAGTAGTGAGACTTTCATCAACCTAATGAAACCCTGTTTCAAAATAAAAATAAAATTGCTGGGCATGGAGTCGCACACCTGTAATCCCAGCATTCGGAAACTGAGACCTGAGGATTGAGGTTCACAAACAACCTCAGCTACTTAGTGAGAGGCTCCACAACTTAATGAGACCCTGTTTCAAAATAAAGACTAAAAAATAGAGCAGGGGATGTAGCTCATATGTCTAATGCCCTTAGGTTTCATCCCCAGACCCACAAAAATATATATAAATAAAGAAATATAATTAAATAAATAAATAAAATCAGGCTGGGGGCATAGTTCTGGGGTAGAATATCACTAGGTCCAATCCCTAGCACCACACACACATGCAAATAATGATTTTCTTATTTATTTCCCACAAAAGACATAGGAAGAAGAAAATGTGGGAAATGAAATTAATAGATAAATATGTTAATCTCAGATAGAGTTAACCAAACACTACTTTGTGGTCATAAAGTCAGATCACTCTTTAAATGTCATTTTTCTTGGGTAAATATCATATATTTTTCTGTATATGATATGCTATCTTTATTGCAAGTATATTTGTTTATGTATTCTTAAATTAATTTGAAATATACATATTAGCTTAGTGTGTTCTCTATCTGAACTGGTGCATAAAGTTTGTTACCATATTAAATTAAATATAAAATTATCAGATATACATGTCTGGCTTAATATAATTTTAGTTAATAAGAGCAGTCACACTTCATTGAAATAGAAAATTAACCATGCTTTCAAGGTTAAAATATTTATGTAAACAAATTTATTTTTGGCAGCTTTTATGTAAAATTAGCAGTACTGTTTTAACTAATTAAATAATGTTAAATATTACCAATTACTAAGTTTCTACTATGAATCAAGTGTTCAGCATACATTCTCATTACATTCTATAATATAACTATACATGAGTATGTTTATTATTTCATTCTGCAAATGAAGATATCAAAGGCCTAACCAGAGAAATTTCTTGTTAAAAGCTCCATCATTCGTAAATGATGAAGTTAGAAATTAAAGCCATGTTCTTTTGCTTTCTTGTGAGGACTTTCAATTACTTTTGCTAAATTTTTAATGAGTTGACCAGTTCATCCAAATTATTCTGACATTGGAAGTTAATGTGAGTGCTTAAAAACTAATCCATGGATCTGATAATTAGATCATCTTGTTCTGAGTAGCTTCAGTGAGGAAGTAAATCAAATTTAGTATTGTGATAAGAAATAGAAAAAGAGGAAATGCAGGAAAACTATTGACTATTCTTTTAAGAAGCTTAGCTAAGAAAACAATATGAGTTACAGTGTGATTGACATTCACCTTGATAAAGGGCACTCCTGATTATAGACTGGTAGATAAAAATTTAAGTATTGAATAATAATACCTTAAGTACTAAAGCAAAGTCATAGAAGTCAACATTTTAAAATTATCATCTCTAATGATTAAGGGAAACTTTTGCGCTATGTACTGAATTAATATTTTCCATATTTAGTCATCAAAATACTGTGAAGATAGCTTTTTTGTAGGCCTATTTTTCATAAAGTTTAAAGAGGTTAAGTGATTTGATCATTATTTTCTATTTATGAACTTAAAGAATTAGAATTTAACAAAATTTTCTGACTCAAAAATACATGTTCTGTCTGTTATAGATTATTACCCCCATAACTTAGATATAAAATAAAAATGAAGAAGCGTGGCATTTGGAATTAGGTATTAGAAGTGTAAAATGTCTTCCTATTGAAGAAAGGACATTGACACAAAAATGTTGTTCAAAAATACATTTTCCACATGGAGGCTGAAAATTATTACATAAAATAAGTTAAAATAATTGAAATAGGACAATTTAGTAGCTTGGAAGTGTTTGTATGTAAGTAAAAGTAAATTAGTAGAAAACTAATGAAGCTCCCTCAACTTTATCACTGAGTATAGAAAATTACCTGCTGCAAAATTCGAAAAGAAGCTAACTCAGCTTCTTCTCAGCTGTAGAGGGAGCCCTATTGTGAGACTGTACTAGTTAATTCACTGTGGTGTTAGTTCAAGGGTAAACATACAGACCACATTCTGGGCATAGATGGAAGGACATTACATTCAAAGTTATTACTGAAAGTATTCTATTTGAAAATTGAAGAAATATTTGAAATTTTGTTATAATGATTTTATAGGACTAAAAAACTGAAATGTGAAAAAGTTACCTAACAATTTGATGAAATAATAAATCAGATAAAAAAATATATTAGTTCGATAAGTCATCCCCCCAAAATATTAATTCAGACAAAGGAAATAAAAATATTATTTATTCACACTAATAATTCTGACCTATATGTTAGGCATGTGTTTTTGGCATGTGTTTTTGAATATTTATATCATATTTGTATTATGTTAAGTATGAGAGATACAAAATAAATTTAGCTGTGTATAGCCATTAAAAACTTGATATCTATTCATCTTATTTAAAAAACAAAAGTATATTATAAAGTTTTATGTATTCATTTTGTATACTTTATTGGTAAACACAAATATTTCCTTTTTTGTGTATGTATCTGTAAAACGGGGATGGAACTCAGGGGCATTCTACATCTGTGCTACACCCTCAGCCCTATTTTTTCCTTTATTTTGAAAAAGGGTCTCACTAAAGTTGTGAAGGAACTCACTAAGTAGTCTCAGCCTCCCAGGTACAGGAATTACAAGCATGTATCATCACACCCTGCCAAATATTTCATTTTACAACACTGTGAAACCTTTATATGATTACAATTCTTAAGGTAATGTTTTTTGTATCATGCATTTGATTGACATACAGTGTTGTAGTTACTCCTAAAGACTATCAAGAAACAATTGTTTTGTTTTTATTAAAATACAGAATTTAGATATAACCATAAGTAGAAAAGACAATAACAAAATAAAATTGGTAATGTACGGCAAAAGTCACTTATATTTAATGAAAAGTCCTTGATTCAATATATAATAAGTCAAATATTTGGTTTTGATCTTCTACAGTGTGACATAATAAAGTTTAATAAGAGCCAGGCGTGGTGCCACAGGTTTGTAATCCCAGTACTTGGGAGACTGAGACAGGAGGATCACACAGGTTCGAAGCCAGCCTCAGCCACTTAGTGAGGCTCTCAGTGGACCCTGTTTCAAAATAAAATATAAAATAGGTCTAAGACTGTAGCCTAGAGGTAAAAAAAAAAAGCCCCTGGGTTCTATTCCCAGTACCACACACACAAAAATAAAGTTTAATAAGGACAATTAAAATCTATGAGATTAAAATAAATTGACACTATAATGAAATTTTTTTGTGTGTGGGATGGGGATAGGCATGGTGTAAAATGCATAGTCAGACTAGCATTTAAGAAATAAGACCTCAAGGATCTTATATGAAAGATTATCCCTACGATTTTCATTCTTTTTGAGATTACTCCTGCTAGGTCTATCTCAAATCATATTTTATTTTAAAAAGTGCTTAAATATTTTAACTAAATAATTATTTTACTATAATATAAAGACTGATATTATAATAGTAAAATTTATTTTATGACATTCACAAAGACTTCAGATATGAATTTACATGATCAGGTACAAATTTTTATTTTCATAATTGAACTAAAATTTAACCAAGAGAAAATAATAGGCCAACACATTAAATGAGTTCCATAATCAAAAGTTGTTTTCAATCTTCAGTCAACATTTTATTGAAAGCATATTATGAATTGCTCAAGAACACAGTAACTACCCATCATCTAATGCAATACCCTACTATTTTGGTACTTTATACAGGAAATAAAAGAATAAAACCTCAAAAGAAAATGAAATCTTGGTTTTAGCCTCATGTGGGATGTATGGCTTTTGTCAGTGGGGTGATAGATAACATGTTTGGCAAATCCAAGGAGACAGTTGAAATGAAAAAATATACCAAGTAGATTCAGGTTTTGGCTACAGATGAAGTTTACATGGAGAAAAGCAAATAGTAAAGACTATAAAACAAAAGGATAAGAAAGAATAATTCCCCCAGAGGAGCTCCATATACAATGCTTATATTAAAATGCTACATACCTGGCTTACTATTTTTACTTGTTGAAGAAAGATAGGAGTGAAAAGAACATTTTTTCACTAAATATTTTCTCATTGTACACATAGTAATTGATGTAATCTACAAAAGGCAGAAAAAACCTGTATTATTTAGAAAAGAATATGTATGACCTTCAGGGTAACATGTATTTAGCCAGTCAGTCCTGCTAAAAACATTAGCTAAAACTGTACTCGGCATGAACCTTTTGGGAAGATTCATCAGTGCAATAAGTGGAAAATGAACAAACACCAACTGAGTTTCAAAAGACTGGCAAATAACTCATGAAACCAGGGTAGTGGTGCTCACCTATAATGCCAGTACTTGGAAGCCTCAGATAGGAGGATTGAAATTAGGTCAGTCTTGATAACTTAGTAGACTTTGTCTCAAAATTAATAAAAAAGAAAAATGACTGAGGATGTAGCTCAGTGGTAGAACACCCCTGGGTTCAAACTCTAGTACAACACATACACACAAAAAGAAAAAGAAAAAGAAAAGGAGAGAGAGATTGCTCATTGTTCGTGGATTTATTCTACATTTTTTACATCTTATTTTTCTTATTTATGTATGTATGTATGTATGTATGTATATATGTATGTATGTATGTATGTATGTATGTATGTATTTGTTTATTTATTTATCTGCCATAATGGGGATCAAACCCAGGGACATTCTACCTCTGAGCAATACTCTCAGCCCTATTTTAATTCTTTATTTTGAAATAGGGTCTCACTAAGTTGCAAAGGGCCTCATTAAGTAGCTGAGGCTGGTCATGAACCAGGATCCTCCTGTCTCAGCCTCCCAAATGCAGGAATTACAAGTGTGCACCACCATGACCAGCTTTACATTTTATTTTTAATTTAGAATTAAGGTAGCATTAAAACTTGGATTTATTTTTTTCTATCTCAGCTTATTTGAAGAATATTTGTGGCATAGCTGTGTATGTGTTATGGTGGCATAAGGAAAGCATAAAATATGTTGCTTTGGTTTTGCAGTGGAGCAATGAATATCAGGGATAGAAATCTGAAGATCAATTGTGGTCTAGCACAATATTTTGAAAAGCATGTTATTATATTTTGTGATAACTTTAAAGTCATATCATAAGATTATTGAGCCTCTAATTCAAGAAAAAGTGGCTAAAATGTCAGAATGTTATTGAGTGTAAGAAAATACTGTCTGCCTTTAGAAATATATTACAATATACTTGCCCTTACAAGCATATTACAATGTAAAAATATATTACAAAACAAGGTTGACCCTGAAACATGATTTGTTATTTACCATACAATAAATATAATATGTCTATATAAATATATATGCAACTAAAATTAATTCTGTCATTTTTATATTCCCCTCTAGTTTATATCCTGGTTTTTAGCTTTATATTAAAAGTTCTTTTAATAATATAATATATTCAGAGTTTTGATTTTGCTTTTTCTATTCTTTTCTGAGCCCATATGCTTCGATCTGACTTTAGCTCAGATTTTATAAAACTTAGCTCAAAATTTTATAAAACTTTCAAATTACCTATATGCTGCCAAATTCAATGCTTCATGACAAGGGAAGGTTTGGCTTCAGCGTTTGGGATAGGTCCTCATGCCTTCTACTTACTTCACTTTTGCCCTAGGATATTTAGCTCACATGATTTCCCCTTATCTTTCAGGCCTCTGCTTCTTACACTAGGAAAAACATTAACATTGTCCAGACTTGAATCATTTTAGTATTAGTGCATTTTGTTTTTATATCATAGTGAGGTTCATTGTTACAGATATCTATGGTATATACACACAATGGAATTCTGCTCAGCCATAAAGAACGAAATGCTGTCAATATCAGGCAAGGAAATGAAATTTGAATAAATTTGAATGATTGCATCTACTCCATACAATAAATCAGAGCTTCCACTCTAAGATATGAGTCTCTTATACTTTGTCCCAGAAAAAAAAAAAAAAAGAAAAAACATGCAAGTTTACTTCTAGTACATTTATTTGGATAGCAAAATTTAAAACCCTATAAGTGTGCATTAAAACTAGGTCGTAAAGTGCATTATATTCATTATTGAAGTTTGTTGTATATAAAAATGAATACAAATGGATGACCATACTAATATGGTAGAAAATGAATGACACTTAAAAATATGATATTAAGAGCCGGGCGTGGTGGCGCACGCTTGTAATCCCCGCACTTGGGAGGCGGAGACAGGAGAAACGCACAGGTTCGAAGCCAGCCTTGCTGGCTTAGGAGACCCTGTTTCCAAAATTAAAAAATATATATAACCCTCCAGTTCCCTTTCCCATCAGAACTGAAAATTGGTCTTGGTGGTCATAAAGGAGGAAAAGTAATAGTGAAGCTGGCATCACAGCCTTGTAATCTGCTATATAGCATGCGGGCCCGTTTCAAACAGTTGAATATAGAATATATATGTGTGTGTGTGTGTGTGTGTGTGTGTGTGTGTGTGTGTGTGTGTCTGGTAGTGTAGTCCGGAGGTAGAAGGGCTGCCAGTACCAGAAAAAAAAAAAAATCAGAAAGCTACTGGATTCAATCCCCAGTACAAAATTTTAAAAATTTCAGATATGTGCATATATGATGTTAAATAAAAAGCAAGTCCCAGAAAGTTTGCATAATGTTAACTATTAGCAAAATTAACCATAAGGACAGGTAAAGATACATTATATATAATTAAAATGCAGTTTGGGGAAAATAAAAAGGGAACAGCAACCAAGCATAGATGTGCTATTCCTGGGGTGCTAAGGTTTGGTGTATCTCACCCAGAGTCCAATTGTTAAAGGCTCAGTCCCCTGGGTGGCACTATTTGGAGAGGGAGAGACTTTTAGAAAGTGGAGCCTTATGAGCCTTGAATCATGGGGGATGTGCCCTAGAGAGGGATTGTGGGACTAAGTATTTCCTTCTCTGTGCTTTCTGGCTCATGAAGTAAGGCATTTTCTCTGTTCAGTGCTCCTTACCATTGCCATCTGGTACACCACCAGAGGACCAAAGCAGTTAGGCCTGCCTGATCTTATGCCAGAATTTCCAAAACTGTGGGCCAAAATAATCTCCTCTTTCTCTCTCTCTCTCTCTCTCTCTCTCTCTCTCTCTCTCTCTCTCTCTCTCTCTCTCTCTCTCTCCCTCTCTCTCTTTTCCCCTCCAGTACCGGGGATGGAACCCAGGGGCATTCTATCACTGAGCTATACCTTGAGCCCAATATTTTATTTTTTATTTTGAAACAAGTTCTCACTAATTTGTGGAGGGTCTCACAAAGTAGCTGAGGCTGTCCACAAACTGCAATCCTTCTGTCTCAGTCTCCCAAATACTGGGATCATAACCATGTGCCAATATTCATAGCATTTTTTTTTTAATTGGTGCATTGTAATCATACATCTTAATAGGATACAAGATGGTAGAGGCATACATGTACACATTTAGCCCTTCTCCAATTTCCACCCCATATCCTACCCCCTTTCTCCTCTTTTTTGGCTTACTGATTGACTTTGATATGTTTGTTAATATAAATAATTTACATTAAGAAATTTCCCTCCCCCACTTCCCTCCCCCTCAGTTAGGCTAACTTATTTGATCATCTGTGGTTTCTCTTTCTTCATCTGGAGTTCCTCCTATGACACTTTTTCTCCCTAGCCCACTCTACATATTACGGAGAACATCAAATTTTTACTTTTTGTGCCTGACTAATCTCACTTAGCATAATGTTCTCCAATTTCATCTATTTCCCTGAAAATAACATGATTTTGTCCCCCGTTAGGGCTGAGTAAAACTCCATTGTTTACATATCTCATTGTTTTGTAATCCATTCTCCTGCTGATGGACATCTTGGCTGGTTCCATAGTTTGGCAATTGTGAATTGTGCAACTATAAACATAGGAATACATGCATTAGTTTGTATTTTTGTTTCCATTCTTTTTAGTAGTTCTTTTAAACATAGTAATAAAACAAGGGTGTCCATTATCACCACTTTTTTTCAATATTGTACTTGAAACTCTAGCCAGAGCAATAAGGCAAGAGGAAGAAATAAAAAAAAAAAGTCCATTCAGAATATCCCACAAAAAATAAAATACTTAGGAATAAACCTACCCAAGGAGGTAAAAAATCCTACAAAGAAAATTATAAAACATTGAAATAAATTTAAGAGGACCTTAAAAGATGGGAAGATTTTTCATGTTCTTGGATGAGCAGAATAAATATCATCAAAATGGCCATTCTTTCAATAGTGACCTACAGATTCAAAGCAATACCCATTGAATTACCAAGGTCATTCCTCACCTACATAGAAAAGTCTTTAAAATTATTCGGAACAAAAGAAAACACAGTATAGCCCAAGTATTTCTTAACAACAAAAAACATGTAGGAGGCATCACAATACCTGATTTCAAAGTATAGTACAAACCTACAGTAATAGAAACAGCATTTTATTAGCACAAACACTGACAGATCAATGGAGAAGAATAGAAGACTCAGAAACAAATCCACACACTTAGAGCCAACTGTTTTTGGCAAAGGGATCAAAAACATACACTGGCAAAAAGATAATATCTTTAACCAAAAGTGTTGGCAGAATGATTAAAGATATACAGAAAATTTGGAAATAAACTCCACTTTCTCACTCTGTACAAGAGTCAATTTAAGATAGATCTAAGACTTGGAAATCAAACCAGAGACCTTGCAGCTCCTTGAAGAGGGCATAGGTCCAACATATCAACACATAGGCACAGATTAAAAACTTTCTCAAAAGAACCCAAAGGCACAAGAAATTAAAAGAAAGATCAATAAGTAGAATTGCATGACACAAAAGAGTTTATGTACAGCAAAAGAAACTATCAATAATCTCAACAGAGAGCTGAGTGTGGTGGCGCACACTTGTAATCCAGCATTTGGGAGGCTGAAACAGGAGGATCAAGGTTTGCAGACAGCCTCAGCTACTTTGGTCCTTTGCAACTCAGTGAGACCCTGTTTCAAAATTTAAAAAAGACTAAAAATATAGGGCTGGGTGTGTATCTTGGAAGTAGAATGCCCCTGGATTCTATCCTTAGTACAGGAAGAAAGAAAGAAAGAAAGAAAGAAAGAAAGAAAGAAAGAAAGAAAGAAAGAAAGAAAGAAAGAAAGAAAGAGGGAGGAAGGAAAAAAGAAAAAGGAAAAGAAACTCATCAGAGAGCTGACAGAATAGGAGAACATTTTTTGCCAACTATTCCTTCAATATAGAACTAATATTTAGATTATAAAGAGAATCAGTGCTAAGATAACAAATAGCCCAATAAAAAATGGGCAGGTAAGCCAAGCTTGGTGGTGCACACTTGTAATCCCTGTGCTTGGGAGGCTGAGACAGGAGGATCACACAGGTTCAAAGCCAGCCTCAGCTACTTAGTGAGGCTCTCAGTAACTTAGTGAAACTCTGTTTCCAAATAAAATATAAAATAAATCTGGGAGTATAGCCTGGAGGTAGAAAGCCCCTGGGTTCTACCCCCAATACCACAAAAAATGGGCAGGTGAACTAAATGGACACGTAACAAAAAGAAATTCAAATAGCTGATAAATAGATATAAAAATGTTCAACATCATTAGCAACAGAGAAATGCAAATCAAAACTTCCCTGAGATTTCACCCAACTCTAATTAGAATGGCAATCATTAAAAACATCATCAACAACAAATGCTGGAGAGCGTGTGGAGAAGTGGGAATTCAAATACATTGATGGTATGTTTGCACTTTGGAAAACAGTATGGAGGTCCTCAGAAGATTTGGAAGGAACCTATCATATGATCAGTGATATCACTTCTAATATTTACCCCAAAGAATGGAACTCTGAGTTAGATCCCCAACACCACCAGAACAACTTAAAAAAATCATAAAGTCAGTCCTCTACTATGTCACTTCAAAACTGGTACAATTGAAAAATGTAGGCTCCATGCATGGAGCCACAGACCTGTAATCTGAGTACCTAAGAGGCTGAGACAGGAGGATTGGAGTTTCCACGCCAGTCTTAGTAATTTAGTGAAACTCTGCAATCTAGGGAGATCCTGTTTCAAATCAAATAAATAAAAGTACTGAGGGTAGATCTTGGGTAAAATGACCCTCGGTTCAATCTGTAGTCACACACACACACACACACACACACACACACACACACACACAGAGTAAATATAATTCATGAACCATGTACTAACTCTTTTAGGTTCATACTTCAGTCTCTTCAGAAAAGTAACTTTCTTATATTGTAAGATATTTCTGCCAAATGAGTGATGAGTGCATGTATGCTTCTACTATCTTGTACTCTGTTAAGATAAATGACTACAATGCATCAATAAAAAATTTAATAAAAAAGAAAGAAAGAGAAGTAGGTTGAGGTGAGAGAAAAGAGAATGAGTTCAGTTTGAGACCATGCTGAATTGCAGAAAATAATAAGTTGAAAAACATAAGTGAAACCATATTGTAATGTTTTTTGAAAAAATAGATTCTGCAAATCTGGATTTACATATCTGAAAACATCTATCGAAGGAAAAGAAAGAAGGAAAAACTGGTAACAAAATTTCTTCTGGCAAAATAAGTTCATTTTTCCTTATTTGGGTAAAAAAAATATTGTGTAAAGAAATATCTAGAATAGCTCAGTTACAAGGTATTTCATAACAAAGAATACTTGTTTTTCCAATTTTTCTATTTTAAAGCAATTTATACTTGTTATAATTTTAAAAATGTGGAATCAAAAACCATAACATCTACAATAACAGATATATTGTCACAGTCCCCTTTCTTGAAATGATGCATTATTATGAGCAATTTTTTTATTATAGAGTCTAACAAGCCAGACGTGGCGGTGCATGCTTGTAATCCCAGTACTTGGAACACTGAAACAGGAGGTCACATTTCATGGCTGGCCTTAGCTACTTAGTGAGACCCCCTGTTTCAAAGTAAAGAAGAAAAAAAATGGGTCTGGAGGTACAACTGAATTCAATATCCAGTACCATGAAAAAAGAGTTTAACAACACTACGCATAGTGGCACAGGCTTGTAATACCTACCAGTAGTTGGGAGGCTGAGAGAGGAGGACTGCAGGTTTGCGGCCAGCCTCAGCTACTTAGTGAGGCCCTCCTCAACTTGGTGAGAACCTGTTTCAAAATAAAGAATACAAAATAGAGCTGGGGTTGTAGCTTGAAGGTAGAATGCCCTTGGGTTTAATCCCCAATACTAAAAAAAAAAAAAAAAAAAAAAAAGTCTAACAATACAGAAAAGAGCTAATATAGCTTAAACCTCATTTCCTTTAGTCATTAATTTTACTACATTTTCGTGCATCATATTTAAATAAATAGGGTTGTATTACATATACTTTTATCATGTACAACTCTAATATTTAATGTATTCTTTACTTATATTTTTTCTTCTTTCTTATTCATCAATACTCTCTGCAAACATCCTATGTTAATGATATATACATGTATACATATGATTAGTAAATTATATATTATGTAAAAAACAAAAATGATATTTCTTAAGTTTAATTTTTTCATGTATATAAATTTTTTCATGTACATACAAGAAAAACTGGAATGCATATATGAAATGATGTCCTGATAATTCCATAAAAGAATCTGACAGATTTTATACTCAGAAATCTTTATTTTAAGCAGCTACAGGGTGTTTCCTCTTTTAGAGTATCTTATCTTAGAAAACATAAATAATTTCACAAAGAGTTAATCTGGCATGCCTGACCTCAAATTTTATTTAGGATTTTCGAATACTGGTATAAAATAATCTTTACCAAGATTAGTTTTGAGCACTTCAACTGCTTTTTGTAAGATAAGTAAGCATTTTGATTATGCTAATTTACAGATGAGATAATGAATGTTTATGAAGAGTAGGTGACTTTCAGAAGAAATATCACTAGTCACTGAGCACACCGTGTGCAGTTTGCTTTCAGGATAACACTACTGTTTCTCTGAAAGCAGACTCATGGAAATAAACCTCTTCACAGTTTTGCTATAAAAGATTGAATAAATAGAAGCCATGCAAATAAGTGCTCAATTTTGCTTATTGTCATTTTTTTCTGTTTTAACCCCAATTTTAATGGTTTAATTTAATCTAGTTTCACCAAAAGCCACTTCCATTCTTTTTGGCAGTATGCCTCGTACAAACAACAAATAGTTGTGTATATTCTTGAATCCTTGCCTTCCTTGGATTTGAAAGAGCCTTTTATATTCACAAAAACTTTTAGAAATCCTGTCTGTCCTTGAGAGCTATCCAGTCATTAATTTGAATGCTCCAACGTGAGGAATGCTATCTAAAGGGAAGAGTCATTAACTGCCCAAGGTGCATCAAAATTTTAATTGACTTTTTTGCTAATCTACTTGCATGCCAATGGCAAGACAATAAGTCTTTCTGAAATTGCACTGTTGATGTGGGGGATACTAACCACCACGTAACTTTTAAAACTGTGTTCATAGAAAAGTTCATTTCTGCTTTCAGCCTCTGTGCTTTCTGAGGTCCATGCTTTCTATTCAAGGTCTTCCCTAGGGTCATTGTTTAAACAACAATAAACAAAATCTACTTGCCAATTGAAAATTCTCCTTTATACTATAGATACATAAGAAAAACACGCTATTGCTTCATTTTACTTATTTATTTTTTTTTTTTTTGGTGGTACCGGGGTTCCTGAAAACCCTTCTACCTCTGGAATACACTACTAGGCACCTATTTTTTTATATTTTTATTTGAAAACAGGGTTTCTTAAGCCAGCGAGGCTGGCTTTGAACCTGCACAATCCTCCTGTCTCTGCCTCCTGAGCGCAGGGATTACAAGCGTGCGCCACCACACCCGGCTCATTTTACTTATTAACTACAACATACGCATCTTCTGCACAGAAATTTATAGGCATTAACGATCCATATCATTAAGTCAGCCAATAGAGCAATAGAGACTCTTCATTTCTCTCTCTCCTTTATTTTATTTTATTATTTGTTGTAGTGGAGACTGAATTCAGGGGCATTTTTCTCCTGAGCTATATCCCCAGAGCTTTTCATTTTTGTTTATAAACAGGGTTTCACTAGGTTACTGAGCGTCTCACTGAACTGTGGAAGCTGTCCTGGAACCTGCAATCTTCCGATCTTAGCCTCCCACATACTCAGATTATAGGTGTGCACCATCAAGCCAGGCTTCATTTCACATTTTATTGTATAAGAAATATATTCAAGATACAAGTACTATCTCCTGCTCTGAAAGGAAAAATCTTCTAAGGCATCAAATTAGATTGAGTTGTACCACTCTCGGTCTAACCTTTTTAACAGCCTAGAGACAGGGACATGAAAAGAAATATCAAGTAGTATTAAATCACCAGAGCGCACTGGTACATACAGTATATACGCTATGGGTGTTTCTATTATCAAGTAAATCATTTTTATGTTTTCTAGTAATTTTCATAGGAAAGATGTTCTCTTTCTCACTAAATGGACAGGAAATAAAAAAGATGACTGCATGCCCCTGAGGGACCAGAAAGTAGGATAAGAAAAATTTTCTATCATGAGTGTTAAAAAGTTGTATGGGAAAATAAAGCAAACAAGATTAATCATGCAAGAAAAGAACTATAATGGATGCTCAAAAATATTTTTGAGACACCATGACCATTTTCCTGAAGAGGAAATATCTATACACATGGTAATCCAACCCATAGATTGTTGCTTCTTAATTCTCATTATTATCCTTTGGTTATGTTTCTTAGGCTTGTGATTCTATGATTATGTGAGGAATATATCAAATTGTCTAATGAATAAGAAATTATGATAAACTATATCATTTATATGACTTACTGAATTAAGAGAAAACTCAATAAATAATTAGTAGTCAATACAGGTATAAGTAAATAGGTAATTCAAGACATATATCCTATGAATATGGTCAAAGAGTTATGAAAAGATTATCAATAGAGAAGTTAAAAAATAAGGGGGGAAGATTAATCTATCATCATAGAAACAAAGAGAAAGAAATAGCATTTTTCTTAAAACTTATTTGATCAAGTAGTAATTTTTTAAGATGTATTTGTAACAGAGTTAATTATAGTTATGCCCAGAAGCAGTCAGCTGAAACACAGTGTATTGAGTTGTCATTTCTAGGATTCCTTAAAATACATGCCATATTAATTCTTCCTCATTCTAATATGTAAATGGAACGAGATCAACCTACATTCCTTCACACCTAAAAAATTGCAAACCTAATTATAAAGGTTTACATTCTAAAGTTCAAAAGGCAATATTGTAGAATTATTTGTCCATTTGGATAATCAAATTTTCATCAAAATAAATACTATAGTCTTTATAATCACCAGCAACACACACACACACACACACACACACACACACACACACTCACAAATAACCAACAATAAATGCTAATGAGGGTGTAGGGAAATAGAAACTCATATACACTGTTAGTGGGATTATCAATCAGTACAAGCACTAATCATTGTAGACATCAGTGTTGAGGTTCCTCAAAAGACTAGAAACGTAATCCCCATATGACCCAGCTGTATCACTCACTGGTATTTTTCCTGAAGAATTAAAGTCGGAATACTATATATAGTGACACATGAATATTTATGTTTATAGCTACACAGTTCACAAAAGCTAAATTATGGAGCTAACCTGTTTGTGTCAACAGATGAATAGATTAAAAATGTGGTATATATATACAATGGAGCTTTACTCAGCCATAAAAATATGTAATTTTCAGGAAAATGCATGGAAATAGACAATATTATGCCAATGCCAAGTGAGATGAAATCAGTCTCAAAAAGCTAAAGGCCATATATTTTTCTCATCTGTGAAAGCGAAGAAAACGGACCTCAGATAAATGAGGAGAGATACCAGCCAAAGAGTAGAAAGGGACTGGGAAAGGGAGGTAGGGAAGGAAAAAAGGCTTGAGGAAGGATATGGCTCAAATAATACTATGTTTATAAATGTGTGTGTCATTACCAATCTCACTAAATGTATGGGAGAGGAACGGACAAGGATTATAGAGGGAAAAACACCAAATTCTGTGCCTAGGTATGTTTGTATCACTTTTAAGATTACTATTATTTAGAATTATAGTTCACTAAGAAAAATATATTATAAAGATGGTTTGAGGAAATGAAAACCAAGTTACAAATTGGAAGAAAAAAAGGAATATATATATATATATATATATATATATATATATATATATATATATATATTTGTCAAAGATATAAAGATTGCATAAAGAATCATAATTCAGTTATGTGAAGACAAATGGAGTAATGTAATTAAAATAGAAAAAACTTCAAAAGACACTTTATACAAGTTCAGAAATAAGTGGTTAATAAGCACATGCTCACTACAATAATTATCACAAAATGAAAATAACTAAAACACTGACAACTTCAAATGTTGGCAAAGATGTGGAACAATCAGAATTCTCATACAATGATGGTGGGGTACAAAATGGGTAAACAACTTTGGAAATCTGTTTGGCAGTTTTTTTATGAAATTAAGTATATGTCTAGCCATCGATGAATCATTTCTGGTCCTAGGCATTTATCCAAAACAAATGAAGATGCATCCACAGAACAATTCTTTCATTAATGTTCCTAATTGTCTTTATTCACAATAGCCCAAAGGTCAAATAACCCAAATGTTCACTAAAAAGAAAATAAGTAGTTTATGAAACTTGTTACTCAGCTGCAAAAAGGAACAGACTGTTGAAATACATCAGAGTTTGAATGAATCTCAAGAATATTATGCAGCCTGAAAAAGGAGCAGACACAAAAGTATACATATTATAGCATTCATTTTATATGAATATTCAGAGTGAAAGTAACCCATCATAAATAAATCACCATGTTGTTTAATTGGGAAGGTGGACATTTAAACTGAAACTTCAGGAATACATCAAAACCGTGAAGGTGGTAAGTGTTCTCTATTAAATACAGTATGAGTTACATGAGTTTATGTATATTTTGTCAAAATTCCTTTAATTGTACATTTATTATCTGAATGTTGAACTATTGAAACTGTATCCCTCAAGTATAACTTGCCATACAAATAATGGGTTTATTATCTTAAATCAAAATGTTACTGAATGTGTTGTATTTTAAGCAGTACTAAAAAGAAGATGGGTATGAATAACCCAGCACACCAACAATTTGCTCCTATGGACTTATGGCCATTATTATGGCCATAATAAACATAATTGTTTGAAAATAAAATAATCTTCACATGTAATTATTTACATGTCTTATTTTGCAACTTTATAAAAAGTACTTTGGATACTCTAACTTTATTTTTCATGATTAAGTATGTAAATTTAGATTGCAATTTTGAAACGTTCAAAAATATTTTCAGGATACAGTTTAGATTCATTTAAAGCTCTAAATTACAAGTAATGGACTTAATCAGTGCTCAGTTTTGTGACATGCAATTTTTTCAGGTTTGAAAATTAGACTATCTCACTAAATTATAAATATGTGAAATTCAATGTTGCAAATAGAAAAAAGGTATAAGGTGTCTAATATACAATTCTTTAATTTTACCCAATTTTCAAGGTAAAAAATCTTACAAAGATAAGAATAGCATGAAAGAAAAATAATTTGCAACTCAATCACCATGAGATAATCACAGTTGTCATTATTATTATTATTATTTTTTTTTTTTTTTTTGAGATACTGGGGATGGAACCCAGGGGCTTTCTACCTCTGAGTGACACCCCCAGCCCTAATTTTTTATTTTGTATTTTTGAAACAGGGTCTCACGAGTTGCAAGGGGCCTCACTCTGTGGCTGAGGCTGTCCTCGAACTAAGATCCTCTGGTCTCCACCTCCAGAATCCTGAGATTACAAGCGTGCGCCACCTCGCCGGTCCCACAGTTGTCATTTTACTAGCTGTGCAGTCATCGTTCTTATTCTAGCCAGTAATATGTTGTGAGCTCCTTCCTTGTCCATAAAAATTTTCTAAATTCTCATTTTATGATTACTGTATTGTTTTCATTGATTATTTTTTGTGTGGGGGGGGGTCAGGGGATGGGACTCAGGGGCATTTGACCTCCAAGCTGTACCTCCTGCTGTATTTTTTATTCTTTATTTTGAAACAGGGTCTCACTGAATTGCAAAGAGCTTCACTAAATACCTGAGGCTGTCCACAAACCGTGATCCACCAGTCTCAGCCTCCCAAATGCTGGGATTACAAGCATGCACCACCACACTTGGCTTCATTGATTATTTTTTAATTTAAATTTTTTATTGGTGCATTGTAGTCATACATATTAATGGAGTACAAGATGGTGGAGGCATACATGCACACATCACTCATTTAGTCCTTCTGTTATTTCTCACCCCATTCCCTCCCCCCTCTCCCTCTCATGTTTGGCTTAGTGATTGACTTTGATATGTTTGAGAATGCACATCATGTACATTAGGGAATTCCCTCTTCCCCCCTGCCATCTCCCTCAGTTAGGTTTCTCCTTCTTTTTCTAGAGTTCCTTCAATCACTCACTTTCTCCCTACCTCCCACATATTAGAACATCCTATTTCTTATTTTTTTGTGACCGAGTAATCTCACTTAGCATAACGTTCTCCAGTTCCATCCATTTTTTATCAATCACACTCTTTAAGCATTCTTTATCTCTTGATTTTACTAGTATAAACAAAATAATGAAAAAGTGAAGCAGAAAAAAATTCTATTTTGAAATTTTGCATATTTATCATTTTATTTATAATAAATTCTTAGAAGATTTTGGAATTAGTAGTTACATTTCAAAGGTTTTGATCTTATGCAATAATCCTTAAGGAATCATGCACAAACAGATATCATAGAATCAAATGATACGGTCTCTTTATACTTTTTATCATGCTTGGTAATAGAAAAATATGTTTCCCTAAATGTCTTTTGCAATTTAATCCTTTTTCTATTTGTCTGAATATATATAGAATTTGTCCTAAATATAGACTCTCACATTAGTCCAGCATGTTATTTGAGTATTCTTTTTTTTTTTTTTTGGTGGTACTGGGGGTGGAACCCAGAGGCTTTCTACCTCCAGGCTATACCCCCAGATCTTTTTTATATTTTATTTGGAAACAGGGTCTCACTAAGTTGCTGAGAGCCTCACTAAGCAGCTGAGGCTGGCTTCGAACCTGTGCGATCCTCCTGTCTCAGCCTCCCAAGCGCAGGTATTACAAGCGTGCAACACCACGCCCGGCTTTGAGTATTCTTTCTTAAACACATTTGTCCCTGGCAATTTAAACTCTCTACTCTTGATTTTAAATACTTTCCTTATATCAAATAACAGTCTGATCAACATTTATATTATTTTTAAGTAACCCAAAATAAATTAAGTTTTGAATGGAATCTGTCTATTGTTTCAAACTTTTCGATCTTTACAAACTTTTGTCATTTTAGTCATGAGCACAGCGCATTTCTCTACTCTCCAATCTATGACTTTTGGCACTAATAATCAGCTCATTATAGATTCTATATAATATTTATGAACTTTACTTTTAACCATTATACTGTGCTATTTGTAATAAAGAATACTTTTTGGTTTTTCCAAATGATGGTTGATGAAATATTGGCATATTGGCACTGGGCAACACACACACACACACACTATATATATCTATATCTATATCTATCTATCTATCTATCTATCTATATATATATATCTTCCATAATTTCTAGTAAATTACCCAAAGTTTTTTCATAAATTATAATTTTATTGTTTTGAACTCCACATGAGAGAAATTGGCTATATTTAAATAGTAGCTAAAGTTAGCTAGACCATTAGCACACATATATGAATGTTATTTAGTTTAAAAGATTAAAAGGTATTCTTTATCATATGTTAGAAATTTATGTCTGGTTTTATTTTAGGAGCATTATTAATAATAGATAATCAAAGTTTTTGAATGATTTTCTGGCACCTATCAAATGTACTATGTTTTCAGTCTTGAATTACTGAAACTGGAGTATGTTTAGTAAACCAGTATCACATTCATTTTTCTGGGAGTAGAGGTTAGAGCTATGTTGCTCAGACAAGCCTTGAATTAGGCTCAAACCATCCTCTGCTTCAGCCTCTTGTGTGGTGGGACTATAGTAATTGAAACCTGGACTATGTTAATGTTACATTTGTATGATGATACATTAAATTATTTTAGTAGAATTTTGTTTTCTTATACATGTAATTTTTAAAGAGCTGATAGCAACAGATTCTGGTTTTATCACATTTATATGTCATCAGGAATCAGAAAAAAAATTTACCCTGTGAACTTCTCATTTCACAAAAATTTAAATGAACTCATTCAAAACTATTTACACCAATACATTTTTAAGAGATCATAGTGTGTTAGGTTTTTCATTTTCCTTAAAGGCTTTTGTATTTGTAGTCTATACTCTCTTTAAATATGAGTAGTTTACATTTTCATATGAAATTACATTTCTTAAAACATAATAGAATGGAATTGTAGGTAATGATGTTTAATATTATGTAACTTAGTATTTGTCCCATATTGACTTTTCTCACATAAGTCAAGTCACTGTATTAATAAATAACAACTTTTTGCTGGAGTTGACAGACTCTATTCTTCATAAATGGCTTAAAGTGATCCTTTGAGATTATAAAATATAAGAGGGTCATGAATGGGAAAATTAAAAAGCTGTGCCCTCAACTGCTGGGGGTAACTGAAACAAGTACTCCCATTTCTACGTATATTACAAAACAGTTCTGCCCCTCTCTGACACACTCAGAGGCACAAGCTTGGCTGTACCAGCGCAGGCTGGGGTGCTTGGCCCAACCTAGCAACATTGTACACTGAAACCTTTGACTCTATGGGTAGTAGCCCGAGTGATATTATATCTCTGCCACGGAATCCTTTGATGGCTTCCTACCGCAGCCACTAAACCTGTCTTTACAGAGGTAACTAGGGCTGGCGTCACTGTGCTCTGTCCCTCCGATTGTAAGCCTTCCCTGTTTACTCATTTCAGATGTGTGCTAGAGACTTAGGATCTTTGTGCTGGCTGTTGTTTTCACTTAGAAATCTTCCCATCATATCTTCCTAGATATTAACTGACAGGACTACAGGTCCCTGATGGCTATATTTAAAATAGCAAAGTCTCTCTCTGTGGCCAGCATTCTATTTTTATATGGTAGGTGCTTTGTTTATGATTGTCTGCCTCTGCCAATAAGATTTTTTTGTACGAGTACACTTAATTTTTGTTTTGTATCTTTACCTGTTTTTTTTTTTTTTTACTTTCAGCATAATTCATTCAGGGGCATGTTTATAATTCAAAAAGATAAAGCTTATTTTGTATTCATTTTTACACAATGACTAAGAACTTGTGAGCTACCTTCTCTTTTTTCAATTATAACTTTAGAAATTATTTATAAGATTAAGCATTCTTAGAACCTAACTTTGATTTGTAACAGTAAAATAAAAAGTATGAATAGGATATTAGAATACTCTGGTAGGTATTGTCAGCTGATTGGGTCTCAGCCTTCTCTATGCCATTTTGCAAAATTGAGGTTGAAATGAAATGCTATTTTTCTAGAATACTTTCCAGGGAGGTGTGCCAAAAGGAAGTCAATTTGGCCAATCATGAAAGAAGGTTCCTTCTAGGGAATTTGAGAGGGCATTTGATTTTGTAATTGTATAACAATAGAGTCATTCTTATCTGATTGAAACAAATGCACTTTTGCTTAGGGTAATGTGGATCAGATTTTCTGTTACAGCCAAATATCATAAATGAGGTGTCTATCCAAGTAGGAGTGAGGAGAGTACAATAACATTAGCAAACAAAAGCCTTTCTAGTCAACTCTTAAAAATTACTACACCACTGTCTTGGTTTTATTTTCAACAAAATCATTTTCTTCTAATAATAAAAAATTTAAAAGTTATTTTATAATTTTAAAAATTATTAAATTTGAGCCAGGCATTGTGGCGCATGCTTGTAATGCCTGTGCTTGGGAGGCAGAGACAGGAGGATCGCGCGTGTTTGAAGCCAGCCACGCTGGCTTAAGAGACCCTGTTTCAAAATAAAGAATAAAACTAGGGTTGAGGGTATAGCATGAAGGCAGAATGCCCTTGGGTTTCATGCCTAGTACCACAAAAAAATAAAAAAATAATAAGTATCAACTATTTGGGTTTATGGCTTTCTAAAATAAAAATATATGGAAATAATCTAAATAAAAGTAAAATAAGGCAGATTAGTAATATAAATAATGTTGCTTTTGATCTAGCTATTCTATATCTCAAGAACAAATCTAACTTGTATATATCTGTCTCGGTCTTATGATATAGATATTTTTTACTTGGTGCAATTTTATTATTTAGGATATATTATTAGCCAGGCATGGTGGCACATGCTTGTAATCCCAGCATTTGGGAGGTGGAGACCAGAGGATGGCAGTTCGCAGACAGCCTCAGCTATTTAGTGGGACCCTTCACAACTCAGTGAGACCTTGTTTCAAAAATAAACGAATAAATAAAAAGACTAAAAATATAGGGCTAGAGATACAATGCCCCTAGGTTCCATCCCTAGTACCACAAAAAAAGAATCTATTATTAACAAAAACAAAGCAAACAAAACTCACAGTAATTAGTGCATAAAGTACATCATAGTTGCTTTAAATAGACCATCATCTGTTCTAAACTAAGCTTTTAATCAATGAAGAAATCTACCAGCACCTTGATAAAAGTATTAGGTTCAACTACCAGCAACAATTTTATTCAATAAATGCAAAATGTATAGAAACAAACAGAATCATAAATAAATCTTAGGAGAATAAATTTAAAAACTATGAAATTGTTGTTACAAATTCCAATATGTCTCTGTATTTATAAGCAAGAATGACATAACCCACAAACCATCTTTTCTACATTACTGCAAGGCAACTATAACAAGCTATTTTTAAGAATTCTTTAGAACTCATGAAAAGTGACAAAACTTAAGTATGAATTTCTAGAAGAAGGAGAACAGCAGACATAGCATAATAAGGACTTGAATTAAGTGAGAAAGTGAGCCTATGTGAGAGAAACAAAGAGCCAGGAAGCAGACAGTCAAAGAAGCAGATGTAAACATGAATCCAAGCCTTCCAGGAGCAGTTTCAGCTTCTAATCAAACAGCAGATTTTGTACATAAACACAGTCTGGAAGGGGCTGAAGGTTACACTTTTTGTCCCCAATTCTTGCTAAGTAAAATCAGTAGTAACACTAGCGACAATATTTCTTTAAGCACAAAGGCCAATAGTCAGACAAATGCATTAAACATTTACAGTAAGCAAAATGTTGTAGAATGTAGTCTAAAGCCGGGCGTGGTGGCGCACGCTTGTAATCCCTGAGCTTGGGAGGCTGAGACAGGAGGATCGTGCAGGTTCGAAGCCAGCCTCAGTTACTTAGTGAGGCTCTCAGCAACTTAGTGAGACCCTGTTTCCAAATAAAGTATAAAATAGGTCTGGGAGTATAGCCCGGAGGCAAAAAGCCTCTGGGTTCCACCCCCAGTACCACCAAAAAAAAAAAAAAGAATGTAGTCTATAAAGCAAATACCAAGACTATGTCTGTAGTACATTCTGTTTATATCATTACATATTATATGTATTTGAAAATATCTTTTTCATCAAATATTGTCAAATAATTCAAAGTAAAAAAACTGATATATATATACATATATATATGTATATATATATCAGTACATAAAGCATGTAGGTTATATATAACTAAATATAACTAATGTAGTTGAGGGCTTAAATTCTAAACTTAGATAAATGTGTTTGGTGATGATCCCTCCTATTTTCAATAATGCTAACCTCGGGAAAGTAGTATAATCCTCATTTTCCCAGTTGTAAAATGTTGATGAGAATGATAATAATAGTAATTATTTCATAATATTTGGATAGAGGAAAAGTTAAATACTGTAATGAATACAAAATACTTAGCACAATGTCAGGTACAAAGGAATCAATAAATGCTAAAAATGAGATTTGTTTAGCTATAATTACACTATAATCCTTATAAAATCTCTAACTTAAATGCTATTGTTTCAATTTAGAGATTAGTAAGAAGTAATGAGATCAATACACTGGTTATCCTAAGATCTCAAAGTCTTAACTTCACAGAAACCACAGTTATGGTTTAATAAAAGGGAGGAGTAAAATCATAATGTGTGTGTGTGTGTGTGTGTGTGTGTGTGTGTGTGTCTTTTCAAGAGGACCTGGAAAACAGACATACTTGTCCAAACAACACTATCAATAAATGTGTAAGAAGTAAGCAGATAATGTGTTCAGAGGATTACTGCATGATTGTTGGGGTAAAGCACATGCACAAAAGTCTTTGTGCTTTTTTATTCATCCTTTTACCTCTTTAGAGATCCTAGATTGAACCTTCCCTCTTTTCTATGCCTATAACCTGACTAGATCTGTACAGGTGTGGGCAGAACACGCTTCCCCTCACATACACGTGCACACAGTATGCGGCCACCATACTAATGCTGAATAAAGCATTTTGTTTATTGTTGTATATTAACCTTGGACACATACCACTGAAAGACACATTCTATAGTATGCTTTCATTTTACCAAGAGTTATTCCCGTAATAATTAAACCTTGAGTTGATCATTTAAAATCACAAAGTAAATTTAACAACCCTAAAGCGGTCATGATCTAATTTGCATTCACCTTTTTGAGAGATAGTAGTAATGCACTAGTATCAGGAAGTCATCAACATGGAGGGAATTTTTTTATTAAATGATATACTTAAAAGTAAATTACAAGTAGGAAGTCGATATGACTTCACTACAATTGTACCACATGTTAAGCATTCTTTGTAAAATAACTGTACCCATAAAATATCTTTCCTCCCTTCTCCCATTCAAAATACACTAACCTTGTCCTAAAGTTTGTAGGGTGAGGATGTCCATCATACAAGGATAAGTAGTCGTATTCTTCTTCTAGTGCAAATGACTGAAAAACAATTTGTATTCTATTCCGTTCTTCTGCTATTATTACCCATGTACAATTTGCACCATTTGGATATCCATATGGAAAACCAGGGCTTTCTATGGTGCCATTAAGTCCTTTTAAAGTTCCACCACACGTATAAATAAATCCTGCAGGAAAAGAAAAAAAAAACAGAAATTAACATCATATAAAACAAAGAACAATCTAGAATATATAATTTCAAAGGCACTTGTTTTTGCACGGCTAATGTGAAAATAATTACCCCAAATCACACTTTCAGAGATGGATGAGATGGGCGTGGTGGTGCACGCTTGTAATCCCCGCGCTTGGGAGGCAGAGACAGAAGGATCGAGCTGGTTCAAAGCCAGACTCTCTGGTTTAAGAGACCCTGTTTCCAAATTTAAAAAAAATATATATATAATAGGTCTGGGAGTGTAACCCAGAGGTAGAAAGGTTTCCAGGAACCCCAGTACCACCAAGAGAGAGAGAGAGAGAGAGAGAGAGAGAGAGAGAGAGAGAGAGAGAGAGAGAGAGAAATTACAAATATAAGTAATTAAATATTAGAATTTGCGGAACGTGGTGGCACATTCTTGTAATCCCCACGCTTGGGAGGCTGAAACAGGAGGATCGCGCAGGTTCAAAGCCAGCCTCAGCTACTTAGTGAGGCTCTCAGCAATTTAGCGAGACCCTGTTTCCAAATAAAATAGAAAACAGGTCTGGGAGTGTAGCCCGGAGGTAGAAGGCCCCTGGGTTGCATACCCAGTACCACTAAAAATTATCTGTATCTATATCTATATTTATCTATCTATCATCTATGTATGTATATTAGAATTAGTATTAATCCCAGTGAGATTAATAATTATAAACCAATGGGTAAAATGATAGATCGGGTCCGTCCCTTCCCCCACAGACCCGAGACTCCAGATGTCGCGAGAGAATCTGCATTCCCACACTTCTAGCCCCATCCCCAATTCCCCCCACTATAAAATGCCAGTACTTCCGCTTGCTGCGCACTCTGCTGACCATGTGGCTCATTGGTCCCTTCCCCCACAGTCTGTAGATATCGCCCAAAGGAGCTGGTTGATTAAAGGAGCTTTTGATAACTTGGCTGGTTTTTCCCTCCTTCATAACTTACAGCTCAATTTCAATGTTATAATAACATCTTCCAATATATCTGATTTAATTACCCATTAGGTGTTCCAACAAATACACTCTCATTCTCTTCAACGAAACATCCCAGGTTTACTTGGAGCATCACTTCTCTACTAACTCCATGTATGCTCTAGAGAGCCAGCTCTCATGACTAATGCTGAGGATTGTGGCTCAGGGCTGTGTTAATGAAAGCAATACTATATAATGAGGCATAATTAGTTCTAGGATTTATCCCTTGCTCTTTCCATATATGGCAAAATCCTAAGCCCTAGATATGAAGCACTGTTGTTCTTATTTGCCTTTTAGGAAGGTACCAAGAAGTCAAATGGGGTAGAAGAGTTAAAAATAATCAGTATTTGTATATATTCATAGTTTTTGCTCATGCACTAAAAGCCAAAGAGGGTATTTTATGATTTTCAAAAATAAATAAATAAATGAAAGGTCCCTTTTAAATTGCTTCTTGCAGAGCAATTACTTTGAAGCCTTAGGTTAATTAGCTATCACCCATTTCTATTAGTTTTCTGCCTGAACAGCTTCCAATTTGAACTTCATAACAAAATGCAAGCATGAATCCCTTTAGCTACAATCTGATCTATGTTGTGTTTTGTATATTCTTAATCCCTATAACCCCAATGATTTTAGAAAAAGGACATATACCCTAAAATAACATGCTCAAGCTTTGACCAGAAACTCTTTAAGGACTTGCTGATTCATGAATTTCAAATTCTTTCTGCCCCCCCCCCAAACATTCCCAGCATATTGGGCATTACCCCTATTTTTTAGCTTCTTTATCTGTATTCGCCATTTTATTTAATCTAGATTAAAAATGATACTATCTATAAAAATACACACGTTTTCTATCCAAGGTATAGTTTTTTTCTTGAAAAATGGTCTAAAATCTGAAACATTTATTTAATGTGTATATATATTACTGAGGCTTGAATCCATGGGTTTTCTACCTCTGAGTTATACTTTCAACCCTTTTTTTTTTAAATTTTGAAACAAGGTCTCACTAAATTACCACATGCTGGCCTCCAAGCTAAAAATCCTTCTGTTTTAGCCTCCAAAGTACAGGAATTACAGGTGTGTGTCACCATAACAAGCTAGAAATAGAAAGAGAAACAAACATTTTTGTCCCTATTCACTTATGTGTAACAGGCGTGTTCACAGTTCTCAGCTCAGTGTTCACCTGTGTAGACTCTTTTAGACACCCACCCTCCTGTGCATATTTCTGTGCATTTATTTTTCCCAAATGCAATCAGTTATACTATATATTTTTCTGAATGTTTGTTTTTAAATATATCACTGAAATTCTGGTCCAGATGTATATTTCTTCTACTTTTTTTTTCCAATGATGGGAATCCTACAAAGTTCTACCTCCATTAAGCTTTATTCTCAGCCTTAAAACACTCTTTCTTAATGACTACGAAACTATATAGCCAATAATATGCCTATGCCATCATTTACTTTACTATGCTATGGGTAACTTTATGTTTTGTAGTTATCAAGGTATAAAAACAACACTGAAAACACCTTGTATATTTTTAGTAGTTATAATGGTATAAAAGCAACATTCGAAAACATATTCTTAATCACATGTATAATATTATCTTTAAGGTGAATCCCCAAATTAAGATTGCTTAATTTTGCATTTAGATAGATATGGTCAAATTAACTTTGAAATTTTGTGCTCCTTTAACCACAGTATAAAGTGTTACCCGCCCTAAGCCAATTTTGGCAGCAGCAATTTTTATACTTTTATTGGTACATTCTAGGCTCACATTTTAAGGTAATTTATAGTAATAGTGACGACACAGAGCACTTGTGGGCTTTTCCCAGCTCCCTGCCCATGCCCCCCTTACAAGCTATTGAAATTGGCATTAGTATTTATTGATATTATGAACATTTTATATATATATATATTTTTCAGTACTGGGAATTGAATTTGGGGGCAGTTTACCTCAAGTTACACCCTATTTTTTATTCTTTATTTTGAAATAGGGTCTCACTAAGTTTCAAAGGGCTTCACTAATTTGTGGAGGTCCTCACTAAGTAGCTGAGGCTGGCCTCAAACCCAGATCCTCCTGTCTCAGGCTCCCAAATATTGGGATTACAAATGTGCACCACCATGTCTAGATGAACATTTTATTTTTAGAAGGCAATTTTTACAAATCAGAAATTTTATATTGCTATTTTTATTTCCATTTCCCTGATTGCTTGTTATATCAAATATCTTGCCATATACTTCTCCTTCACTCATAATTCTCTTATAACTTGTTCATTAATATAATTTTCACATTAATGAATATTTTGCCTTATTTTACCACGATCTCAGGGCACACTTGGGTTTCTGGTGACTTATTGATAATCTATGCTTGCTTTTGCATGTACGTTTCTAAATAAAACAACTTGACTTAGTCTATACTACTCAATATTCTCATAAAATCACACCTTTTTATTTACATCTCTAGTAATGTGTGGAGAATCAGCTCTCTATTTTATCACCTCCTCTGATAATCCTTCATCTCTATCCACCCATCAGCTGATCACATACGTCATGATTTAGGAGTAAAGTGATAGAAGGCCATTGTTCTAGCCTGTCTTTTGGGAACTGATGGACTGGATCATAAGCTTAACAGGAATAAACTATTATTGCAGAATATGGTGAGGGCTACTATCTGAGCAAGCCCTTTGCTATGAGAACACATGGAAGCAAATATTTACCTAGACAAATAACTCTGGGATTTACAAAGAATTCTTTCCAAAAATGGCATGCTTTTCATAATTCAATTTTTGTCAATTTTTGAATATATATATATATATATATATATATATATATATATATATATATATATATATATATATGGTACTGCGGTTCCTGGAAGCCCTTCTACCTCTGGGCTACACTCCCAGACCTATTTTTACATTTTTATTACATTTTTTTATATTTTATTTACATTTTATTTGGAAACAGGGTCTCCTAAGCCAGCACGGATGGCTTCGAACCTGCGCGATCCTCCTGTCTCTGCCTCCCAAGCGCGGGGATTACAAGTGTGCGCCACCACGCCCGGCTATATTTTTTAAAACTTAACTATTGTGTGTGTGTGTGTGTGTGTGTGTGTGTGTGTGTGTGTGTGTGTGTTCCTGGAGGTTGAACCCAGGGGCATTCTACCTCTGAGCTATACCCCAGCTTGCTTGCTTGCTTGCTTGCTTGCTTTCTTTCTTTCTTTCTTTCTTTCTTTCTTTCTTTCTTTCTTTCTTTCTTTCTTTCTTTGAAATAGCATCTCACTATGTTGCAGAGTGCCTCACTAAATTGTTGAGGCTGGCTACAAACCTTTAAGCCTTCTGACCCAGCAGAAATTATACCTTTGTAATCCCAAGGTACTGGGACTACAAAGGGGTGCCATCATGCCTGGCGCATCTTAACTATTAATACTCATGTAAAATGGTTGATTTATGCTGAAAATATAGCTCAATTTGTATGATTTGGTCACATTGCCAACAAGAATTTGCTTAATAATATAGGTTTAAGTATTTTAATATTTTTCTTTCATGCCTATATTTTACCTTTTCTATAAATACAGAGCAATGCAATGATTATTTGTACCATATTTTAATGTATTTCAATTTTTTATGTGTGTGTGCTAACCATAACCCCTGACACAGTAACATTCATATTTGTTTACTTTTTTATAAACCACTAAAACTAGGCTACTATGTGCAATGGTGTTGAAATTCTTGCAAATAATCCTTGTGACCCCATTATCAAAACCAATTCATTTTTAATCCTTCTTGTCATCTTTATACATTTGAAACTATTCATCATTTTTCCCTTGGAGGTTTTTTTTCCTCTAATTGCTTCATAATACTCTGCCTCCATAATTTTGTGAACTTCTTCTAAAACCACCTTTTTACTAGATTTCTGTCTTTATCTATCTTCTACTATGTACAGGTTTCTCAACAAGCATACACAAATCTGTAAATAGCACTGTAACAGTAAACAAATTATAAAAAAGACACTGTAAACCATTTTTGTTACATATATGTATTTATACATACATATTTACTATATTTGCATAGAATATATATATATATATATATATATATATATATATATATATAGTGATATTGGGGTTCCTGTAAACCCTTCTACCTCCGGGCTACACTCCCAGACCTATTTTTTTTATATATATTTTTATTTGGAAATAGGGTCTCTTAAGCCAGTGCGGCTGGCTTCGAACCTGCGCGATCCTTCTGTCTCTGCCTCCCAAACGCGGAGATTACAAGCGTGCGCCACCACGCCCGGCTGCATAGCATATTTTTGCTATATATATAGCAGAGCATGATATCAAAGATTTGTTACCATGTTCTCTGGGACTTTTATTTTTCTTATCTTCTGATCTCCAGTTTATCTATTTCTTACGCTTCTTTATTTTTCTACTTTTAGTTTCTTTTTCTTTTTTTCCATTAATTCTGGTCTTCCACATTTTCTGCCTGGCACAATTTACCAGCAACTTATCTGCCCTCCTGGGCTTAGGAGCTTGCTGATCCACGCAGTTCTTCACATTGCTACTAAAGTCATTTCAACAAGACACAAACCCCATCTCACCCTCCCTTCACTCAACACTATTCATTTGTTGTTTCTCAAAGCCAATAAACATCCCTGCTTCTCTCTCTGTACCTTTCTATCATCTAAGTGATTTCTTTACTGAACTGTTCTTCATCTTTAATTTTAACCTATGATTTGGATTCTTGAATTCCTAAAGGTGACTTGGGAGCATTTCCCAGAATTGACTTGCGGCTGATTCCTCTGGGAAGACTAGGAATCCGCCACATGGACCTGCCCTTCAGGTCCTCAGTGCAACCACTCACTCAGGAGACACTGAAGTTAAGTGTCCTTGCCATTTATCTTTTGCTTTCCTCAAAGTTATCTCCAGGTTTAATTTTTATCCTATGTGATCTCATTTTTATGCAAACTTTCACTTTTTGCAGACAATATGATACTATACTTAGAAGACCCAACAAACTCAACTAAAAGGCTTATAGAACTAGAGAAGGGCTAAAGAAATGATGTGTGCATGTATACCTCTACCTTCAATTTTTTTTACTATTTTAAGTATACTAGATATATAAAAAAGTGCATCAAGTGAATGGACACACATGGATAATTCAATAAATAATTAAAAATTAGAAAACTGTTACTAGTAAATACATCAAGATATAACACTATCAATAGTTTCAAGATGCTTCTATTATGTATTTGTAATAATAATACCTTTTTTCCTTGAAATAACCATTGTTTGCATATTTATGCAAACTTCCAAATTTCTAGTCATAGTTTTATTGTATGGATACACATTTTTATCCTTTGATAAAATAAAATTCTCTTACATTTTTGTCTCAACCTTTATTGGTTTACTTATCACAATTAGGTCTATAATCAATCATTTTTTGTAGTGCAAAAAAAGGAATGCCAGTTTATTTTCTAGTTGGACATGCAAGTAGTATTTCCTCTTCTTCTTCAAGATTACCTTGACTTTTATTTTAAATTTAGCTTTACCAAAAACAGTTTAAAGCCGGGAGTGGTGGCGCACGCTTGTAATCCCCGCGCTTGGGAGGCAGAGACAGGAGGATCGCGCAGGTTTGAAGCTAGCCGCGTGCGCTGGCTTAGGAGACCCTGTTTCCAAATAAAAAATGTAAAAATAGGTCTGGGAGCGTAGCCCGGAGATAGAAGGGCTTCCAGGAACCCCAGTACCACCAAAAAAAAAAAAAAAAAAAACCAGTTTAAAATCAATTTATCAATTGGCAGAAATAAAAGAAACAACTGGAATTTTTATTGGGATTACCTTAAATCTATAGATAAATTTGAGATATTTAACATTTTGTAATATTGATAACTTCAGTGTATTATTTTGATAAAATATCCATTTTTGCTGGCCTATTTAAACATAGAGATGCTTTTTGTCATATTTTTTCATTTTAGTAAATATCACTTTGTTTTGATTTTTGAAGAATTAATCACTATTTAAAATATTAGCTTATTGTTTATTTTTTCCTCAAGACTATAATGAGATTTGAGGCCTTTTCTGTCTTGTTTCTTGCTGCATCCTCAAATATTAGCTTAGTTTCTGGTAACTAGTAGACAGTGTTAACTTAATAAATAAATATATCAATGTTAAAATAAAATAAATGAATTAGCCAATTGTTATTCAATTTTTAATTATTTTAAGTTATTTCTTCTGTTAGTAACAAAGATTTACTAGATTGTACAGTAATATACACTGTTTGTTTTATTTGAATTCCCAAATTTACTCAGGACTCAAATAGTTTTTCTCCTTTGGGGATGAAGTAGTGAGTTATGATTAACTCAAGGGCTCAGCATGAATTTTACATGTCATTTTTAATTATCCCAATCTCATTATTCATAAATTAACAACACAAATATAGTTATAAGAATTATATTTTTAACTAAACCAAAATCATTTTTCAGGATCAAGGGAAATAGAAAAAGCAATCTAAATTTTACTGCATTCTTCTTTCATTAAATATCTGTCAAATTATTTGAGTTACTTATATTCTAGTAATGAAAGAAAAAGGCGAGCATTAAATATTAATTTTAATTTATGTCTACCAGATGTTTGTTTTTTGTTATTAATAAATGTAAAAGGTCTCTATTTTCAAATTGTTGAATTTATGTATATTTCTCCAAAGGATACGTCCAATCATTTTTCCCTTGTAATTGTATTAGCAAGTTTGGTATTGTTTTTTTATTGATATATATGATGAATAAAGTACATCCGAGTCAGTAAGAGGGAGTCAGTCAGGTTTTAAACTTATCTTTCAGTCTTTTGCTCATCTTGTAACTCCTCAATCGTGAACAGAGTTGTAAGGTGAAAGTTTTACATTTGATCTTTAGAGAGAGTCTGAGACTACAGTGCAAGAAAAAAAAAAAAAAAAAGCTTCTTTGGAGCCTAAATCTCAGCTAAAATGTCTCCTAAAATGGTTTCCCAGTCCCAGAGAGTTTCTTAAGCAAATATTCCATAATTCAAAACAGATCTTAGCCTCAGTTTATCAAAAATAAAATGTCAAGTGGGGAGAGGAGCCTGTCCATCTTATGTAGACTTAAAATAAGTAATCATGTAGGGTTAGAGATGAAAAACACAGTGATATTTCTTCCTACTAGAAAAATTCCCCCATTCCACAAAAACTGGTACAAATTTGTACTAAATCAAAAGAGATTTGTGATTTAGAAAATTGAATTAAACATATTAAAAGTAAGAGGGACTATGTGTACTTTTCAAATATTTAATAGCATCTAACTTGGATTCCATTTTTGTGATTACCTACAGAATACACTGCCATTTGCTTTCTGAATTAACATTATAATATATAACACTAATCCTTACCGTGTGTGTGTGTGTGTGTGTGTGTTCATGGATGTGTGTGTGTTTGTGTATGTGTATGTAGGAGAGAGAGGGGAGTTACTAGAAATTGAACTCAGGGACATTCTACCTCTGAGCTATACTCTCAGCCCTGTTTTATTTGTTTTATTTTGAAACAGGATCTCATTAAGTTGGCCTCTATCTTTCAGTCCTCTTGTCTCAACCTCCCAAGGACTGGTATTACAGGAGTATGCCACCACTTTTGGCTTAATGCTTATTTCTTAAACTCTACTATTCTGTAATACAAAAGCTAATATATATCCTTTTGTTTGACACATTTTTTTTCTTTAGACATGATGATAGAATATAGTTGATCATATACACTACTGGCCCAGATATCATTGTATGTTTATGTAAACTACTTTTTCTATCGAGAGCCAAAATATGTTGATTTATTTGTTTAATTCTGAAAGAACAATGTAATTTCCATTATTTAACTTTTTCTCATAATTCATATCAAAACATACACAAACACACTTTCTTTTTTTATCAAGATAACCTACTTATCTTAGAGTTATTTTTTATTTGTCTTAAAGTTAAACAAAAGCAAACTTCAACAGCTTCCACCAAAATATCCATTTATGATTTCTGTTTTCAGGCACATATAGTATTTTATTTAATATTCATATCAGCCTATGAGGTATATTCTATTATATTCTACATTTCACAGCTTAAGAATTTTGTGTGTGAGTTTATGTTTAAACTTATTAATTTAGGTTTCTAACCTTGGATTTCTAAAATATTAACTTAATCATGGTATCCACTGCTATTAAAAAAAAAATACCGCATGTATTTACGTTATTGAGTTCTACTGACTGGAATTTCAGACTCTTATCTTCAAAGAAAATAAACTCTGCAGAGTTAAGACAGTTAATTTTGTAGTTTATAATCCATTTCAAATTTATAGGCATGACATTTCAAGTGTTTCACCCTTCAAAACTTTTGATATTTGAGTCAGTTTTTCTTTAAATATTTTAGGAAAAAGCTAGGAGAAACTTACTGAAATGTGTAATTATTGGTAGGAGTAAGTAAATAAACCTCATAAGGTAAAATAAGTTTCTTTAGATTGTACTCATTTGAAAGTTTGAGAGAGAATATAATGATATTATGTCAAACAGAACAGTTTCAAAAATTTTCACTTGCATCTGGATTTCCCACTGTCACCCAAAAGCTTATTAAAATAGTGCAAAATTAGTTGTTCAAAGGATAACTTATGCAAATAGCATTTTATAATTTTATTTGATTTTTAATTGGACAGATGGCTTATCACTGTTGTAAGGACTATATTTATATACTTTCTCATTTTACAAGAATGAATTTAGACTAGAGAAAATGGGTGAAAATTTTTACCTTTTGAATAAAATATTTCTATTTGGAATGGCAGAGTGAAGATATCTCTAAGGTTTCTCATCCATAAAAGTAACAAGTGTGTTGGCAAAAATAATTAAAATCAAAATTTTCAGCAGTTTAGGATATATCTAAAGTCTGGGAATAATCTGAGAAGTATATTTTTAAGGAAAACTGCAGAATATCACTAACAACAGAAGGATATGTGGTGCAGTAACTCAGGTACTCCCATTCTTGGCTTCTAAGTAGTAAGCTTGAAAACTAGCAGTCTCATAACAACCTCTGTGAAAAGCAGCAGCCCCATAGCATAACTGGAGGGGTAGACCAAGTGTGGAGCTCCTCAACAAATTACTTTTTTGACCAGAATATTGTCACTATTGATCTATCCTGCTACTGTATCAAAAACTATTCATAGATATTGTTATTTGATCGACCTGGAGATAATTCCACAGGTACAGCCCTATCCCTGAGATTTAAAAAAAAATAATTATTTTAAGTTACAACTCTCTGAAGCTGCTATATAAGTCAGATAAACTAGAACCTGGCTAGAATTTAAATGGACGATATGGGAAAATACATGCCCATAAAAGGAGTTGGAAAGCTCTAATATATTCCTTAGAATATGAGTATGTGTAGGGCTGTAAAATACTGAGAAAAGGTCTGAGAAAGCCTGAATCACTAAACTATGGATGACTTAGGACCTGCTTAACAAAGAATTAAAAGCTAAGATAAACTTATAAATTGTCAAATATGTTAAATATATGCTCTAATACTCAAAGAGAACCATTTGGAATAGGGAGGAAAACCTACTTTCTTAAGGCATTTCAGAGACTTTATGGTCTATAATTTGTCCACGATTTAAAAAATAATAATTAAGCAAAGACTTACATAGCTATTGCTAGAAAAGACATAGGCTTTACAGAGTTAGCCTCAAAAAGTCACCAAATGAACAAGTAGGAAAACAAAATAACAACAACAATAGCAACAAACAGATCAACAAAACCTTGGTGGAAAGTATAATTTCCCCAGGTGATTTATTCTAGTGTTTAAAAATTACATGTTTTTACACTGTGTAGTGACTGCCACTTGCCTGTAATCCCAGTACTTGAGAAACTGAGACAGGAAGATCACAGATTCAAGACCAGATTCAGTAACTTTGTGAGATTCTCAGCAACCTAGAAAAACTCTGTTTTAAAACAAAACAAAAAATTTAAAAAGGATTCAGAGTGTATCTTGGAAGTAGATTTTTTCTGGATTCAGTCCTTAGCACCACAAAAATAATAAATACATGTTGTCAACAAAAATTATGACATGCGCTAAGAAACAGTAAAGCATGGCTCATATACTAAAAGAATAGAAAAGTAAATAGAAATTTTCCTTGGAGAAATTCATACAAGGACTTTAAATCATCTATTATAAATATGTTTAAAGAACCGAAGAACTATTAGTCAAAAGTATGAGACTTCGCCGGGTGAGCTAGCGCACGCTTGTAATCCCTGGGTTTGCGAGGCAGACAGGAGGATCACGCAGGTTTGAAGCCAGCCACGCTGGCGTAAGAGACCCTGTTTCCAAATTTTACAAAAAGTATACACTAGGTTTGGGTGTGTAGCCCAGAGGTAGAAGGGTTTTCAGGAACCCCAGTACCACCAAAATAAATATAATAATAATAATAATAATAATAATAATAATAATAGTATGAGACTTCTGTATCACCAATAGACAGAATCAATAAAAAGAAATTATGTTAAAACCACCACATATAAATTACGTAGTTAGAAATTATATTAATTTAAATGAATAATTTACTGAAGAGATTCTACAACAGATTTGAACTTCTAAAGCTTCTTTGAGGAAGAATGAGTAAATTTAAAGATCAGTCAAAACTTAGATTACTTTTCCTTTTTGAGAAACATATGGTAAAAAGATTGAAGATACATTAACAAAGTCTCAGCAACCTCTGGGTCATCATTGTGATTATCAGCTTACACATGATGGAAGTTGAAGAGGAGGATGAATGAGAAGAACAGCAAGAAAAAAAGCTATCAAGAATCTTTTAAAATAGTGGCCAAGCGCCCGGCATGGTGGTGCATGCTTGTAATCCCCGCGCTTGGGAGGCAGAGACAGGAGGATTGCGCAGGTTTGAAGCCAGCCACTCTGGCTTCGGAGACCCTGTTTCCAAATAAAAATAATATAAAATAGGTCTGGGAGTGTAGCCTGGAGATAGAAGGGCTTCCAGGAACCCCATTAACACACACACACACACACACACACACACACACACACAAAATAGTGGCCAAATTTCTTCCAGATAGGCTTTTAAAATATGAATCTACACAGCCAAGAAAAGGAATGAATTCCAAGTAGAGATACATCACAGAAAAACTGTTGAAAGACAAAGAGAAAATCTTGAATGCAGACTCCTGGTAAGTTGATAGCTGATTTCTCACTGAAAACCATTGAGTTCAGAAAGCAATGAGATCATATGTTTAAAGAGATAAATATTTTTCTTAATTAACCAGAAATTTTATATATATAATAAAGGGTGAGATTATGATGTTTTCAGAAAAACAAAAACTGAAAATATGTATTAACCCCAGACTTGTTTTAAAGTAACATTAAAATAAGTCATCTGAATTGAATTTAAAATATACTAAATGGTAATAAATTTAAATCTACATAAAAAAATAAAAAGCACCAGTGCTGTAACTTGCTCTGTAGGAAAGCATAGAGAGAAAAGAGGTGTACATTAATAACTTTTCCTATATACATACATATATATATTTTCAAGATGCAAACCAATAATTATAAAACTGTGCTGAACCAAAAGGCTTACAGAACTATCGACAAATTCAGCCAAGTGTCTGGATACAAAATCAATCTTAAAAAATATTAAAAAATAAAAATAAAACTGTGCTAGCAAATTAAGATATATAGAAAGTGTGAGTGAGATATAATACTAGTATAAAAAGGGAAAATATGGAGGTATATTGGATCAAATGTGAGTATTATGGAAATTGTGTTAATTTGAACTGGAATGTTGGAACAAGAAGCTTTTTATAATCCACAGAATTACAAATGAAAAAATATATAAAATGTAGTAAAATAAATTCTATAAGGAAAAGAATTTAACAACAACTACAAAAGCAAGAATGGAGTGATAGAGAAATAACTACATAAAGATCATATACAACAAACTTTTCAATAAGCTATAGTTGTACTCAAAGACCAAAACAGAGATGACCTAAAAGAATAAAATCAATATTGAAAAAGTAATATATTACAACTGACACCACAGAAATATGAAGGAGACTTAGATATTATGACTATTTATAAACCAACAAATTTGCTAACAGAGAAGAAACAGACATATTCTTGGACACATATCTCACCAAGATTGAATCATGAAGAAATAAAAAACCTAAACAAATAATGAGTAATCAAAATGAATCACTAAGCAAAATGTTTTCAACTAATAAAAGCCCAAGACCATATGGCTTCACTGCTAAACTTTACAGAAGAACTCATGTAAATCTGTCTCAAATTATTTCTAAGTATTGAAAGGATAAGACCCTTCTAAAAATATCCAATGTGGCTAGCATTACCTTGATACAAAAACAAGATAAGAACACAAAATACAACTACAGATTGATTGCCAATGAATATAGAAACAAAAATCTTAACAATTCCAAGCAACTCTTGACAATAAAAAACATTAGATAACATCAAAATATCTGACTTCAAATTATACTACAGAGCCACAGTAATAAAAACACCATGGTATTGGCATAAAAACAGACCCATAAACCAATGAAATAAGATATAGAAACACATCAACATACTTACAGCCAATTGATTTTCAACAAAGGTATCAAACACCTAAGTGAAAGAAGACAGCCTTTTTCAACAAATGGTGCTGGAAAAACTGGTTATCCATTTGTAGAATGGAATTAAATCCCTATCTCTCACTGCACAAAAGTCAACTCAATATGGATCAAAGACCTGGAAATGAGACCACAGACATTGAAATTACCAGAGGAGAGCATAGATCCAACACTTTAACTTATAAGCACAGGTAGAAATGTCCTCAATAAGACCCCAAAACTCAGGAAATTAAAACAACAATAAGTGGGATGTAAAAAGTTTCAGCTAATCAAAGGAAATCATCAAGATTCTAAAGAGAGAGCCTATGGAATGGAAGCTTTCTGCCATCCATTTCTCTGACAGAGGACTAATATCAAGAATATACAAAATACTTAGAAACTTAACACTAAATAAACAACTCAATCAAGAAATGGTCAACTCAACTAAATAGACGCTTCACAAAAGAAGAAATACAAGTGGCTAATAAATAAATGAAAAAAGTGTTTAACATCATTACTAAACAAGGGAATGTAAATCAGACTACACCGAGATTCCATTTGACCTCAGTTAGAATGGGAATCATTAAGAAATCAAACAATGATAAGTGCTAGAAGGATGTGGGGAAATAGGAACTCTTCTACACTGTAAGTGGGATTGCAAATAAGTACAGCTCCTATGGAGATCAGTGTGGAGATTCCTCAGAAAACTGGAAATATATCCACCATATTATTCATATATACCACTCTTGGGTATCTTTCCAAAGGGACTAAAATTAGAACATTATATAAATTCATTCAGATCCGTATTTATAGCAGCATAATTCACAATAGCCAAAGTATGGATCAACCTAGGTGTCAATCAACAGGTGAATGGATTACAAAATTATGGGATATACACTCGATGAAATTCTGCTCAACAATTAATAGAAGCACCAAATATGTCATTTGCTGAAAAATGGGTTGACCTAGAGAACATTAGTTTAAGTGAAATTAGCCAATCACAGGAAGTGAATCATCTTATGTTTTCTGTTATACACAAAAGCTAGGAAATAAGAGTAATACAGGAGAGACTATAAAATGAGAGAAAACCTTACTGGAGCAAGGCGTATAGGGATGTAGGGTTGGGGAAAAGAGAATTAATGAAGATAGGACTTCCATGGATGCTATGTACATATGTGAAAATATCAATGCCAATCTTAATATCATGTATAGAGAAGGTGGGGATGTAGAGAGAGTCGGGGGGGAAAACTCACCAACTGCTGTGTGTATCCATGTCACTATATTATTTACTATATTATGATGTGAGAATGTAAGACTATAATGTACCAACAAAAACATAAAAAGATGCAACAGAATTATGACAAATCAAATTCATCACGCAAAAAAGATTATATATACTCCATTAAGTAAGATTTATCCAAGGGCTACAAGAATGGTTGAAAGCATGCAAATCAATAAACATAATACATCACTTCGTTTGTTTCATATTCTATTCATGGCAACTCCAAGAGTAAAAAAAAAATAAATGCAACCTTGATTATTCGATTCACTTAAAAATGAGGACTTATCACTTCCTAAACAAAGTGAGGCTATTAGAACACCATTGTGTGTTGCTGGACTGTTTTGGAAATATTTGGTCGAATGTGTGTTAATTTGGCTGTAATGACATTTAAAGCAAACAAACAAACAAACAAAGCTGTTAAAATGGCCTTGGAGCATTATCTTTGTTACTTGAAGCGTTTCTAGATTTTTTTAAATTCAGTTTATGTTAAGATAATGTTTATTAATTTAGAAAAGACAATGTTTGTGAGAAAACAGACTTTCTTTTGGATTTTCTTTCTGTGGTCATCGTGAGTGATTACTTCTTCTTTTCTTAGTTTCACATTCTTCTTTTGTTTGAAAACTTAGACTGACATCTAGCTTTGACAATCATAGTATGTTTTATTTTACTGAGGGGGGAATAACTTATAATGCTGCTTAGTTTTGTACTGTTGGTGTGTTGGTGAATTTTTAAACTGTGTGACAACTGCAATAAATTATATGAACTGAAAAAAAATTCCCCCAATTTTTACACTATTATTTTTGTGCACTTCAATTATAATTTTTTATAAATCTACCCAAAACACTATAATTGTTCTTCTTATACTTTTATACATTCATTCTAATTATTCATCACACTGAAATATTGATCAACATTCCTTTAGATTTTCCTACAGTTTTACCATTGTAATTTCAGTTCTACTACCTTGATTTATTTTTCTTCTGCCTGAAAAAATTGTCTGGTGTTTATTTTAATTTAGTTTTATCAACAAACATATTTAACTTCATTTTATAAAACAAAAAAAATGGTATTCTAGCCATTCTTTTGATGGAAAGATTTGTCTACTATAAGCTATTTCTTCACAGAAGTGTGCAGAAATTGCCCTACTTTTTTGTTATCTTTTATTCCCTATCATCTTCTTTGAGCAGTCTAATTTTTTTGGTAAATCTTATATTTGACCTATATTATAATAATCAGATAAAATGATTATTTTTGAAAAATAAAACAGCTCACTGAAGATTCAACAGATGGAGACAGTGTCCTTCACTAAACATGGGTGTGGTACATTACAACCCTTAAGCTTTAGGCTTTAATGATAGAAGCACAATAAACAAATAATTTACAAACATACATCATAAGCTACAGTGGAATTTTATGAAATACTATCTAAAATAAGGGATATTTACAAATAAAATTTTATTTTATAAATAATTTTATAAAATATTTATATATATATTATATAACATTTATATAAATATTTTAAATATTTAATTTAATATATTTTTAAAATAAATAAAAATATATATTTATCAATAAATTCTAAAATTTGAGCTGATTTCTCAAAAAATTAAGCTAGTTATTTCATGTTTCACTTTCATTCTAGATTTGCTAGTATCAGATAAATACATCTTTAAGATTTAAGGTAGAAGACAATATGGTCCAAGTGGTAATTTTGAAGTCTATCCATCCATCGTATTGGCTCATTGGCATGTTCCACACTAGCCTGTTATTTCCTACTTTGCTATGCCTACCATTTGGCACGTTCAAAATATCGTTTTCCTTGTTTCTTGATAATGAGAAATAAATACATAATTTTGTTTCCCTGAGTTCATTCAGCTTCTTACAATGCAATATCCATGTGTTGATTTGTCCATTTAGTCTGAAAATGGTTACTTAGGATATTCACTGTTTCCATAATAAAAATATTACTAGATTTGTGAAATAGTCAAAACATTTATAGTGGCATTTGAAATTTAAAAGTAAAAACAGCAAGAAGTAGAAATAATTAAGCAATGGAAAGAAAGCCTATTAACCAGGCAAATTAAACTATCTTAGACAAATATTATCAAATCCATGTAAGCAATAGCCTGTAATGAAAGAGGAAAGGAGTTGATGGTCTGCTTTGCTTCTTAGCTTTAAAACATGATTCTCTAATGCATTTTCAAAAGCATATAATTACTATTGCAAATGAATGCATATTCATTCTGAAAATCATGAAAGCTGAATTATTTCTGTGGCCTCATATGTAAGCTTATAAACAGTTCATTAGGACATTACTGCAAAGATACAGTTAAGAAAATACTAAAATATATTTATAAAATAATGACTTTTAAGTTGATCTGGGGTGAACATAAAAATAGATATTCAGCCGGGCGTGGTGGCGCACGCTTGTAATCCCCGCGCTTGGGAGGCAGAGACAGGAAGATCTCACAGGTTCGAAGCCAGCCGTGCTGGCTTAAGAGACCCTGTTTCAAAAATATAAAAAAAAAATATAGGTCTGGGAGGGTAGCCCGGAGGTAGAAGGGCTTCCAGGAACCCCAGTACCACCAAAAAAAAAAAAAAGATATTCAAAGTGAATATTAATCATTGTAGCCAAATAAAATATAATATTTACTAAGATATATTAACTGTGCAGTTTTTTTGGGGGGTGTATTGGGAGTTGATCTGATGGGCATTCTACTTTCAAGATACACTCCCAGCCCTTTTTTCCATTCTCTCTCTCTCTTTCTTTCTTTTTGAAAGTGGGCCTTGCTAGGTTTCTGAAACTGGCTTCAAACCTGCAGTCCTCTTGTCTCAGCCTACCAAGCATCGTGATTATAGCCTTGTACTGCTATGCAGTTATAAGCTTTTAGAAATTGCGAATTTTGCCAGACCGGGACCATACATGTCACATCTTATTTCTAAGATTGTATTAATTATATATTTTCCGTTGAACTAAAAGTAAATATTTAAAATATATTTCTCTAGTATAATATCTGTCATCATATTTTTCTATTACTAATATCTTAATATTCTTCTGACTTTCAGGCATTAAAATGAATGTTAATTATATCCCATGAAACTTGTATATTGTAAACTTATTTGGCATAGTTCTGAAAATTACATATTTGGAATATATGAACATTTCATAAGGCCCAGTCTTCCCTCTAAACTGTTTTGTATGCCTTCTGAATAAATTATAATATTTATTTTATTTTATATCATTTCTTTCCTCTTTAAGAATAATATTATTCATACGTATCTAATCTCTCATGTTTCATACTCTGTAACTTGTACTCTTACCAAAAAAAACTTTGTATTTACTTAGAACTGGACTTACTTTTTAACAGGTATATGATACTGGAAAACAAAGCTAGCTTTCCTGAGACTCTCTCCCATCCTGTAATTCAAAAAATGATAACACCTCGCTTTGAGTATTCTTGAGAGAATTACCTGTAATGCTTGTGAAACTCCTAGAAAAATTGAAAAATTAAGTATATTTCATCTTCTAAAAATCATGCCATTTATGTATATCTATCTTTGAATCATCCTACTTCTATATCTTTAAATTTATTTGAGCTATAAGATATTTTTATTATCTATAAAGATATTTTTCCATTTTTCTCAAGGAAATTAAGCCTTTTTCTGATTAAAATGTTGTAGTTCAAGGGGGAAAACTAGATTTTTATATAGTTTTTACAGTGCCTGGATGTTTGCATATATGTAACGTGATTTATGGTCCTAAATTCTGAAATAGTTGTTCCTAAATTCTGAAATAGTTGTTATAGTAATTTCCTTTGCACACATAAATATCTCTACACCCTTTTCTAAACCACTTTTTTTTTTTTCCTGAGAGGCCAACCTATGACTACTTCACTCCTAATTTGCTTCTAGCCTCTTACCTTCCAGTTAAAATGTTTGGGCAATTTGAGACAGAGCAGAAAATAAAGGTTCAGGAGAAGAGAGAGATCATTGTCCCTTAAGATGACTGTATATACTATTATGACTGATGTGTAGGCTTACTATTAATTTTTAACAAAAAAACAAACCTCAATAGACAAACATAAGCACAAATTCTAATGAAGCAAAGTGGTTATGCAGCAAAGAAGGTCCTATTAGATCTCTCTAATGTAAGAGGACCTATTTTTTAATTTACATGTCCTTATATAAAGAACTCAAATACCTAGTCTTGAGATTTACTTCTACCTGTTTAAGCATTTTACATATAATAATTCATCCAAGCCTCTCAACAGCCCTGTGAGGTGGTCCGAAACTCATCTCAATTTCCAGTGGAGAAAACAGGCATTGGAAGAGAGTAATAGACCAGACAATTAGTTATCAAATGGTAAAGCTGGAGCCGGGCGTGGTGGTGCACACTTGTAATCCCCATGCTTGGGAGGCTGAGACAGGAGGATCGCACAGGTTCAAAGCCAGCCTCAGCTACTTAGTGCGGCTGTCAGCAACTTAGGGAGACCCTGTTTCCAAATAAAATATAAAATAGGTCTGGGAGCACAGCTCGGAGGTAGAAAGGCTCTGAGTTCCACCCCCAGTACCACCAAAAAAAAAAAAAAAAAAAAAAAGGTAAAGCTGGGATTTGAATTCATATACTTTTTCTCCAGAAATTAGTTTTATATAGGATGACATTTACTGCCTTTGTGTTAACATTTCCATTTCAGTTTTTACTGGTGCATTGAATTTATATATCTTGCTGAGGTATAGAGTGATAGGACCCTGCATGCGCACAACTCAGGGAGCACTTCACTCTGCGTCCCGCCCCGGCCCTGCCATCTCCCATACATGTTTTTGAGACAATGCTGTACATAAGACAACCTAATATATCATTTTAGTAAGGCATTCTCTACCTCTTTTCATCTTTCACTTTTGTCCTCAGATGATTCCACCTTCTTATAATTTTTCACCCTTAATCTAATATCTGAGATTTTAATTTTTCTATTTTTTTCTTTTAAAATTTTTCACAATTTAGTAATTAGCTTCTCCAGATAGATTAACATTCTGAACTTTCAACCCCTTTTTACTTCTAATTTTTTAACCTATTAGAGATATATACATGCTTCTTAAAAAAAATAAATGTGAGATAAAAAGACTTGAAAATGATTCTGAAGTAGCAGTTAAGAGGCAATTAAAAACTAAGTAATCGAGCCAGGCGTCGTGGCTCATGTTTGTAATCCCAGTGCTTGGGAGACTGAGACAGGAGGATCGCACAAGTTCAAAGCCAGCCTCAGCTACTTAGTGAGGCTCTCAGTAATTTAGTGAGACCCTGTTTCCAAATAAAGTATAAAATATGTCTGGGAATATAGCCTGGAGGTAGAAAAGCCCCTGGGTTTTATCCCCAGTACCACATACACACATACACACACACACACAAAAAAAAAAAAAAAAAAAAAAACTAAGGAATTAAAAAGCTCAGGTATAATTCAAATAGAGGTTTTTCTGATTGTGATATAGCTAGTTGACAAAGGCAAAAAAACCCAGATTTTTAAAAAATGATGTTCTTTATGTCTAATAACATTATTATAGGCAGACCATATTTTTTTTATTCACACAGTCTGATTTTTACATTGGTACTCAACTTATTAGAGTGACCTTACACCATTCAATCTAGCTGTTATTCAACTCACTATCTATAATCATGTTTTAAAGCAAGAAAATGTCTGTGAAGAGGACACAAGAAAATCATAAAGCGTGAAAATTATAAAACGATTTATAGTAAGTGACAATGAATAGCGATTTGCTGATTGTATGCTTTGTTATGATTTGAGCATACAAACAGGCATTCTTTTCTCTATACTCTATGTATAAGTCGGGGCACCAGAGGAAACACTGAGATTTTGTGATGTTTGACATTTAAGTTGCTTCCCATCAATTCTTCTTCATGACAGAATATACTCCAGGCAGTGGAATTCATCTAGATTATTCTATTGGCAGTATTCTGAATTCAATCGCCCTTTCTCCCTACACTTTAAAAAAACCCTGAACTATCTAACAGTCCTCCAGACATGAGCTGCCTGTCATGTCTAACTTCCTGAATGCTTCTATTAAAAATAAATAAATAAATCTTTGCAAGAGAGCAACTGAGCTGGACAAAAAGCAAAGAAAACATTTCTATATCAACAAAATAACTGAAAGGCTTTCACGGTTGCATTTTCCAACTTAACTTCCCTTTGACGCTTATTTTTCTTCACTGTAGCAGCAATAATATGATTTTTTTTTCTCTTCTTATAGTTACTTTACACATCTTAACCTGCTGCTAATAATGACTGCTTTGGCCATTATCTCTTTCCACCTCTGTGGCTCTTCCGTTAGGCCCAGAGTCACTATTTACTTTAGAAGGAACAGTACATTGAAAGGCATGGAAAGGGGAAAATCAGGCTTTTTATGATTCCAAAAGTGGATGTTTAGAGCCCTTGGTGTATCGGTAGAAAAAAATCACAAGAACTTCTGAATTCCCTTGGAGGCTTTTTTTCATGCAAGGTTTGGAAAGCAAGCCTGTGAGTGACAGCTCAGACGATGTTGCCATTTGGGGGACACAATTCTGTAGGTTGACGCTGTGCAGGGGAATCAAGGAGGTGAAAGATAAATTGTCTTTGAATTGGTTTTCGCACCACTGAAGGTGTATTTTAGTTTAACAGTAGTGACAGTCCAGCTCCAACCAGCTGACAGATGGCTGCTAGCAAGAAGATATATTTGAGACTTAATGTCAAGATATCAGCGTTCGTGTTAAGCAAACAACATTTTTAAAAAGAGTACTTCAAAGGATGATGAAAATAAAGAAGAGTGATATTGAACAGGTATACCATAGAAAGAGCAGCTGAGAACCCAAAGCAGGGCTGAAGGTGGCAGAGGGCAGATAATCAAATGTCCTAGGGGTGAACACCTCCTAAATTAAAAAAAAAAATCTACAAAGGAGTGTTAACGTTTTGCTTGGGCTTTATGTGGATAATACTGATTGGTGGAAATAGCAAAGGTGGCCAGGTAAGCACACTGAGAAACAGTCACCTCTTGTTTTGTACTGAGAAAATCAGAAGAGAGAAAGACTAGGGTCATTTTATTATTCCGAATTCACAAAGTACCCTTAGCCTGTTCTTGACATCTCCATCATAAAATTAACTTGTCATCAATGAGATTGGAGGCCAAATGTGCCAGTCTTAAAGTGTTTGTAAGGTGACACTTGCCTGTAATCCCAGTACTTGGAAAGCTGAGAGAGGAGGAGGATTACAGGTTTGCAGCCAGCCTCAGCAATTTCAAGTTATTCTGTTTCACAGTAAAAAATAAATAGGACTGGGGTGTAACTCAAAAGGAGAATGCCCCTGGGTTCAATCCCCAGTACCACAAAAATAAATAAATAAATAAATAAATAAATAAATAAATAAAATAAATGTGTTTGACAATCATCCCAGCATGTTGAGACACCTGCTGTTATCATCTTGACTTTACAGAAAAGGAAAGAGAAGCACAAGGAGTTTACTTAATTTCTTTTTTTTCTATTTTTTTATTGGTTACATTATATTCATACATCATATTGTGGTAAAAAAAAACTTGTGTGTACATATATGCACACATCACTGATTTAACACAGCTTCCTATATGGTAGAACTATGTATCAACCAGAGGCAATCTGAACTCTAGCCCCCATTGCTAAACATTTAGAGTAGCTTCCTAGTAAAATGTGAAATCATTGTAAAAGTGAAGATGCTTTCCTTTAACAGGTGCACAACTCTTTTGGTAAAAAATTTAAAGGAAATTCATTTGTTGATTATTCAGAAATGACAAAAAAACCCTTGAGATTAGGGCAGCGTGTGTGTGTGTGTGTGTGTGTGTGAGAGAGAGAGAGAGAGAGAGAGAGAGAGAGAGAGAGAGAGAGAGAGAGAGAGAGAGAGAGAGAGAGAAAGAGGAAGTAGTTGTTTATGCTTGGGACTGAACACTCAAAAGCACTCTACCTCTGGGCCATACCCCCAGACCTATTTTATTTTCATTTTAATTTTATTTTGAAACACGGTCTCATTAAGTTGCACGGAGCCTCACTAGGAAGCTGTGGCTGGCCACAAACCTGTGACCCTCCTTTCTAAGCCTCCCACTTACTGGGATAACCAGCATATGCCACTACACTCAGTTTGGTTTACTTCTCTGAATAAAAAAGTATTAAACTGAACAAAAATAATTAGCCATGGAACATTTGAAATTATAGTTCTTTGTTATATTTTGCTTGTTTTTTATTTTACTAGGACTTATCAATACTAAAACCATCATTTTCAATTGTAAGCATACAGGTATCATGCAGAATTTTTCATGTGTTTTTTTTGGGGGGAGGGTCTGGAGATGAAAGCCAGAGGCATTTGACCTCCAAGCTACACCCCCTGCCCAATTTTGTATTCTTTATTTTGAAACAGGGTCTCACTGAGTTGTGGAGAGCCTAAGTAACTGAGGCTGTCCGCGAACCGCCATCCTCCGGTCTCAGCCTCCCAAATGCTGGGATTACAAGCGTGTGCCACCACGCCTGGCTCACGTGTTTATTAATTAAAATGCATTCATGGTGGTACACGCTCGTAATCCCCGCGCTTGGAAGGCGGAGTCAGGATGATCACGCAGGTTTGAAGCCAGTCTTGCTGGCTTAAGAGACCCTGTTTCCAATATATATATTAGGTGTCAGGGAGTATAGCCCGGAGGTAGAAGGGTTTCCAGGAACCCCAGTACCACCAAAAAAAGTATTCATTTTAAGACTACTAAAAGAGTATGCCATTAACTTATATTTATGATTCTTTCAAATAAATGCTTTTCTGTTTTTTAACATACTTGTTAATTTCAGCTCCTGAATATTGTTTCCAGTTTGCTAGAGCTTCCTGCCTCTGTAAACTTTTCTGTAAATAAAGAAAACCATTTTCCGAACCTCAGTGTACTATGATGTATCTTAAACACTTAAGAACAGCATAAGATACACATATCCGTTAAAAGTGGTGTATATAAATCCCATCCTCAAAGTATAACAGATGATTTTTTTTTCTGTACTAGGAAGGATTCCGTATTTAACTCACAAATTAATAACTCATTTTACTTCATCGTTTGTTTTAGCAATTCCATCTACGAGTTTCTAACACTGACCAGCTATGCGTAAAACAGACATATAACCCACTTACTAAAATTTGTAATTGTAAAATATTATACTATAAGGAGATTTTCCTTCCTGCACAGGATGATCATAAAATTTATGTCTTATAGCAAAAGAATTTCTAGCTCATGAAATTTTATCATCACTATGAAAGTGAAGAAGATACACTAAATGATGTACACAGCTAATGCATTCGCACAGATATCTAAACCATATGTTTCTGAATACCTTCCAGAAATATAAAAAAAACCCACTGAGTATTCTTGATATACCTGCATTAAGTAGCCATCTTAAAAATAACCTGTTCTTTAAACATCGGAATGTTATCATATGCCCTAAAATTGACATTGTGTATTTCAAAGAAGAAAATCATTAAAGAAAAGAGAATATCTATTTTCAGAAATGATCTAAAAAAAAGTAGGTCAGCTCCAACAATGCAATCTGATAAATTGGGATCTCCTTTCATCTTTAGACCCATGCCATTCCTCTCACGAAGAGGGGAAATCCATTTCTTCTTTTCTTTGCATGTATTTTATTTTACTTTATTTTTTGGTGCATTGTAGTCATGGATCTTAATTGAGCGCAAGATGGTATAGATATACATGCTTCTCCTCCTTGAATTCGAGTAGTCGTAGGACTTGCTCTTTACAATAGAAGGCAGCAGAAGTACACGAGTCACTTCTGAGCCGAGCTTTTGAGAAGAATGGATGTTTCAATTTTGATCTTCCATTCTTGGGTCATCACCACAGAGGTCTAACTACTTGCTGAAGAAAAGCACAGCCAAAAGAAGTCATTACATCACCCCCAGAAGAGGACCAGGACATGTGAGTTAAGTAACTGTTGGATATCGGGATTCCCCTGAGGTGCCATGTAAAGGCAACCTCAAGAGTGACCCAGACAACATTACGTAGAGAAGATGCACTCAGATGAATCCAGTTTGCCAGGAGAATATATCATGATTTCTAGGCATTAAAGTTTGGGGATAATTTCCTACTGAGTATTTGATGACTGAAAATAAAGAAGATAAGAAACAGGCAGTAACTGAACCTAAATTCTTAACTTCAAACTCTCTTCAGGGATTCTAGACTTGAAAATAAAAATTTTCTTCATAGGCAACATAATCAACACTGTTACTGTAAATTAAGAAAGGCTCTATTTAGACAGTATATAATTACTCATCAAGTGAACTTAAATCTCTTAAATTCATTTGGAAATGAAATCAAACTGTATGCCAAGTATTAATTAGTTACTTCAAGCTATTCCTTTTATTTCAACCTCACTGATGAGGAAAAGATCAAACAAACTCTTCTGATACTTCTCAAGGAAGAGACTCTGCTTCCACTACCTCCTGTGTGTGTCCTCTTCACTTTTAACTTCCATTTTACTGCTTCCTAAGATGTAATTAAAATCATGTCACAGGCTACAACTATTCTTCAGTGGTTTTCCATTAGCTTAATAATTAAGTCCATGTCCTACAGGCTGACTTTCCAGACTAGAATATGCTTATGTATGTATGTTTGTTTGTTTGTATGCTTGTTTGTTTGTTTTGGAGTGTGTGTGTGTGTGTGTGTGTGTGTGTTACTGGGGATTGAACCCATGGGCATTCTACTTCTGATTTATACCCCTACATCTGGAAGCAGGGTCTCACTAAGATGAAGAGGTCCTAGCTACGTTGCTGAGGCTCGATGCAAACCTCCAGATCCTCCTGTTTCAGTCTCCCAAGTGTTGGAATTATAGGAGTGCACCAGCTGCACAGCTAAGTATATTTCTTGTTTTTTCTTCATCTTGAATTCATGTCTCTCATCTCCTTCAAACCCAGATTGCAATCATACTAAGCCTCCAATCTTTTACTACTGCTCGTCCTGCTCCCCAGATTTTCTTTCTCCCTTTATTCCTTATTTCCATGCACATTAAAAAAATAGCAAATTGATCCCAGTGCTTTTTTAACTCAAAATGTTTTGTATTAAAATATGAACAATTTACCCTACCTTTAAACTACCATTCCTGGCCACATGAACCCATTATAGTCCTTACCACACTCCATTACTGTGCTCATTGTGCACTGGGGATAGCTTTTAGTTCTTTATCCCAGCACATGGCTTAGTTCAGGAACACTAGCAAGTGTAGTGTCTGTTGGTTGAGTGGGCAAATAATTGATGAGATAGAAAATGTATGTGAAAGTACTTTATAAAAGTCTGAAGTGCTTTGAAAATATCATTTAGATGATTTCTCCATAAGAGGTTATAAAACTATTTTCTTTTAAAATGAGTGAAATTCTCAGTTAAATGAATGCATCTGGTAGAAATGGGGATGTTATTATGTGTGTGTGTGTGTGTGTATATATATATATATATATATATATATATATAGCATCAGGATTGTCAATGTTTCTAAAATAAAAATAAATTTATTTTATACTGTTATTTGTGAAGATTAGAAAATAATAAAAAGAAGTATTACATTATTTCCATTTTGATCATGACAGTTTTTAAACATGATTTAGGAAAATAAAGCAAAAATAAATATTTTGAATAAAATAAGAGGCACATATTTAAATTATATTAAGCAATATTTACTTTGCTTATAGAATTGAATTTGTTCACTATCAAAATAAGAAATATTGAGATGTCGCTACTAAGAGTTTTATAAACACCAATATTATACTTAGCTCTTTCAGACATTATCTAATTTTTGTTTTTACTTTTGTTTCATTTATTCAGATTTATTTAGGAAAGGAGGAAATAAACATTCAAGGGAGAATGCAGCCATTTCAAGAGGGAGAGAGCAAGCCTTTGAAAGAGCAGGACTCTTTATAGGGGACTCTTTTTTTTTTTTTTGGTGGTACTGGGGTTCCTGGAAGCCCTTCTACCTCCGGGCTACACTCCCAGACCTATGTTATATTTTTTTATTTGGAAACAGGGTCTCTTAAGCCAGCACACGCAGCTGGCTGCGAACCTGCGCGATCCTCCTGTCTCTGCCTCCCAAGCGAGGAGATTACAAGTGTGTGCCACCACGCCCGGCTATAGGGGACTCTCATGAGGAGCGTGCAAGGGGTATGTGAGGCTGGTCTCCAGTAGTCTCAAGATAATTTAGGGTGTTTCTGGTCCTGACCTGCACTGTCAAGGACAACCAACAAGATTGAGGAGATTGCTCTTTTAAGTAGTACCCCAAGGAGATTCCTCTTTTGTGTAATCTATTGTTTGACTAATAGAAATCACCTTAAGAATAATCAACAGTGCTCAGGGTCCCTTGTAAGAAGTTTTGGGTCTAACAGGCCTTGTCGTAGATTTTGATGTTAAAGTTAGATTTCCTTGTTCTCACTTATATTTCCTTTCCAACTACATATTTCTTCCGTCCAACATCATTCTCTCCCCTACCTCCAGACTTTGATTCCTTAATTTTAAGAGATTCTAAAGGTCAAAAGTCACTCTTCTATAGTTTCTTCAACCTGGGAAGGGGTTGTTGTCACTGCCTGGCCAGGGATTGCAAGCCTCATCCTAACTGACTAAAGAGACAGAGAGAAATGGGCCTCAATTATTCATTTGGGTTCTTGACAGTCAGGTCAGAAGGAAAAGACACTGCCCCCAGGAACTCGAGAATCAGTTGATGGTTTTTCTATGTGCCTGAAGTTCTGGCTGTGCCCCTCGTGCCAAGCCCATCATCAAAGCTGCTGAGTTGACATTCATAAGCCTGGTTTTATCTGGTTAACAAAGCCATTCATCTGCTTTTTGATAGTATTGCAATTACAGTCAGCATGTACATAAAAATCTGACATGTCAGTACCTTGTACAACAACCCAGATGTATTGCTCCAATGCTTCTTCTAAATCTTTACTGTGGACCATCCATTAATTAGCACTGGAAGCCAGGAAGCCAGTCTACTTGGTTATATATAACACTGTGAAAAGTCCTCAAAGAACAAAGCCTAACACACAGCATACAATTTAGCAAATTGACTACTATCACCCTGCCCATTAGTACTAATAATTTGCCTACTATACAGATTATATGTCACCTTATCTTATTTTTCTGTTTTTACATATTTGGTAGAGCCATTTATAAACCAGGCATCTTTTCTTTAGGTTTAAGATTGCCATATCCTTTTTCTCACTTTATGGGAGACCTCTTTAACTTATTAAGTATTTTTAATATTGTTTAATTGTTTAATTATTATAAGAAACTAGAAGACAAAGATTAGCATCTTACTATCATTTGCAAGAAGATGGAAAGCCCTGGAGAACATTATGTTAAGTGAGATCAGCCAAGCACAGAAGGAGAAGGTACATATGTTTCCCCTAATATGCCCAAACTAGGAAACACAGAGGATACCAGTGGGACTCCAGATAATGGAGGGGAAATATCAGCAAAGTTTGAATGGAAAGATAGGAGAGGAGGAAGGCTGATCTTGATTAATGAGGGTCTACATCTGAATATGTGTAAAATCATGAATATGACATGGTTAACCTGGACAACCATTGGGAGGTGGGAAGGGAAAATGGGGGTGAGGGGGAGAGGGCACCAAATATAGTTTAAATGTATACCATTTATGTTCAATAATTTTTTTTTTAAAAAAGTGAAAATCTACATCGGTTTATGTTGACACAATAACTAGCAGTGCTACTATCCTATTTCTAGTTGAAATACTTGTTTCCTTATCATCAAATAAACTATGGAATTCCCTGCATACATAAATCTCCTAGAAAAAATTTACAATTTTCTTTCAGATTTGTATTAATTTTTTTTTATTATTAAACCAGTACCCAACTCACTGGGGCTGTGATTTTAATTCAGCTCTATCATCTGTATCTGCTATGTCAAGAAGCTCATTACTGAGACATTAGATGTGTTTCTACCATATTTCAAGAGTATTGCTTGCCAGGCATGGTGGTGCATACTTGTAATCCCTGCACTTGGGAGGTGGAGACAAGAGAATTGCACAGGTTCAAAGCTAGCCGCACTTGCTTAAGAGACCCTGTTTCCAAATAAAAAAGTATAAAAAAATAGGTCTGGGAGTGTAGCCTGGAGTAGAAGGGTTTCTAGGAACCCCAGTACCACCACCACCAAAAAAAAAATATCATTTTCCTTTAAATTGCCACAAAATAACACCTATAGTGGGTTGAATAGTGGCCCCTTGGATTCTGCTTGGGACTTCAGAATGTGACTTTATTTGAAATTATTTTATTTGTAGATGCAATTAAGGTGAGGATCTTGAGTAAACAACACTCTACATTAGGGGGCCCTAAATAAAATAAACATCCTTGTAAAAGCCAAAATAAACAAAACAGGGATACACAAGGGAGAAGGTTATATTAATAAGAAGGCAGAGACTGGAATTAGTCTGCCATAATCCCAGCAACACCTGGCACCACCAGAAGCTGGACAAGACATCAGGATTCCTCACTTCCACACTACTCTCCTCCAATGGAACACAGCCATGCCAACATCTAGAGTTCAGCCAAATGCCTTCTAGAACCATGAAGAATAAATTGCTTTTGCTTTCAACCACTAAGGTGTTGGGAATGTGATATTCTAGGTAGCAACCTATTTCCTGTTTCTGCCTTGGATAGTGCTGTGCTAGGGTCAAAGAAGCAAGTGATTTATTTAATTGTGAAGAAAGAACACCTCTTCTTCTGTGAAGTGTCTATTCAGTTCAGTTGCCCATTTCTTGATTGGGTTGTTTTTTGTTTGTTTGTTTGTTTTTGGTTTTTTGGTTTTTGCTAGTGTAGTCTTTTGAGCTCTTTGTATATTCTGTATATTAGCCCCCTATCAGAGTGGTGCCTGGTAAAGATCTTCTCCCATTTTGTAGGCTTCCTCTTGAGGTTTTTGATGGTTACCTTTGATGAGAAGAAACTTTAGTTTGATGCAATCCCACTTGTTAATTCTTGCTTTAACTTCCTGCACTTTGAAAGTCTTGTTAATAAAGTTACTGCCTGTGCAGTTGGAGTGTTCATCCTATACCTTTATCTAATAACTTCACAGTCTCTGGTCTAATATCTAAGTCTGTGATCCATCTCAAGTTGATTCCTGTGCACAGTGAGAAATAAGGATTCAGATCCAACTTTCTACAAATGGATAGCAAGTTCTCCCAGCACCATTTGTTGAAAAGGCTGTCTTTTCTCCAGTGTGTAAGTTTGGTCCCTTTGTCAAAGATCAATTGACTATAGATGTGTGGGAAAAGAAGAGATACAAATGGCCGATCGATAAATGAAAAGATGTTCTACATCATTAACCATCAGGGAGATGCAAATCAAAACTACGCTGAGAGTCCATCTAACCCCAATCAGAGTGGCAAGCATAAAGAAATCAAACAACAAATTCTGGCGAGGATATGGGGAAAGAGGGACTCTTTTACACTGTTGGTAGAAGTGCAAAGTAGTTCAGCTGCTATGGAGATCAGTGTGGAGATTCATTAGAAAACTGGGAATAGATCCACCATTTGATCCGGCTATACCACTCTTGGGTATCTTTCCAAAGGGCTTGAAATCAGAGAACTACATTAACATATGCATACCCATGTTCATAGCAGCACAGTTTGTAATAGCCAAAATATGGAACCAACCTAGATCTCCATCAACAGATGAATGGATTGCAAAATTATGAGAAATACACACAATGAAATTCTATTCAGCTATAAAGAAGAATAAAAATAATAGCATTTGCAAGAAGATGGAAGGGACTGAAGAACATTATGTTAAGTAAGATTAGTCAAGCATAGAAAGAGAAGGGACATAGGTTTTCTCTAATATGCCCAAGCTAGGGAGTAGTGGTAATACCAGAGGGACTCCAGATGATGGAGGGGAAATCTCAGCAAAGCTAGAATGGAAGGATAGGAGAGGAAGAAAGCTGAGGTTGTTCAATGGAGGAGCTACATTCATATATTTGTAATAGTATAAATATAGCATGGTTTACCTGGACACTCTTTGTTGGGAGGGGGAAGGGGAATGGTGGGGAGAGGGCATGAAGCACAATCTAAATGTACACCATTTTCAGTATGTTCCACATATAAATAAAATATAGAAAAATAAATAAAAACAAAAATGTTCTGGAATTAAAAAAAAGAAAGAGCACCTCTTACCGGTTCTCTTGAGAAATGACTTTTAAAATTATTCCAGAACATTTCTAGAAGAATCAACCACAGAAAAATGAAAAAAATTAAAAATAATTTGTAGGACAGAAATTAAACCAGTGCAACCAAAGTGCAATAAGTGGTAGGATACAGGAACCAGGGGTCCATTGGGAAGTTAAAAGAGTCAAAGAGCCATCTCCTGTAGCTGATAGAGGGGATTAGACTGCATCTGTGCAGCTAATAGAAGGGTTTAGGTATTTTCAGTTTACTAGAAAACCATAAAATGATTTAATATATCATATTTGAAGAGTAGGGTATACAAGGACAGAAGGATGTGTGGTCTCAATTTATGATTTATTTTTTAATTTTTATTTCATTTTTCTTTTTTTTAACACTTTGTAATTTAAAGAGGTGATATTAGTTACTGTCATGAGGACAATAAACTGGAACTTAAATGCTGAAAGGAAGGAGACCCGAAGGAAGCTTTTGCAATCATTTAAGGAGAGGATTTTTGAGTAGTGCCAGTGATGCTGGAGAAATGTCTTTTGTGAGGAGAGGTAATACTTGTCTTGCTGATGAGTAGAATAAGGAGGAAGAAAAGTAAGACATGAAATTCTTATTCTAAGATATTAGAATAGGAAGAACAGAAATGGAGTAACTTGGGACGAGAGAATTAAGAAGTATTTCTCAGAGGAAGAGATTATTGCTTGTATGAATAATAGTGGCCTACTCATAATTTTGAAAAATTTTGCATATGAATGTTGGGAACAAGAGGCTGCATGGAGAATGGCAGATAAAGGATTTTTGTACTAAATACTTTTCTAACAAGACCAATTTGCAGTTGAGCTGTTTATATCCCTTTGACTATAAAGACCAGTAATTATATACAACACTGAAACACTAAATTATTCAATTGCCTCAAATTTGTTAACCTCACATTCTTTTTTACTAAGTGCCTGTTTTAGAACCATCCTTTGCATGGAGACATTTTTAGATTTGTTTCAAATTTGGCATTATTTTATTCAAAGTGAGTTGATTCAAAATAATTTCTATTTGATTCTAGGAAATATTTTTGCCTTTCTCACCAGTTCCATACAATGACCTTATGTGGGTTCTATTAAGATGGACTTTCCCTTTAGACAAGCTTTCTTATCAGTTTTACACACTTACTAGAGAGGACATTTTTCCCCTAAAATCATGTAATGGCTCATTCTATAAATAGCATTCCATGATTTTGAGTCTTAATAGAATACTATTAAAAATCACTGGCTAGAGTACATCTTTTGAGAATTGGTTCAATTTACTTTAAAAATGCATATTTTCTGCTTGTCTCAGTGACCTACTTTACTTTCTAAAGCTCTCCTCTTATCTCCTAGCTTTCTTATATTATCTGTTTTTCTTTTGGCAAAAGCCAATTTTGTCAATACTTTAATAATAGAATACAAAGCTATAAATACCCAGGTGTTTTTCTCTGCTCACATATGAATCACCTATTTAAATGGATAAAAGAACACTATATGTTCCTGAAGGGAGATGCCAGGTAAAATCAGATCTCACCTTACCATATCAAAGAAAAATAAAATGTCCCCTTGACCTCTGCTTTTTACATAATGTTCCCATTCTCGTTGCACAGTTATTTCAATAGAGCCCTTCAAAAAATATCAACTTAGTACTGTACTACTTAATTTGAATGCCTAAATTAAGAACTCTGTGAAAATGTGTAAAGAAAGTTACAGAAGAGAAACTGTTTCAGCAGAAATGTATTTGCTCTATCTAAGGAAACCTCCTTGAAGAATGGCTAAGGCATATGTAAGAAAGGTTGGGTCATAAAATTGTTTTATGAAGAAGAACTAAAGTTATTGCTCAATATCCATGGAAAATTGGTTCCAGGACCCTCAGAGATACCAGAATTCGATGGTATTCAAGACTCTTATGTAAGATAATATAAATTTGCATTATAACCTAGTCATATTCTCCCATATACTTTAAATCATCTTTGGATTACTCAGAATACCACATATAATATAAATGATATATAAACAGTTATAAGATATTATTTAAAGAATAATGATAATGGAAAATGTCTCTCCGTATAGAATTCAGACTTTTTTTCTGAATATTTTTAATCCATTTTCATTTGAAAGCAGGGATGTTGAACCCACAGATATAGAGAGCCAACTATGCAGACTAAAAATGGAACCAAACAATGAAAAATTTATATGCTAAGAGAGGGTGTAGGATTGTTATAATTTAAGTTTAAACTGTCTCCAAAAGCTTATGTATCAAAAACATGACCCCAAGAAGTGGGGAATGGCTGGAAAGGGTGTGGTTGTTGGTGGTGTGGTGTCGTCTTAGGGTACATGTATGTTTGGACTCTTCTCTCCCTCTCTCTCTCTCTCTCTCTCTCTCTCTCTCTCTCTCTCTCTCTCTCTCTCTCTCTCTCCTCTCTCCTCAGCTTTTTACTAGTGTGATGTGAGAACCACATCCCTCTGCTACTGCTACCACCACCAAGGTTTATGCACAGAGTTGGCCAGATGCACTGAGACCTCTAAAACCACGAGCCAAATAAATGTTTCCTTCTCTAAGTGGATATTGCCAGGTATTTTGATCACAGAGATGGGGAAGCTAATTTAATGGGCAGAGTTTAAAGTCACAAACTAATAAACACTGGAAATCACATAAAAGTAATGCATTTTATTGATTGATTGATTGATTGATTGATTAATTGATTGATTTTTTGTGGTACTGGGGATGGAACCCAGGGGCCTTCTACCTCTGGGCTACACTCCCAGACCTATTTTATATTTTATTTAGAAACAGGGTCTCTTAAACTAGCTGGGGCTGGCTTCGAACCTGCATGATCCTCCTGTCTCAGCCTCCCAAGCGCGAGGATTACAAGCATGCACCACCATGCTCGGCCTAAATTAATGCATTTTAAAACTGTATTACCTAAATATCAAAGCACCAAGTGACTTTGGGCTCAATGAGATTTCCTTGCCTACTCAGCATTGTGATGCTTGACAGACGCATAGAAATAAAAAGACATATATTAAAATGATATGACTATTTAAATATTACTTCATTAAGATAATTTACTTTTTATAAACAGTGAATGAATTATATTAATCAGAAAAAAATGGACATTTAAGGAATTACTAAGTTCGGTGTATTTTATTTTACATGGAAGTCTTAATGAAAGATTATATAACAATAACTGAAAAGCTCCATCTACTGGCTTTTGATTTCACTGCAAATCCCTTGTACTGTTTTCTGATTTGATTCTCCTCTCCTGGACAGTAAATCTGCGGGTAATTGCTTCTTCATCTTTAAAAGCTTGGTACCTATGTTACACTTTTGCATTTTAATTTCAATGCACATTTTCAATGAACAAATGACTAATAGAAAAAAGATTTATGCCATGATACACATCCATATTTGGACCATGGCACTCTTATAATTGGGCATGAAAACACCAAAATCAATTATGTCAATGGAAGAAGACATTGTGATGTACAAATATCTTTAAATGTTCTTAATCAGAATACTATATTATAATGCTCATTGAATATCTTTATTATATTTATATATTCTTTTGGCAGAAATAAAAGTAATTTGCTATATAATGCTCACTTTATTAAAAGCCCATATTTTCAGTTCTCATGAAATATTAGATAAGATGATCTTTTTCTTCCATCACGTAGCTTTAAAAAGAATTCAAAACTAGTTCAGTCTTAGTTACAACATAGACCACTTAGACTTATATATCTTTTATTGTAATTTTAGACAACAAAGCAAGAAATATAATATTAATGTAAAATAATATTGCTTCCTTGACAAATTTAAGCTATGTTTGGTGTTATATCCCATTTTACATGTGCATGTATATGAAGGATTAGACTGATCTCAAGAGAAATGGAGGCAAATTTTTAACCAATAAAAGAGTTCAATTTGGCCAGTTATCCAAAAAAATCTATATCTTTCTCAAGTATCCAATAAAATGATGTTGGTAGGTAAGAGTTGAAAGGATGCATTTGCAGTTAAACTATATTTGTACATAGAAGCCCAGGTCATCACATTTTTTGATTCAAAGACAATTGTTGGACGCATGCTGTGTGCTAATAATTCTGCAAGTATTGGGACATACAAAAATAAATAAAATACAATTCACAAATTCAATATCCTTAGGCATTTTTGCCTAAAATGAAACAAAAAGGAGACTATTAAAACAGCGTGTTTAGTCATAGCAATAAAAGTTAGCATTGGGTTATATAGGCCATAGAGAAGATGCAGAGAAGAAGATTGAAAATATTTTCTATTAGGTAAACTCCATGATCAAAAGTAAGTATATTTGATCTTTAAATAATACTTTCTGGCATACTCTTAGTAATAAAATGTATTTGCATAAAAGTTAAGAACATTTTCATGATAGCAAGAAAGTCACCATCCCTGGTGCCCTGTGGGTAGCAGAATTATTGCAGTGTGAAATAGTATCATTTACTATTTTAATGAGAACTTTTAAGCCCTAGGCAAATTATGTAGGTAGGCAAAACATTTCTCTCTCTCTCTCTCTCTCTCTCTCTCTCTCTCTCTCTCTCTCTCTCTCTTCTTTTTCCCTCTCTCCCTCCCTCTCTCCCTCCCTCCCTCTACCTCCTCTCTGGACTCAGTATCTTCACCTTTTATAAGCATTGCAGGAGCAATGTCTTTACTCTTGAGATTTTGTTTTTTGTGGCATTTGTTTGTCCATTTAGTTTAACATGTCTGCACTGTCTTAATGCCCCAATCTCCATTTTCAGTGAGAAAAAAATTGGCTTCACCTGACTCTTGTCTTTAGGATTAAACTGAACATAAATAACATCTTCTCTCTCTCAGTCTTTTCTTGGGAGTTAGTTTTTATATTCCTGTCTAACAAAGTTTTAAGGTGGGACATGCCAGGAATCCTAAAGTTTTGGTGGTAACCTTGAACCCAGCATTAAGAAGATGGAATCCTCCCCTTGTTTAACATTTACTCCAAATCAGCCAGAATATTGGATTCTTGCCATTGTCTTCCTCCTGAATAATTTCTGCATTGTTTTCAATTCTTTGAAGCTGATTATTATGTAACTGTATATTGCTTTATGATATTGAGGTATGTTCCTTCGATTCTGATTCTCTGCAGTGCTTTTAGCATAAACAGGTGTTGGATTTTGTGGAATTATTTTTCAACATCTTTTGGAATGATCATGTGATTTTTGGTTTTGGTTCTGTTTATGTGATGAAACATGAATTGTTTTTTGTATGTTGAACCAGCCTTACATCTCTGGGATCAACCCTACTGGGTCATGGTGTATGATTTTCTTGATGTGGTTTTAAATGAGTGTTACTAGTATTTTGTTTAGCAGTTTTGTGTCTAAGTTCATCAAAAATATAGGCCTATATTTTTCTTTTCTTGAGCTGTCTTTGTTTAGTTTGGGTATTAACGTGATGTTGGCTTCATAGACTGTATTTGGGAAAGTCCCACTTCTTTCTATTTCCTGGAATAGATCAAGGAGTATTGATATTATCTCTTCTATAAAGATTTTATAAAATTAGCCGGGAGTGGTGGCGCACGCTTGTAATCCCCTCGCTTGGGAAGCGGAGACAGGAGGATTGCGCTGGTTCTGAGCCAGCCTCGCTGGCTTAAGAGACCCTGTTTCCAAATTAAAATTTAAAATAGGTCTGGGAGTGTAGCCCGGAGGTAGAAGGTAGAAGGGCTTCCAGGAACCCCAGTACCACCAAAAAAAAAAAAAAAAAAAAAAAATTCACTTGGGAAGCCATTTGGTCCCGGGCATTTGTTTCATGGTAGGCTCTTTATTGCTGCCTCAATCCCTTTGATTGCTATTGGTTGCTTTAAATTTTTTATATCTTCTATTCTCAGCTTAGGAAGGTTGTATATATTTAGAAATTTGTCAGTTTCTTCTATAATTTTCATTTTGTTGGAGTATATTTTTTCAAAGTTGTTTCTGATAATCCTCTGGATTTTTGTGCTGTCAGTGGGAACTATTCCTCCAGTAGAGGACTGATATCTAGAATATACAAAGAACTCTGGAAGCTCACCACTAAGAAAACAACCCAGTAAAAAAAAATGGGCAAGTGAACTAAATAGGCATTTCACAAAAGAGGATATTCAAATTGCCAATAAATATATGAAAAAATGTTTAACATCATTAGCAATCAGAAAGATGCAAATTAAAACTACCTTGAGATTTTACCTAACTCCCTTACAATGGCAATTATTAAAAACACAAACAACAACAAATGCTGGTGAGAATATGGAGAAGTGGAAAATCTAGAACATTGTTAGTGGAATTGCAAGTTAGTGTAACCACTTTGAAAAACAGTATGGAGGATCCTCAGAAGAATGGAAATGAACCTACCATATGATCCAGGAATACTACTTCTGAGTATCTACCCCAAAGAATGAAAATCATACTGCAAAGCTAATGCCTGGGTGTCTATGTTCATAGCTACACAATTCACAATTGCCAAACTATGGAACCAGCCAAGATGTCCATCAACAGATGAATGGGTTACAAAAGTAAGGGATATATACACAATGAAATTTTACTCAGCCATAAAGAAGAATAAAATTATGTCATTTGCAGAGAAATAGATGGAAGTGAAGAACATTATGCTAAGTAAGATTCATCAGTTACAAAAAATTAAGAATCAGATGCTCTCCCTAATACATGGAAAGCTAGGGATAAAAAGGGTCATAGGAGGAACTCTCAAAAAAGAAGGAGCAGCCATAGAGGAGCAAATAAGGAGACCTAATTGGGGAAGATTGAAGGGGAAGAAGGGAAATTTCCAAATGTACAAGATGTACATTTACAAACATATCAAAGTCAATTAGTAAGCCAAATATGAAAGGAAGGGAGGGGTAGAGAATGGGATGGGAATTAGGGAAAGTCTAAATGAATGATATGGGCATATATGCCTCTACCATCTTGTACTTCATTAGGATGTGTAACTATAATGCACCGATAAAAAAAGCAAAAGATGTATATATATACATAAATATATAGTATTAAATCATGATAAAATTGAAGCTTTTGTAAAATGATACAATAGGTCAGTTTTGAGTACAATGAAATAAGAAATTCAAAACAGTTTTGGAATCAATAATTTAAAATCACTTTAAATGTTTTTCTCAATGAGATATGTAATTAAAGTCAATAAAAGTATTAAAAAATAAAAAACTTTAAAAAGCATCATAAAAGGGGTTACTTTATAATGCATCCATTGTAGAAAATAGTAAGTCACATTGCTATGGAGACTAACTTTCCCTGTTCTGACCTAGAAATTAAGGAAGGAAAAGATGATTTGAATAAAAATTTGTAAAAAATAATCTTATATTAATAGAAAATAATACTAAGAATGATAATGACAAAAAAAATATTTGGGGTTGGAGACATAGCTCAATGATAGAACCCTTACCCTCGTATGTGTGAAGCTCTGGTTTGGATATCCAAAACTGAAAAAAAAAATGTGGGTGGGTGGGTGGATTGGGGTAAGAGGATTTTAAATTAAAGATATATTTCTCTCTATATAAAAATATGGAATTAAGAAACACTATGTTCATTCTCCCTAAAGAGTGATGAGATTTTGAGGTAAACTTTTGGTGAAAATGAGAATACAGAAATTCACTTGCAGGCTTATATTTTTCAAAATTCTAAAGAAATAATGTATAACATTTACTTTGTTTGATGGATAGATATTTAAAATTTTTAAAAAGGAGGCGGGAGGGAGTTTTCTTTTGAATGAATGCAAAAAATGAACAATAAAAAGGGAACAGAATAGTTGAGCACAATGAAACTTCATAAAGCTAACAGCCAAAGCCCATGCCGTTTTGTTAATGGCAAGAAATAAAATTCACTATAAACACTATGATATTCTACTTACTCCTCTACTCCACCATACTGTTAGTCAAGTTTATTAACAAAGGAGCATAAGCAAGTTACTTTAGAAAATGATTTTTAGCTGAATAGTAGATGCTCGCTAGTGCATTACAGCCTTATAAAAGGAAGCCAATGGGGAATTTCTCCTCATTGCAAAGAACCTACTGCTATAATTCTAATGTGCCTTGCTAGTAAAGAGATTTCTTAATTAAGGTAGTGTCATGTGATTGTCGCAGATTTCTTACCTCTTCATGTTAGCATGAAAGACTTTATTTTAGGTGGTCATATTTCATGATAATACTTATATCATTTTAAGGAGTGTTAATTTGCCAGGGTTCTTTAAAATCCTGATCCTGGGTCACCTTAAAGACATTCCAGGAGAGAGAGCCAGCTTCCAAAGGCTCAGCCAGCCAAGACACCTGCAACTGCTGAGGGCAGGCATATTTCAATTACACCTGCAGAGTGGCTTCTATGTGCTTCTGCCTGCCAAAAATAAGTACACAAAGTGTGCAGGTGTGGTGATGGAGAGCCAGCCCATTATGCACTCTGATTCTAACTTCCCAGTAGAAGGAGCCCACATTAATAGAATTTGAACTATTTTGCAGCTCTAATGCACAATCCATCCACACAGAAGTAACATTTGTGATTCATGAGACACTAAATCCATTCAATTGACTTTCATGGAGGGAACTAATTAACCTTTTATCTTATTCCTAGTAGCAAATATAAGAATAAATGTAATTGAAATATTCATGCAGAAACTTTTCTCACTACTCAAGTAAAAACTGTTAAGCATATAATGGGAAGATTTAAAATTATTTTTTGGCCTATCAATGCTACCTTAGAATAGAATTCTTAGAAAAGATGGAAACCATAAAGTTGAAGACTCTCTCAAGGTTGTCCATAAAAAGTTGGAACTTAATGTGAAATGTTTTCTAGCTTCAATTTTTTTTTTTTGTGGTGGTACTGGGGTTCCTGTAAATCCTTCTGCCTCTGGCCTACACTCCCAGACCTATTTTATACTTTTTTAAATTGGGAAACAGGGTCTCTTAAGCCAGCGTGGCTGGCTTGGAACCTGCGCGATCCTCCTGTCTCCACCTCCCAAGTGCGGGGATTACAAGCGTGCGCCACCACGCGGGTCTTCTAGCTTCAATTTTTTTAAGTAAAATATGTGTGAGGAATATATAATGTGATTGATCATTGTAAAGTTTTATGTAAAATAATATTAAGACAGGTATTTATGAAAAGTATATGGTTCGTTTTTCAAAAAATACGAAAGTTCAGTTATTTTATCACCTTTTGTTTAGAAAATACATAGCATTTGTAGAAATACTAGATACTTGCTTTGGAGCTGTTTGCTAATCTTTGCAAGAGCTGGACTTTAAAAAGAATTGTTAGCAACAGTGAATAAAACAAGGAATAGCTGGGCATGGTGGCGCCCACTTGTAATCCCAGCATTCGGGAGGCTGAAACCAGAGGATCATGGTTCGCGGACAGCCTCAGCTACTTAGTAAGGCCCTCTGCAACTCAGTGAGACCCGGTTTCAAAATAAAGAATAAAAAAAATAGGGCAGGGGGTGTAGCTCGGAGGTCAAATACCCCTGGGTTCCATCCCTAAACCCGTAAAAAAAAAAAAAAAAAAAAAAAAAAAAAAACAAGGAATAGAAGTAATAACTAACTGGTATTACTGCTATGCATACTAGTGTGCATGACTATCCCACTAGCATTTATTCCTCTAAATCATTTGCTTCAAATGGGATATTAGAAAACAATGAATATTTTGAATGGGAAAATATAATTCTTGCCTGATGAAAATATTTTACTAAACATATAGTTCAAATTCAACAGATTCTAGCTTTTTTGTGTGTGTGGTACTGAGGATAGAACCCAGGGGTATTCTGCCTCCAAGCTACACACCCAGCCCTATTTTTATTCTTTATTTTGAAACAGGGTCTCACTGAGTTTCCAAGGGCCTCACTAAGTAGCCTAGCCACAATCCTCCTGTCTCAGGTTCCCAAATACTGGGATTACAAGTGTGCGTCACGATGCCTGGCCAAATTATAGCCTTTTAAATGGAAATGCACACACACACAGAAATTCTGACAAAAATAAAAAGTGAAAGAGAAAATTTGGACCCAAATATGTCTTTGACCGCCATTAATTATAATTGAAGATTTCTTAGTGCAACAATTTTGAAGTTTTTAAAATGTTTTTATTGTTTTTAGTTCTACAAAATACACATAGGTCTTCTATATTTAACTGTGTCTTGAAAAGTTGAAAGGGAAAAAAGTGCAATGAAAGGCTTTGTTTGTGCCTCTGGTACTCCCGTGTTAAAACTATTTTTTGAGCAAAAAAGAAGAAAAAATTAACTTAGAAAAATGCTAATACATACTATAGCCTCTGGGGTCAAATGCTTTTGAGAAAAAATTAAAAGTAAAAATTTCTCTATCATAAGATTTAAATACTTTAATTTGTTACTCTGTTATACGCATTTTAAAGTGCCAAGTTATGGAACATCAGATTTCTGAAACTAAGTGTACTTAGAAACTTTTTTTTCCATGGAAAGCCTCTCAGTATCTCTCAGGAGACCAATGTTTTCTTTAATTCATTTTTGTTGTCGTTGTTTTGTGTTTTTCTGCAGTGCTGGAGATCCTACCCAGGACATCATGCATAGTAGGGAGGGCTCTACCACTGAGCCACATCCCAGCCTCTTAGAGCACTTTTAAGTAAAATTTTGAATTATAATAATGCTGAAGGCAAGGACCTAATGACCTTTTCATAGGGGAAATGATAAGGGTTTATGACTTTTCACAGTAATTTAAGTGAAGTTAAAAAAAAATTAGTAACTTGTTTTCAAAAGGAAGAAGAAATGTATGCCAAAAGAGATGTAAATAAGCTAGTGGGATCCATAGTATCAGCTCTTGAATAGACCACTAGTCTTTAAGAGAAAAAAAAAATTTGAAACAGGGTCTCCCTAAGTTTCAAAGGGCCTCACTAAGTAACCAAGGCTGGCAGTGAACCTGGGATCCTCCTGTCTCAGCTTCCCAAGAACGGAATTTACAAGTGTGTACCACCACACCCAGCTGAGGAGGTTATTTAAAATTGACTCATAAAGTTGTCTTACCTTGAGGAATATATTTCCATAAATTAGAAGAAACATTAAATTTAAAATATTATTATAATATCAATTTATAAGTAGTCAAAAATAAATATTTAACCCTTTGGAGACAAAGCTTTACATTAAAGTTTCGACTTTATCTGAATTGTGCTTCTATCTCTCCCACACTGGAAACTCCTCTGAACCCTTCACGGCATCAACCCTTCTCCCCTGAGACTCCATCCTCCCTCTCTCCGCTCAATATTTCAATATACACATTTTCTCCTTTCTGATACAATTAAAAGTAGCTAATAATAATTTTCTTAGATCGCAATTAAAAGTAGCTAATAATAATTTTCTATCCATATTCTAATGCATTTCTTCTCTCAAATGATTTCTTAAAAATCTCAAAGTTTGAATATCTATTATGCATGTTTAAAATTTGCTGATTTATAGGCTTTTCAACATAGAAGTAAAGCTAGAAGCTTTTCATAAATGCTGTTAAGCATCATCTACTACATCGTATTATATCCTGTACCTTAAGAGGATGTGTTAGCCATAAACAGTTTATGCTTATCGAACATTTATACTAAAAAAGAACAATTATATAAATGATGAGTATAAAAGTGAAGGGGTTCTTTTTTCTTCAGAGTATTTAAATATACAACAAAAACACATTTATTAAAATGAGGTTATTTCATTCAAGATAAGGCTATAAAATATGAGTGCTTTCTAAGACTAAAACTAAAATATTAAAAATCAATATACAGTTGGGCATGGTGGCGCACGCTTGTAATCCCCGCGCTTGGGAGGTGGAGACAGGAGGATCATGCAGGTTCGAAGCCAGCCTTGCTAGCTTAAGAGACCCTGTTTCCAAATAAAAATATAAAAATAGGTCTGGGAGTGTAGCCCGAACGTAGAACGGTTTTTCAGGAACTCCAGTACCACCAAAACAAACAAACAAACAAAAAACAATGTATGATTTGTCCAATTTAATCAGAACTATAATTCAACTCCAGGGAAGATGATTCATTAGAATTTCCCTAATATTTTTGGGTTTGGTAGCACACACTTGTAACCTCAGTATTTGGGAGGCTGAGACAGGAGGATCACAGGTTTGAGGACAGCACCAGGACGTAATGAGAGTCTCATAAAACTAATGAGACCTTATTTCAAAATAAAAATAAAATAAAACTGGAATGTAACTCTAAGGAGTGTAACTCAAAGGTAAAGTGCCCCTGGGTTCAATAGCCATTACCACACAGACACAAAAAATTCTCCTAAAATTAATAAATACTTATTAATAAGGAAATATTTATTATAACATTTAATTAAATTATCTATGCTATCAAATTTCCAATACATGTCTCCCTATTTAGATACAACAGCGTATTATCAGTTTTTTCCATTAGTTATTACCTGTGTTTTCTCCATTAGTTGTTGTTGTTGTTGTTGTTGTTGTTGTTATTATTATTATTATTATTATTTAATTCAACATGAATTCTGGTATAGTGTTTCTGCAAATTTTTAAGTTTTTCATGAGAATTTTTAGCCAATTATAGAGAAAATACAGTGAAGTGTTCTTCAAAATTTTGCCAAATTTACTTTACCTTTTCATATTGTAAGTATTCTTAAATTACAGATTTTTCTATTTGCATTCTCTTCAAACCTAGATGTTGCAATACAAAATCTTGTACATTAACTCTTGTAATATTAAACATATTATGGTTTCTCCAAAAATTTTAAGTGCTTTTTCTGGAATTAAAGTAAAATCTGAATCCATTGTCAAAGTCTAGAAAGAATTTCCATAATTTGGTGCTTATTATTGTAACTGTTTGACACCCTTGCTCTTTTTATTCTTTGCACCTGACCTCCCCTATATTTCTTAAACAAGCAAACAATTAATTTATTTTAGTACTTTTGGATTCATTAAACTTTATGTCAGGGATAACATAATTTTCTGAACATTGTATTCCATCTTCTTTTCATAGTTCAATTCTCAATATTTCCAAGAAACAGTCTTCCCTGGCCATCAAACTTAAGTGGGATTACCTCTTCTCTGGGTGCTCACTATCACAGCCTTCTTTTATTTTCTTCATGGTAATTATAATTATTTTATTTATTAATTTGCATACTTATTCCCACCCCTGAAGTAGATATACTATGAGGGGGGCGGGTGTCCTTGGTATTTGCTTATTTGCTATTGTCTAACAATATTGGATGGTGCATATATAATGTTGAATTAGAGAATAAAATAATTACTTACACTTCCTATTTGTCCTTCTCAGGTAACCACATGGAAATTCCCTTTCCTCACACAATTTTCTTTCCAAATGGTGTAACTTGATCAATTGCCAGGCTATAGAACTTCTTAGGCAACATGAGCACCTTTTGATTTATACCAAATGTCACTTTCTTTTTTACTACCACTATTAGATAGGCTATTAATATGAGGTCACATATAAAGCCAACTAAAAGAAATGTCTTGGGTTCTAAAGCCAGCTTTCTATTTCTAAGAATATTTTTTTCAAATTCTAGTTTTTGTGCTGGGTAGACTTGGATTCCTAGGCTTTTAATTACCCAAATTTTGCACTTAGCAATACTAAGTAGTATTGTAATGTGTATATCTGTACATCTGACTATGTATTCCTACTTTTATTTTTATATTCTTTAATTATTTGAAGTTTTTTCAAATGAAAATATTATTTTCTGGAGAAAAGGATACTGAGACCCCTGGAATAGATGGAGTACTCTTAAATCACCAAGGGACTGGGCTTGGTGTTCCGTACCTATAATTCCAATGAATAGGGAGATTGAAGCATGCAGATAGTAAGTTCAAGAATAGCCTCAGCCACTTAATGAGAACTGGTTTCAAAATTAAAAACTGGAAAGAGCTGGTGGGTTTGGTTCTGTGGTAGGGCAGCCTTGGGCTCAATCCCCAGTAACTCCACACACATATACACACAAATGAATGGTTGTTTTCCTTTTTCAAAAAAATAATTCCCTGAAACAGATACATTTTTGCAATGAACCTTGATGAAAAATGACCTAGAAAGTTACTCGTGATGTGTTCAAAGGCAGAAAATGAGGCAAATAAAGAAACTGACTTTCCTTCTAGTATGGTGTGTTTATTGCAGTAAATGTTCATTCATAACTATGTCTTATATAAAAACAATGTTTACAGTATAAAATGACTTAATCTTCAATACAGTAAATCAGTGATTTGCAGACTCAGAGACTCTGTGGGCTGGTAACAATAAAGACTAGGTTTTGGGGGTAGAGAGTGAAATAGTATTCTCGGATTCAAATTTCTAGATAAATTCTAGCTTTCTACATTTATCTTGAATCTATTTTGGTTGCCTTGAGAAAGAGAGAAAATTTCCTCAGAGATAGACATATCAAATTAATGTTGACAAGAGAGAAAAGACATCCCTCAGAGAAGGAAAAATATTTACAAACACAGAATCAAATTTAAAAAAAAGTAGAGTGACAAGTAGTTGAACATAATGTGGACAAGTTTTTTTTTTTTTTTTTTTGGTGGTACTGGGGTTCCTGGAAGCCCTTCTACCTCCAGGCTACACTCCCAGACCTATTTTATATTTTTGAAACAGGGTCTCCTAAGCCAGTATGGCTGGCTTCGAACCTGCGCGATCCTCCTGTCTCCGCCTCCCAAGCGCGGGGATTACAAGCATGTGCCACCACGCCCGGCTGTGGACAAGTTTTTGAGTTTTCTTCCATCCTCTTCTCCAAATCTAGGGTCCACCTAGTACTTGAGAGGCTGAAACAGGAATAGTACAGGTTTAAGACCAGCTTCAAGAACCTAGCAATACCCTGTTTCAAACAAAAAATAAAAAAGTCTGGGAGTATAGTTCAAAGGTAGAATGCCCCTGAATTTAAACCCAGTATCCTACACACACACACACACACACACACACACAACTACAGCAGCAGCAGCAGCAGCAACAGTAACAGAAATAATACTTGGGTCCTCTGGTATTTGATTTTATTTTCTGTCATAGAATTGTTAATACATTTACCTTCACAAAAGTATATTATATGAAAGAAAATTATAAATTATTTATTGAATGATTTTTCTTTCTTATTTTTAATATATAAATATTAGAGAAAATATATGTCCCTTGACTCTCTGAGACTGGCTGACTTCACTTAGCATAATGTTCTCTAGTTCCATCCATTTTCATGAAAATGACATAAGTTTGTTTTTCTTCATGACTGAGTAAAACTCCATTGTGTATATATACATATATATATATATATATATATATATATATATATATATATATATATGTATATATACACACACCATATTTTCTTTATCCATTCATCTATTGACATATACGTAGGTTCGTTCCATAATTTGGCTAATGTGGATTGTGCTGCTAAAATGTGTGTATGTGTTTGTAACTATAGTATTCTAATTTTGACTCTTGAAATAGTACTGAGGGGTGATATAGCGGGGATACATGGCAGTTCCATTACTAGTCTTCTAAGGAACTTTCATACTGACTTCCATTTTGGTTGTGTAATGATAAGGATTGAGACCAAGAGAATAGTGAAAGGGGATGGAATTCAGGAGAAGAGGGGAAAAAGGAGCCTTGACAAAGAAGATAGACCAAATATTATATCCATATATGAAAGTATCTCTAACAACCTTGCAAGTACAAATGGGCAGATAGGAGGGAGCAACATGATGGAGTCAGGAGGGGACCACAATAAAAGATATGTATGTATACTATATATATATACTTTTCTTTTTTTGTGGTACTGGGGATGGAGCCCAGCGGTATGCTACCTCCAAGCAACACCCCCAGCCCTAATTTTTATTCTTTATTTTGAAACAGGGTTTCACTGAGTTGCAAAGGGCCTCACTGAGTAGCTGAGCCTGGCTTCAAACCTGCGCAATCCTCCTGTCTCAACCTCCCAAATGCTGGTATTACAAGCATGTGCCACCACTCCCAGCTTATACATCAATTTTAATTATGTAATATTTAATTATATTGTACTAATTAAAATATATAAATGCATGTATGAGATTTTTCACAAAACTGCATTTTTTCCTTTTGAACAAAATTCAAACTCAATGAATGACATACAAAGCCTTTGCAAGCCAATTTATCCTACGTCTGAAGATTCACTCTCTGCTCTCTTTCTCAAGTCTATTAATTCTTTCCTAAATATATTATAAGCATTCATTTCTCAGTGATTTTACTATACTTCTCTGACAAGAAACCTCTTTTATAGTTTCCATCCCTGTTAATACATTTCATCCTAGAATCCCAAAATACATTATTTACTGACCTATTCCCAAGTCTCCTCTAATTCATCCGTAAAATTTGTACTTTGCCTTTAAATCCTTTCCATACAGCTCTAAGTTTGTCTTTATCATGAATTCAGGTACTATAAATCATGTAAAATGAATAATGGACTATCTTTATCCAGGCGTTTGTCTCAAAAATAAGCTGTAGGTGGGGGAAAGTAATTACAAGTATAAATAAAACAAGCTTGGCTATGAAGTTTCAGTTGTCTACCCTAAGTTTTGGATATATGAAGGTTAATTATATTATACTCTCTGCTATTATATATGTTTTAAACTGTCTACCATTATTTGAAAAGTAATTTTCACAAATTTCAAGTTATTTCACATTAATTTAGATAATTTTAAATGAAAATCCCATTTTTCTATGTATCTCTTGAATATTTTTTCTACTCACCACTATGTATTTGTCTTCTCAATCATATTTCTCAACTATATCTTTCTAGGAATAAAGCCAATATTTATTTCTATATATCTTTAAAAAATATTTTCGAAGAGCTGGGCGTGGTGGCACATGCCTGTTATTCCTGGCTTGGGAGGCTGAGACAGGAGGATTGCCCAGGTTCGAAGCCAGCGTCAGCTATTTAGTGAGACTCTCAGCAACTTAGTGAGACCCTGTTTCCAAATAAAAATATTAAAAATAGCAGCATTTAGGAGGCTGAAACCGGAGGATCGCAGTTCACAGACAGCCTCAGCTACTTAGTGAGACCCTCCGCAACTTAGTGAGACCCTGTTTCAAAATAAAGAATAAAAATAGGACAAGGGGTGTGGCTCAGAGGTCAAATGCCCCTGGGTTCCATCTCCAGACCTGTAAAGGAAAAAAAAAATAGGTCTGGGGGTATAACCTGGAGGTAGAAAGCCTCTGGGTTCCACCTGCATTACCACCACCACCACACACAAAAAAATGTGTATATATATATATATATATATATATATATAATTTCAAATAGCAACTCAACTAAATTGAGTGGAATGATGACAACATTAACATCGTTCATATTTTATGTTTGTGTTGCATATGTTTGTAAATTATAAAATATAAAAATAAATACATAATCATCTTAGCATCTGCTACAAAAGCACATTATAAGTTGCCTTTACCAATTTAATGAATGATAACACAGGTAGAATTATGTTTTGTCCCTCTCAACTTTATATTTTCATGGAAATAAAATTTATTCTTATTAATATTATTTGTTTTGTGTTATTAGTTGCTTGTCTGATGGTTGCCCTACAACTCAGCGATCCTGTTCATAAGTGTAATAAGTCAGTCATGGGAGTCATGGGAGAAGTGTCATAAGTCAGTCATGGGAGAAAGTTATCACAGCAAAGGATGGAAGGATGCAGGCAATGAATCACAAATAAACTACATCTGAGGACTGTAAAGTAAATTGTAAGCAGGGAAAAATAGTGTCAGCTACTCAATTTGGAAAGGGAAATAAACACACTCAAGAGATTCCAAAGAGATCAGCAAAAGTATTAAAGGATTGTGAAAGAGACTCTGTGAGGAATGGTTGAATGAATTGTGGTTATTAGTTTGTAAAGTAAAAGGCCAAGAAGGAACTTAAGACTTTTCATATATATAAACAGAGATTGCTCATGTGGGAGAATCCCAATGAGAATGGAATCATAGCGAGTAGAAAAATAATTAATAAAACTTGATGGAAAGAATTTTAGACTCATCTATGTATCAATAAAAGGCCGGTAACAGTCTATTTTCTACATTCGTTAAATAAAATAAAGGTGATAAAAATAAATTCACTAATTGTTCACTTGGAAATTGTGAGTGCACAAATAACACAACTTTCTTCTGATACTATAAATATTTAGGAAGATAATTTTCAGTGTAAATGTACAGGCTATTTCTTTAAGGCATTTATAATTTAAAAGTTCTATGAAGTACCAAAGCAATTTATTTTTTACATGTGCGCATCAGGACTCAAATTCATAGAAGTTTATCCTTTGTTCTTTAATTATTCCGAGCAGTTACCATATTGATTGTAAATTTATTTGGACTCATGTAGTTTAGATCGTTGAAGCCTCAGGAGATGAATACAAGAATTAATCTATTAATACTGTGGGCCTCTACTGCCTCATACTGAAAATGAGAAGCCGGATTGGGTGATTTTACCGTATTCTCCTGCTAAATTTTGAGTTTCATGAATGCTTCACCACCTGACTTGAAGGCAAATGAGACAAGCATGTAGCCAGTAGGGGGCGTACTCATCTTATCCCCAGAACTATAGAAGCGCCAAGATTTGGGCTCACACAGTTGTAGAAATCTGACTGTTTTATTTCCACCATTCTAAAAGCATGGGAAAAATGTATATTTATCCCCAGTTTCTTTTTTTTTAAAGCAAAAACTGTGGAAGTGTATTATGCTGTAATTTTTATCTGAAGCTATAATAGCACTTTAACTGTTTAAAATTAGCATTTTCTCTTGATCTTCATCAGGATTAGCCACTAGTCCCAACAGCCACTGAGAAGCTGAATCAAATCCTCTAATCTTTCAATAACAGTGAAGAAAAAGATTTTGGCAAGAATTAGACATGCACAGATGGCATTCCTATATTCTGTGCCTTCATACAAAACACCTGCTTCAAATCTGTGCTCAAAACCACACAGAAAAAAAGGAAATTACTTCTATATTGATTGATTTGAAAAAATAATTGTTCTCTTGGTATTTTATAAAATATAATAATTTTGTATGTTATCTTTGGCTTATGAAAACAAAACGTCATTCTTATATTTATTCCATATTTCCATTATTGACTTTCTCCATTGTTTTTAATTTTAATTTCATACATGGATTTGAAGTTGCTTAAATATGTGTATGTAAACATATACATCTCAATGCTTTCGACTTGTGTATATGTATATACATATGTACATATGAAATAAAAATACTTATTAACTTTACTATTATTTTGAAATATCTTCTTTCTTTTTCTTTTTTTTTTTTTTTTTGGTGGTACTGGGAATAGAACCCAGGACCATTCTACATCCCAACTACACTCCCAGACCTATTTTGTTTTTTCTATATTTTGTTTGGAAACAGGGTCTCACTAAGTTGCTGAGAACCTCACTAAGTAGCTGAGGCTGGCTTCGAACTTGTGCATTCTTCTGTCTCAGTCTCCCAAGTACTGAGGTTACAAGCATGCACCACCACACCTGGCTTCATTTCCTTTTTAAATTTTCTCTCAATATTAATTACATGATAAAGTGGAAAGGACCTTAGAAATACCATTTTAATTGTGTGTATCTATATTAATATCATCCATATTTATTTGTATAAAAATGTACTTAATTTAAGTAGTTACTCTATATCCAGAACAATCATATACAAATTCATATATATATACATTTTATAAAATGTACCAACCTATATATCTGAAAACATTTATAATCTGATAAATACAATAAATTTCTATAAAAGAAATCAGGCAAATAATAAATCTCAATATAAATACTTAAAATTAAATTTTAAAGCCTATATGAAGAATGCACTGTTGTACATGCCTTGCTTTTTTAAAATATTGTTTTGATGAATGAGACAGTCTGAGTTTTATTAAGAATATAATACTCCTAAGGCCAGCTTCTATTTATTTATTTATTTTTATTTTTTATATTTTATTTTTATGTGGATCATATTGAAAATGGCATACATTCCAGACAGTGCTTGGTGCCCTCCCAGCCTCCTGCTTCCCCCTTCGCCCCCTCCAACACTGAGTGTCCAGGTTGACCATGCTACATTCATACTTTCACACATATTCAAATGTAGCTCCTCCATTAATCAACCTCAGCCTTCTTCCTCTTCTACCCTTCCATTTTAGCTTCATTATTCTGGACTTATTTTAGCCAACTAGTTTATTGAACTCTGATAAGTAAATGAGCATCACAAGTTTTAGAAAAATATTTTGATTCCATCATGATCTTATATTTTAAAAGAAAACTTGAAAACATATGTAACAACTCAAAGACATAATTCTTTATGCTAACTAGCATTAAAAATGCGAATAACTGGATTAAAGGTGGGAATTTCAGACAAGTTAAAACTACTAAAACATAGTTCTGGAGTAGGACACTGTTGCAGTTTTTTTCCAATCTAATAACTTTATTATCAATTAACATTTTGAGCCCAGCTACAGAGAAATTGAGGGTATTTGAAGCATTCCTAGTAAAACTCAGCAAGAGTTAGTGATTCTAACATTTCACTTTCATTCCGAGTCAACTATGTAATTCAGTTCTTTGTACATACTCCTAGATGTCCTTTGTTAAGAAGGAGTGAAAAATGTTCACTAAAAGGACCACCATCATATGAGAAGAATTTAGCGTAAGAGTTGGATTAGTGTTGCTTACAATCTGTTCATTTCTGGAGACGCTGAAGATCAATAATTGATTTCACAGTGAGATATCACAGTGTTCTATGATATTTGAATATATAAAACAACTTATGATTGGAAACTGTACTGCTCATTTTACCATGTATTAAGGAAAAATGCTTTTTATATTATATATAAAAGTTTACTTAAAGTAATTCTTGGTATTGGGGATTGAACTCAGAAACATTTTGCCTCTCAGCTCTACCCCCTAGCCATATGCCATATATATATATGTAACAGGATCTTGCTAACTTGCTGAAGCTGGTATTGGGTTTGCTGTCTTCCTGTCTCATCTTCCCAAATACTGGGATTACAGGTATACACCATAGTGCCCAGAATTTATCAAAAAGTTGATATGGCTTTGCCTCACTTACATAAAGATAATGGCACAAGAAGTGGGATACAACTGAATAATGAAATAGATAATAGATATTTTTCAAATCATTGCTAATATAACCCACAAAAAAAAATGTTGCTACACCAGAAAAGAAATTTATAAAATACAGTGGTGGCTTTGTTGCTGTCAGTCAGTCAACAAATAAACATTAAATGTCTACCAGTATCTGGGTGTGGTGGTGCTACCTTGTAATCTCAGTACTAGGGAAGTTGAGATAGGACAATCACAGGTTCTAGGTCAACCTCAACAATTTGGCAAAAACATCAGCAATTTTGTAAGACCCTGTTGCAAAATTTAAAAAATCCCTGGGGGCATAACTGAGAGGGAGAATTACCTGAATTCAATTCCCAGTACCAAAAAATAAATATAAATAAATATTTACTGAGTACCAATAGTATTACTACTACTGGTATTCATGGTATACCAGTAGTATGTAAAGTTTACTTGAGTTTAAACTATAATCTGAAGGGTTTTTTTTTTCTTATTCCCTTTTCTAATGGAAGGGAGCAGGTCTATTTCAAAGGTGACTGGCAGAAAGCACTCCAAAATAAATTAAAAACTGAAGGCCAGCAGACGTATACACACACATAGGAAAATGAGAAAATATCAATAGTTTGCGAAGAATGTCAAAATGTGTAGTCTTTCTTAACAACAGAACAAAGGAGTATTTCTGAAAACAATTTATCTTAAGAAATTAGTATTTATTTAAAATTAGCTGCGTGTGGTGGCACACGCTTGTAATCCCCGTGATTGGGAGGCTGAGACAGGAGGATCGAACAGGTTCGAAGCCAGCCTCAGCTACTTAGTGAGGCTCTCAGCAACTTAGTGAGACCCTGTTTCCAAATAAAGTATAAAATAGGTCTGGGAGTGTAGCCCGGAGGTAGAAAGCCTCTGGGTCCCACACCCAGTACCACACAAAAAAATGTGTATATATATTATATATATATAATATAATATAATATTTATATAATATTATATTTATATAATATATAATTATAATATACAATATAATATTTATATAATATAATTATATTATATGATATATGATATATTACAATATATCATATAATATATAATATATATTATAACATATAATATATTTAATATATATTTTACCAGGCATGGTGATACATGCTTCTTAAATCCAACCATTCAGGAGGCTGAGACAGAAGGATCAAATAGGGCTGGGGATGTAGCTTGAAGGTAGAATGTCCCTGGGTTTCATCCCCAGGACTGAAAAAAAGAAAACTACCAACATAAAGTAGGATTTGCTTACATGAAAATATAGTATATGATAGAAGTGGCTCATGTAAGGGTTAAAAGAACCTGAGAATGAAATAAGGACAGTCATATTAAAAATTAATTACTTAGAGAAAGTAATCTCTAAGTAATATTATTAATTACTTAGAGAAAGTCATCATGAAATAAGTAGAAACAAAATAAGTAATTTTGCTATAATTATTTATTTGAAATTTAGCAACAAGCTGGGCGTGGTGGTGCAGGTTTGGAATCCCGCACTTGGGAGGCTGAGACAAGAGGATTGTGCGGGTTCGAAGCCAGCCTCAGCTACTTCGTGAGGCTCTCAGCAACTGAATGAAACCCCGTTTCCAAATAAAATATAAAATAGGTCTGAGAGTATAGCCCGAAGGTAGAAAGCCTCTGGGTTCCACTCCCACCCAGTATCACACACACACACACACACACACACACACACACACACACACACGCACACAAATTAGCAACAATATAAAAGATGTTTATATACTCTTTCATATCATAGCAAAGCATCACCCAAGAGGCTCACATAAGTACCATTTAATTCTGTAAATGTACTTTTTATTTTCTCAATTAAATGAGTAAAGAATGGACTTTGAAATTATTTGTTAAAATGTTTGTCTTCTAGAAAAGATAAACTCAGAGGTGATTTTTGATTGGCAGTATATAAGCCAATTTTGTACCAAGTCTTGCAGTTTTATTTCAACATATTTTCTTAAACACCAATAAATCCTTAGCATCTGAAAATCTTTCAGAACCAATTTTAACATTCTGATGGTTTTCACATTAATAGGTCAAACAAAATTTTTGACATGTGTGTTTTCTATATTTGCATAGGAGTCGTTCATTATAACTTTTTGAAAGTAATACTTTGACAGCTTAATAAGCTGTATGGAGTACTTTATATTCAAGATACAGTGTCAAGTCATGTTTATGCAACTATTTGGTTGTCTTCATACAGATAATAATTCAAAGACCCTTCCAGAGGTTGTTTTAGTATTTTCCTTGGCTATGGTCCTAAGGATTAAGGTCTAACCAATATGCAAAGACAGATAAACAACAACTGAGACAAAGCTGTTTTGTTGGATAAGATATAAACATATGTTTAATAAGATTAACTAAAGCCTATCATTTTAATAAAATTACTCAGTTCTTTCATAAATGTAGGCATTTATAAAAGTGTTCATTTGAACTTAAATGATGAAAATTAATTTTGAGAGTCAGAATATATATATATATATATATGTAATATACATGTATATAAGTGTGTATATATGTATAACGGAATTCCATATGTATAACGTAATTCCATACGTATATGGAATACGTATATTCTACTTTTTGGTGTATATATACATATATATGTACCAAATCTACCATATATACAAATATATATGTATACATACAAAAAATCTGAATCTTAAGTAAAATAAACATTTCCAAGTAGCCTTTGAAACATGAATATCATTTGATTTTTTTTGTGTGTGTGTGGGGGGGGGGGGTGTGAAGATGAAACCCAGGGGCATTCTACCTCTGAGCTATACCTCCTGCCCTAATTTTTATTCTTTATTTTGAAACAGGATCTCTCTAAGTTGTGGAATGCCTGACTAAGTAGCTGAGATTGTCCTTAAACTGCAATCCTCCTGTCTCAGCCTCCCAAATCCTGAGATTATAAACTTGCTCCACTGTGCTCAGCTCCTATGTCATTTGATTTTACACATGAAATTTTACTGCTTTAATGTCTGTCTTCCATATATGAAGTATTGAAGAGATATTATTAATATTCTACTGTATTTAAAAATAAATGCACTTTCATTTCATTTATTAGCAACTTATACTTTAAACTTATACTGACAACAAATAGATGTATTTTGTACTGTATTTTTAACTTTAAATATTTAACAAACTGGGAGTAAACTCAGGGGTACATGGCAAATTCTGTCTTCCTATGATAGTTGTTATTTTTCTCTCCAAAATAAAATTAATATATAATAAATCGAATTTTTAAAAATTAATCAGTTTTTTAAATGCATTGAAGGTCTACTTTTATTAACATTTTTTTTTGTGTGTGTGTATGTGGAACCCAGGGGCTTTTCCACCCTCGGGCTATACTTCCAGACCTATTTTATATTTTATTTGGAAACAGGGTCTGACTAAGTTACTGAGAGCCTCACTAAGTAGCTGAGGCTGGCTTCGAACCCGTGTGATCCTCCTGTCTCAGCCTCGCAAGCGCGGGGATTACAAGCCTGCACCACCACGCCTGGCAACATTTTTTTCTTTTTAAAATATAAGAATATGTTGTCTTAGTAAACATACATTAAAACAAATCCTTCTAACTATGGAATGATACCTGAATAAGTGATTTTTCTTTTTCACATTTTATAGAAGAAGTGGAAAATCCTAAAACGAAATCTACAGAATAAAAATTTCAATGTAAATTAGGAGTTTTGCTAAGATTTCACTCTTTTTGGCAGCTGCCTGAGAGCTGAATCTTAGTTTATTTGGATTACAATTTTAATCCAAATGGAACACAGATTTTAAATTATTTCCCACTTGGGCTTGTGTTATACAAATTTTGTAAGCCACACAAAATGCATATTTTTACATAGGATAGAAGTGCCATTATTTGGAAAAGCATCAGACTTGGAGTGGTATCATCCAAACTTCAGTCCAATCATGCTAACTAGCATTATATTTTTTATGGTAAATTATGTGAAGAAAAAGAGAGTGCTTAATTCTGAGAGAATAAGGGCAGTTCTAGATTATTATTAATGTAGTTCTAGATTAGGGTGGAGAAGAACATACCATTCTGTAGATTTGTGGAAGGAGGGAGCTATGCATTAAATATAATGAAGAGCCTGTTTGGGGAGGAAACTCATTTGGAGGTGCGGTGTCCAGATGTGGGAATGTTTGGTGCTTTAAAGTGGTGGGTCTCAACAAGAGGAGATGTTGCTCTCCAGGGAACACTGACAAGGGCAATGGGCTTTGAGTGTGTGTGTGGTGGAGGAGGGGGAGTTACTAGGGTTCGAACCCAGGGGCATACCTCCTCTGAACTACATCCCAAGCCCTGTGTTTTTATTTATATATTTTTTGAAACAGGGTCTCACGAAATTGCAAAGACTCTCACTGAGTTTCTGAGGCATGCAAAAACCTGCTGTCCTCCTGTCTTAGTTCCCCAAGTACTGGGATTATAGGCATGTAGTACATCCAGCTGAAGACCTTATTGACAGTAATAAATGAGGAATGTGCTGTACGTGTGTGTGTGTGTGTTATGAAGGAGATGTATTAATATTTATATCTAGTAGGTTGAGGCTAGGAATATTATTAAACATTCTACAACAAACAAAAGACAAGCTTGTGAAAACTATAAAAAAAATTGAAAGAAGTGCAAATAACAGAAACCACAGCTCTAAGATGAAATTTAACATAGGTAAAGATCATTAAGGGGTTTGTAGTCAACAGCAAAGAGTTTAGCTCTCATTCTGTAAAAACACAACAACTGTGAATTGACATTATATTTTATATAAGGTAATAACATGTCACATGTTATTCTCACCATTCTGGGAAACACTATTTTTTTTAGCAGAAGGGTCATAAGCAGATTATAATTAATATGCATCTATTCAGTCAACCATATTATGCCATTATTATCTTTTGCATGAAAATTTAAAAAGCTTTCAACCTACATATCCTTATATCCCCTCATGATCATATAGGATCTTCTAAGAGTTAAAAAATACACATACATTTTGAATGTTTATGAATAATAGAGTAATACTGCATTAAAATTTTCAAGTTATAGGAAGGAAGCTATTAGAGTAGTCTCAGAGGAGAATAATTTGGTAAGTTTGGCCTTGGAAGGAGGCAATAGTAATGGGGTGAGGTGGGGGATTCAGGAAAGAGGAGTGGGAAGTGAGCACCAGCTGACAGCACCAGGCTGTGTGCTGTGAGGACAGAGGAGGGGATGGCTGGAAATACCTAAGTAGCACCTACGAATATCAAGTGCCAGTAATAAAGTGCTTAAAGAACAGTTTTGTAATAAATTCCATATCTTTTAATGTTCCATTCCCCTTTTTGATTTACTATAATTTTAATTTAGGATTATCCTAAAAATATAACTTTTGTATGATTTTTATCCTTGAACAAACAGATTTATACTTATTAAACAGAAAAAAATGACTCTACTCAAGTGGCCTTACATGGGTAAAAAAAAATTGTGTCAATTAAAAATTATACATTATTTAAATACTAGAGTACATTCTTCCAGTGTATTTGATTTCTGATCTATGGAAATTGTTTTATATGTCTGCAAATTATAAAAAGTTGCTGTAGAAATCCAAAGTAATTTATGTGTATGAACATGTAGTTCAGTCCTGTCCAGTAAATGTTTAGCTGACATCCCAGCCCTTTAGTGGAAAAAGTTAATTGTGCCTCAATTTGCATACTCACTTCAATATTCCTGGTCTATGCCTGTCCTTTGAAGGAAGATCTTTTAACCAATAATAATGTTCATCCAGTTCTTTCACTGACTCACAAATACAATCTTTAAACTGTGTATATTTCTGGTATTTCAATTAAAGTTATAATTTTACTTTTTTGTGTGGTATTGGGAATTGAATCCAGGGACATTCTACTTCTGAGCTACACTCTGAGCCCTATATATATTTTTTTGAAACAGGGTCTCAGTTGTAGAGGATCTCAATAAGTAGCTGAGGCTGGTTTTAAACCTGCAATTCTTCTGTCTTAGCATCCCAAATACTGGGATTATATGCATGTACCAGCTTGCCAGGCTAATTTTGCTTTTTTGATAAATATTCTCTTTACATGTTTTATTGAATTTTAATTTATCAATGCACTTGTTTCCAGACAAATTTAATGTATTACTTTTTAATTTTTACAATCACATACTCATAAAAAATTGGTGAAAACATTCTATCTCTAAGCTATATTTTCCAATGTCACACTTATATACTTACACATAAGACATGCATGTGTTTCCTCGTGTTTCCTCTCCTTTAAAAAACAAGAAATAATTAGAAAAATAGTTTCCACTGTAAATACCTTTTATTTAAATAGATTTGAATAGAAACCTACTGTTTTTACCATTTGCTGATTAAATAACAATTGCTGCCAACTTCTAGAGATGAGCAAGAATAAACTATAACTTACCAATATATTCTATTTTAAGTCCAAAGCAGCCTCACTGTTAGCCTTTCATAGTAACACACACACACACACACACACATACACACACCCAAAAATAAATCGTCTAAAACATGATTACATCATTTACAGGGAAATGGATGGAACTGGAGAACAATATGCTAAGTGAGATTAGTCTGTCAAAAAATAAGAAATCGGATGCTCTCCCTACAATGTGAAAGGTAGGGAGAAATTGGTCATAGGAGGAACTCTAGATGAAGAAAAAGATTTTATAGAAGAGCAAACAAGGGGACCTGAGGGGATGGGAGGGGGCAGAGAGAGATCCTCTAATGCACATGATGTACTTCAACAAACATATCAAGTCAATCACTAAGCCAAGCATGAGAAGGAGGGATTGGAAGGGAATGGGATGAGAAGTGGGTAAGTGCTAATTGGGTGATATGTGCATGTATGTTTCCACCATCTTGTATCCTATTAAGATGTATGACTACAATTAGCACCAATAAAAAATTAAAACAAACACCCTTTTTCTGCTTCCATTACTCAAGCACAAGAGTATTTGAAGCAATTACATTTAGTTTATAAATAAGTCACCAAATGGCCAAATAATACTTTATATGCTTATGTTGTCTTTGATGTGTGCTACTCAGAGACAAAATACTTTGCAAAATATGATGAGTTTGATGGCTCAGGAAGTAAAGACTAGAGGACCATGGTTCAGGGACAGCCTCAGCTACTTAGCAAGGCCCTTTGCAATTAAGTGAGACCCTGTTTCAAAAATAAGAAGACCAAAAATTAGGGCTGGGGGTGTAGTTCGGAGGTAGAATGCTCTTGGGTTTCATCCCCAGTATGAAAAAAAAAGAAGATGAAATATAACTAGAAAATGTTTGCAGTCTAGAAGAAAACAAATAAACTGGAAGGGAGAGAGGGAGAGAGGAAGAGAGGGAGAAACAGAGAGAGGGGGGAGGGAGGGAGGGAGGAGGGGAGGAGGAGGAGGAGGAGGAGGAGGAGGAGGAGGAGGAAGAAGAAGAAGAAGAAGAAGAAGAAGAAGAAGAAGAAGAAGAAGAAGAAGAAGGGGGAGGGGGAGGGGGAGGGGGAGGAAGAGGAGGAGGAGGAGGAGGAGGAAGAGGAGGAAGAAGAGGAGGAAGGGAGAGGAGGGGAGCAGAGAGGAGACAGGGTACTGGGGAGAGGAGAAAGAAAAGGCAAATCTCAGAAGGCTGCTTTCTCATTTCCTCCCTCAGGCCTTTTCCAGGCAGTCAGCTCTTTGAGCTAGGAATAGATCCAAATTCTATCTCCATATATAAATGCCAGGCTTACACAATGTTTCTTGACTTCAAAAATAGAATAGTTTCTCTTCAATAAAATTGTCAAATTATTTTAGAAGATTTTTTTCATCATTTGCACAACTGATAGGAAATTTATCACTGTAGATAAATGAAAATACTTTCCTAAATGCTAGTGGAAAGAGAAGCACAATTAAATGGTTTTCACAGAATAATTAAGATGTAAATAGGAAAATCAATTTCTAGAGTATATATGGGAGTTACAAAGGGTTCTCTGAAATGAAATATTAACATATAAAAGAGAAAAGGGGAAATTAAAGGATATAAGGAATATTCATGGAGCAGAGATAGATTCCGACTTTTAAAGGCCTGGCATTTATTCTTCTGGGGATGTCTCACTTTGAAAAAGAAAATGCAAAATTTTTAGAAAAAAAAATACTAGGGATTTTGAAAGGCTTGAGCCAAGGCGGAGCTCTGAAGCTTAAACCTCATTAAAATAAATCTGCCTCCATTGAAGAAGGAAAACTCTTTTTAAAGCACAGTATAATTACTTATTCATTTATTAAAGGAACATTTAAAGCATCTTAATCTCCATTGCATGTTACTTTTTGGGGATAGAGTGATGAATGAGAAAGAGAGTGGCTATGACTTGAAGTCTAAGATCTGGGAGGAAAAGAAACATTAGTCAAATGACCACTTTAGTAGAGGAAATAAAGTATGATTTTTTTATTTTTTTCAAGAAGACATATCTGAAAATTTTACAAAAAAATTCAAACACATTACCAACAAAAATAATGCTTTATTGCACTGCACAATAAAAAGCTATGTTAATATTTTGAATATTTTGTTCTATTCTATATTTACACACATACACACACACACACACACACACACACACACACACACACACACCTATTTTGAAACTGAGGATTGAACCCAAGAGTGTTTTACTTCTGAGCTGTACACCCATCCCTTTTCATTTTTTATTTTAAAACAGGATCTTGCTAAGCTTCTGAGGGTCTTGCTAAATTACTGAGACTGGCCTGGAACCTGTGATTCTCCTATCTCAGCTTCCAAGTACTGGGATTATAGGCATGCCACACCATGCATGGTTCACAAGTATATAATTTTAATATCTTATGACCATATCATGTATTTATATATTTGATTATAGTAGTGTTTTTAACAATTACTTAACTATGTTTTCATATGTAAGTATAGTTAGTTGTAACAAAATGTGCTATAATATCTCACTATTACTGAAAAATTTGGGCTTAAGTTTTTCTATGGTAAGTATTATTATAACAAACACTGTGGAATGCATTACTAAATATCTGCTTGTAGTCCTAGATGCATAATGACTTGTATGAAGTTATTGCTGAGATGTTTGTGTATGTATTGGTAATTTAGTCTCAAAAACATTTTACTCATGTTTCCAAGAATACTGAATTCAAACAAATGTTAATTTCACAGCATTCTTATTAGCATTGGCTGGTATGATTCATTAATAATTAAAATTGGATAATTCAAAATATTATATTTTTCTTATCTAATATTTAATTTAGGTTGATTTTTAGTCAGTCCTTATGATTTTTAGCTATTTTTATTTTTTCATGGATTTGTCCATTTGAGTTCTTTATCATTTTGTGGGGAGGTAGAGTGTTGGCATATCTCTACAATTTTGTGATAAATTTTATTTAAAAATTGGGTAGTAGCATGATTCAGGTATTATAAATGATAGCTTAAAAGTGATTGGTAATGTTTTTCTGGACATTAATTCTACATACTAAACTGTAGAATTATAACCGAATATTAGAATCAGTGAGTAATCATGAATTGGGAAAAAATCCTAAGGCTACATTAAAAGTTTTCTAAACACAGTCATTCTGTTCATCTTGTATTGGGTAGGCACTTCGACATCAGAAACAAAACATTTGTTAGACAGTCCAGAATTTCAGAAGAAGTAATTTGAGATAAATAACCGAAAAAGAAAATGTGCAGAAATTGAATTAGGGTAAAGAATATAAACTCCACAGAGGGAAAACAGCATTTAGAGAGGAATTGAGGGCAATCTCACTATGACGCATAATTATATGCACCAATAAAAGTACAAAAAAAAGGAAGTTGAAGTAGCTGCAAATTGACAAATTATAGGGAAATTGGGAAAGTTGGTGCATGAAAGTGGAAATGAAAGTGAAGAACCTGGTATGGGACAGTTTAAATGACTGAAGCTTAAAGCAAGGTAACCAAAAGCACAAATTTATGCTGTAGAAAGATAGTTTCATAAACATATCAAAGTCAATCAGACAAACAGAAGAAGGGAGATGAGAGAAAATGGGGTGGGAATTGGAGACACGCTAAATGTGTGTACGTATGCCTCTACTATCCTTTACCCCACTAAGATACATGACCACAATGCAGCGATAAAAAAATAGGGGAAAAAGATATAGTTTCAAGGGTCAAAGGAGAGATTTAACAAAAACTAATGTAAATGATTGTGCATCTACCAAAATGGCCGGGACTACAGCTGTGGAGTGGATGTGATACAGACACCTTCCACCCTCTAGTAGAAGCAGAAATCCAGGGATGTACATTGGATTAACACAGTCAAAGACTCTGGTGGAGTGAAGTAAGTCAGAAGTGCCTACCCTGTAGAGATAAAACCACACTCCACTAAGATGAGAACTCATAGATAACACATAAGTTTAAAGAGACAGGATGAGTTTCATTTTGGTCTTGTTGATTTTCAGGTAGTGCAGGTCACCTAGGTAATATTCTCTAGTAAGTAGTGATTTCAGGCTTCTCAGAAAATTGACTTTTTATAATTCATTTTAAAATTATTTATGAGAGTTGAGAAAATTTCTAGAAAGTAAATTATCTGAACCAAATAGGCAGTTTCTCACATGCTCATAAGTTCTGTGTTATTTTAATTCTGAAGCCTGAATCTTTCTCCCTATTCTGATTCTCACCTCATCTCCTTCGTTGTCCCTTACCAGCTAGATTGTCAGACCTTTCAAACTGATCACTGTGAGTTTAAGTTTGACACTGTGAGTTTAAGTTTGATACTTTTAGCCATTTTCCAACTATGGGGAATAAAGGTTTTTTTTCCTAATGCATTTACCACCTTATTATTTCTTGTGCTTTTAAGAAAATTACTTGTAATACAAATATTTATGTTTTCTCATCTTATCTCTCAACACTTTTACCTTAACTTGTACCATACTCAGAAAAATGTCCTGATGCTTTATGTGGTATCCTTTCCATAAAGGTGAAATATGCACATATTGTCATAATTCATTCTCATTCATTAATTTTCTCTCTCTCTCTCTCTCTCTCTCTCTCTCTCTCTCTCTCTCTCTCTCTTCTCTAAACTGTAGTATTCTGGAGAAAAAAGGAAAACTGTGTTGTTTTTTTCTTTCAAACTTACACATTTCTGCCATCTGACATTTGGCAGATGCCCCAAATACCATTAAACAACTTATCTTTCTTCTTGGAAGTATTCACTACTCATTTGTGAAGGTCTTAAATGGGAATCTATGAAGAATATATATCAGTTGGGATCCACTCAGGAACATGAAAACTATACTATGTCTTTAAAGAGAAAGAACATATAGAACATTTGTTGAACAACAGATACAGTGAGATATTGAGAAACCAAGTCCCATGCCTGAGCTGGAAAAACAAGGAGAAGTTGGGTGCATTGGAAATATGAGGCTCATTGAAAGTATCCAAGGTTCTGGGACTCTTAAGGAAAGGGCATCACATTGTTGGCTTTGGCTGCACCAGGAAGTGCTAAAGAGTCTGTAGGACTGAGTGGCAAGCAACTGCTGAGGTCAAAGTCCACAAGGGGGCTAGATTGCCAGGACAACAGGAAGCCCCTAAAGCCTGCTCTCTCTTCTTCTATTGGGTCTTTAGTACCTTTTATTTGTGGAATCCAATAGAAAGTCAGCTTAAGGGGAATCATTCTAGTTTGCATAATGCCAGACCAGGAACCCAAACAGAACCTAAGTTTGTATTATTTTTAATAATATATAAAATAAATGAATAAATTAAAACTTAGAGAATAAGTAATAATGAGAATATGCTTAAACAAACGTAGGCCTTATGTTTTTACTCTAGATTCCTACGGGAAAAAATTAAATAAGCATTCTCAGTTGGGTGCAGGAGTACCTGCCTATAATCCCAGTATTTAAGAAACTGAGTCAGGAGGATAACAGGTTTTCAGCCAGTAGCAAAGGGTGATTTAGTGAACCCCTATCTCAAAATAAATAATAAAATTGGGCTGGGGATGTAGCTCAGAGGGAGAACACCTGTAGGTTAAATCCCCAGTATAAATAGAGAAAGAAAGAAAGAAAGAAAGAAAGAAAGAAAGAAAGAAAGAAAGAAAGAAAGAAAGAAAGAAAGAGCAAGCTTTGGACAGAGTTAAAACCATACTCACTAGTAAAGAAAAACACAGATGGTTTACCATCGACTTAAAAATTTTGTGTGTGCATGTGATACTAGAATTGAACTTATGTACCTCCAAGTTATACCCCAAGGCCGTTTGTTTTTTGAAACAGACTTGCTAATTTGCTGAGGGTCTCACTAATTTTTGAAGCTGACCTCAAACCTGTGATCCTCTTGTTTCAGCTTCCCAAGTACTAGGATTATAGGTGTGTGCCACCACACCTGGCCCATTTACCACTGACCTAAAATATTAAGGAAAGATCTTGCTTGTGTCAAGCTGTTGTGATGTATAATAAAAACGATCTCACTGAATTCATAGACATTCACAAATGCCATTCCAGGTTTCAATGCTGATCAGGAATACTTCTCAAGCAGAGGGGCTCCATAAACGTTGTACTGAGCTCAGTGGCAGAGAACTTGCCTACAGTACTTGAGGTCCTAGATTTGATCTTCAGCACCACACAAAATAAAGCTTGTGATGACTTCATTTTGTGACATTGCCTAACATCTTTGAGCTTTGACTTTTCTTGTGGAAAACAGCAGTGTTGAATACATGTTTGTACCTCAGGGAAGATGTTAGGGTTGGGGATACAGTTTGTAGATTCTTCATTTGTTTGAAACCACGGAAGAGGATAAAATCTCCCGAGGGAAGTGTATATAAAAAGTTAAAGTATGCCAGGCATGGTGGCGCACGCATGTAATCCCCACGCTTGGGAGGCAGAGACAGGAGGATCGGAGGATCACGCAGGTTCTAAGCCAGGCTCGCTGGCTTAAGAGACCTTGTTCCCAAAAAAAAAAAAAAGTATAAAAATAGGTCTGGGACAGTAGCCCGGAGGTAGAAGGGCTTCCAGGAGCCCCAGTAACACCACCAAAAAATTAAAAAAAAAAAAAAGATAAAGTACCCAAGATAGTACTTGGAAAGCAATGATATTTAGAGTTTATAACAGAAATTGAAGATAAAAGGGAAGAAATTGGAAAAACCCAAAAGACTCAGTTCAGAAAAGATGGATTCTGCCACCAAAATGCCATTTTAATTTGCATTTTTATTAAAATCTAATTAAGTGATTTTTTCATATTTAGACATTTTATTTTTCTTTATAAGTGTTGTCTACTTATGTTCATTAAACTTCATTTTGGAACTTTCAAGTTGTTCTCTCAGACACTTCTATGAATCTTTAAAGTTGACAGAGGGAGTAGAAAATCTCCAATGACATCGTTCTCACTGCTTCTCTGAAACAGCCTTGAATTTTAGATGCAATTTGAAAAACATGTTGTGCCAAAAATATGACATGTTTTAGAAAAGCCCAAATATATGGAAATGCAACAGAACGTGGGTCAGTATCCTCTTATTCTCTTCCCACATCTACTTTTTTTGTACTTTGGTAGAAAGAATCCAAACATAATTTTTAAGGATGGAGATAGTAAATATCTGCAAAGCAGACTTCCTGTGTTTCAATCTCATGCTGGCCATATGCAAGCAGTAGGCTCTTGGGAAAATTGTGTACCTTCCCTATGACTGACTCTCCTTTTTTTTGTTTTTTTGTTTTTTTTCCTAAAAAGAGGATGGAGCCAGGCGTGGTGGCTCACACGCTTGTAATCCCTGAGCTTGGGAGGTGGAGACAGGAGGATGGCACAGGTTCCTAGTCAGCCCTCCTGGCTTAAGAGACCCTGTTTCCAAATAAATAAAAAAAAAAGGTCTGGGAGTGTAGCCCAGAGGTAGAAGGGCTTCCAGGAACCCCAGTACCACCAAAATAAATAAATAAATAAATATAAAAAGAGGATGGAAATCTGTGTTGCTAAGCAGGGAGATTGTGAATGTGAATTAACTTGATGTATTAAAACAATTTAAATCAGTACCTACACATAGAAAATATCTAATAAATAACAACATTTATATGCATTCCTCTCTGTATTCCATGTGTATTTGGTTGGGATGGGAGTGTGTTCAGAACCGAACCCAGAGGCAATGGATCTCCAAGCTCCACCCCAGCTCTTTTATTTTGTGTTTTAAAATAGGGTCTTACTACATTGCTAAGTCTCCTTACATTGCTGAGGCCCTCCTTGAACATGCATTCCCCATGTCTCAGTCTGGGATTACATGTATGCATCACTACACTCGGCTTCTGTACTACTTTTGATTAGCACAATACTGGCACATATTTTTAAGATTTCTCTGTGTCTCTTTCTTTCTCTTTATGTTTGTTTATTTGTTTGTTTGTATATATGTATATGGTACTGGAGATTGAACCCAGGAGCATTATACCTCTGAGGTATACCTCCAGCCCTATTTTATTTTTTATTTTGAAACAGGGCTTTGCTAAGTTACTAAAGCTGGCTATGAACCATGATCCTCCTGTCTCAGCATCCCCAAAACTGAGATTGCAAGTGTATACCACCACGTCCAGCTTATGTACTTATTTAAAACTCTATATGTTATAAATAAGAAAATCAAGCCTGAAAATAGTGATATTTGTGATATTTTAATCCCCCAGATAGCAAAAGAGTATCGAGTATCAATCATGGCTATTAGACTACATTCGCTAACCTAATTCAAAGTGAAATCCACAGGCTACTATATCAGAATAAGCTGCAATGGTTATTAGAAAAAGATTACTGAACCTTATTCAATGTCACTGAAAGCAATCTGCTTGGATTATGCTCAGGAGTTGTATTTCAAACTATCACTTTAAATGCTTCTCAAGCATACTGTATCAGAAAATCTCTGTGAAGAAAATTAAAATAAGATCCAAAATGTATAAGATAGGGTAGGATGAGGGAGGAGAGGTTTCAGTGGTAGAACACATGCATTATTAAATTTCAGATCATATTTTTAACTAAAAATTATCTTTTTGATCCAGAAAGGGAAGGATTATTTTGAACTTATAGTGTTTCTTTATACAGTAAGACTATTCTCTTGTTTATTATGAAAGATTCAAAACAAACTATGATTTGGAAGGAAAAGTTCAAACTATTTATCAACTGGACATATATTTGCTGGTTTCCTTGTTAAGGATCCAATAGTGGTGAGGAGGGGATGGACAAAAATCTCTCCTTTAATCATAGTATAATGATATTTTACCATCACAATAAGCGATCTTGCACCAAGGAGACTGAAGTGAGATAATGTCTGTAAAACTTTTCAACAACTGTAAAATATAATGGGCTGGTAAATGACTCTTCTAAATATAGTAGTACCTTTACATCACTCGTCCACTTCATAAAAGTTTTTAGTAGTCAAAAGATGCATTAGGAATCTGTCACATTTCAAGGAGGCATTAAAACCACAAAGATAGACAAGATACCCCCAAATTGTTTGTGGTATTCAAATAGTTCCAATGAAGAACGAGAAAAGGTGATTTTAATTCTTCTTTGGGGTGGCAAAAGAAGGTTAACTACAAAATGTTTTATTATTTCAACTTGACCTTATTGATATTACACCTGTGTATTTACTTTTATATGTTTATACAATATGTAATATAATAATATATAAATATATTTTATACGTATATATATAAATATAGATCTTTTATTGGTACACTATAATTACAAAGCCAGTACCTCTGTTGGACCAGATATCATGCTAGGCTCGAGTAGACCAATAAGGGGTCAGGTTGATTCATTCAGTCAACCAATGTTTGATCATGTTTTTATGCTATGTAGGTAGTGCAAAGCTAAAAATCTAGGGTTTAAGTAAGGACATTCCATAATCAGATTTACATTTTATGTGCAGGATTGAGGTGAAGCCAAAGGCAAACAATTGTTCTGATGGAAAATAATATCCCATGATGGAAAAAGGTGGCACTGGGATATAGTGGAGGATAAAGTGAGCTAGCAGATATTAATAAATTTGATGTGGAATGTGAAGGAGAGAGATGAGATTTCTGGTTTGGATCGAGGAATGAATAAATTGCAGTATCATTCCTCGAGAAAAAGCATTTTGAGTAAAATATAAGATTTATTTTATATATTCTGATCATCTAGCTTGGTATATATACATATATATCCCTGCATTAATTATTTACTATCATTTCTGAACCATCTAACATAGATTAAGTGGAAAACTGACATCCTTAAATTTCTGGTGATTTTCTTTACAACATTTACACAGAAGTTCAGCACAGAAAAGGTCTCCATACATGTCTGTTATGTTAAATTCAATATATGCAGCATGACCCTTAAAATAGGTGTCTAAGCTAATGAAAAATCCATCAAGGAAATTTTATTTAAAGAGAAGTATTTCCATGATTACAGTTGCTAAAGTTCTGAATTTACCCGCATGCATCCCTTTCAGAAAAGGCATCTTCAGCTCTCTAAATTGCTCTTTTCACAATTTTAGCTTCATTGACTTTCATTTCAGAGATATTTTTAGCCCACAGATATTAGCTGCCGAGGCATATTTGGTAATCAAATAAGATACCTGTTTATCATGAGCTTCTGATGCTTCATGGGAATAATTACAGGATGACTTTATGAGCACGAAAAGCTTTCTGAGTTACAGCTGTCTTTGAGGACATAGTCACTCCTCTTTCTATATTTCTTTTTCTCTCCCTCATTACTGAGTTATATTTTTTAACATCAACCAGATATGAAATGTCAGCTTACTTCATCATAGTTAACAAAGTAGGAAGAATGTACTGGAGTTAATATTGCTTATATTGCTCAGTCTTATGACTGAAAAACTGAATATGTCCTTGTATTTTAAATGTACTCTTTTGATCATAAATCTTATTTCTCATAAGCAAATCTATCCTCTTAAACTAAAAGTAGCAGTAATAACAATGATAAAAGCAAAATCCACAAAACTTGGCTCCTTAGTTGATTCTCTCTGTTCCTCATAATCTGAATATTCTCATATGTTTCCCACAAAATATACATTAGAATATTACAATTATGAATGCATTAGCTAACATGTCTTGAGCACTTTTGATGTAACACACACATAGGCCTAAGCACATGTATGGTTTATATTATTTTATTTTCATTATTAAAAAACTTTTGGGAAGTAGAAGTTAATAAGATCTTCACTCTGTCCTTGAAGAAACTAAATTATGAAAAGTTTGTATAACTTGCCCAAGGACACAAATGTTTCCAAAGTCATATTGTCTGAATTTAAATTCTGGCTTCACCATATGTTAGCTGTTTGATCCTGAGAGACTTGCTTAATCAATTCAAGACCAAGGGTACAAACTCTCCTGGTTTGCAAGGGACTGGGCTTATTTTTTATTTTTATTTTTTCATAACAGAGTGACTTTTAGAGCAGAAACTTAGATGGTCTTGGGACAATTACTCAACCTTTTGTATTTCAGAAACATGGGTATTAAAAGCTACTATCTCTATGAATTGTGTTTAATGTTAAATGATAACATTTAAAATAGTTACTATCATGACTAACATACTGAGTATTTACTAACTTAATTTTGTCATTATTATTAATATTTTCTCCTTTATGCTTTGTATCTCACGCTTCCTCACTGTATTTTATTAACTGTATTGCTGCCTGAGGTATTATATAAAACTTAGACTGACAATGCCACTCTTTTGCTAAGAAATTGTGATGACTCCTAATTACCTATTTTGTAAAGTATCTATTATTTAACATAGATTCTTTCTACACTAAGGAAAACAACTTAAGAAAAACATGGGCTAGAAACAGGGAAAGCAGGGTGGACAGATTATCCAGACTCTGGATCCAGTTCAACACATTCTACACATAGCCTCTTGGACTTGAGAAAGTCTGAGCCATGTTAGATTTTTCATTCTGTAAATGGTGGAAGGGAGCAAATATATTTTCCTCAATAAATTTCCCTTAACATTAGATGGAAAAATAATTGCAAATTGTTTGGCCACTAAGAAGCCCTCAACAAATTCTAATGTATTTCCACTCTCTGAAATTTATATATGCCTTCCCTTTTATTATTATTATTTTTTTTGCCTGTCATCTATACAACTAATACAACTATGCCAAAAGTTTTCACATAGCATCTTACTTATCCATGTTTATTTTCTATAAAATTTTTCCTTTCAAATTTTTATGTGTGTAAATGTGTTGTTTTAGGGATTAAACCCAGAATGTTGTAGCTCCAATATATATTTCCAGACCTATTTTATTTTTTATTTGGAAATAGGGTCTCACTAAGTTGCTGATAGCTTCGCTAAATTGCCAAGGCTGACTTTAAGCCTATGATCCTCTTTTCTCAGATTTCAACTTCTTAATATAGAAAAATTTTGTTATAATTTAAGGCCCAGGTAAAAATATTACCTTTATTAAATGTTTTCTAACATTTCAGAATAATCATATGGCACAACTTATTTTATTGTAGAGCTATCACATTCTAAAATTAATTAATTTTAGCCGGGCGTGGTGACACACGCTTGTATTCCCCGGGCTTGGGAGGCTTGGACAGGAGGATCGCGCTGGTTCGGAGCCAACCTCGCTGGCTTAAGAGACCCTGTTTCCAAATAAAATTATAAAATAGGTCTGGGACTGTAGCCCGGAAGTATAAGGGTCTCCAGGAACCCCAGTACCACAAAAATAATTAATTAATTAATTAATTAATTTTAGAATTTATTTTTATACCAGATTTTAATCTCCTTTAGAAGTTTGCATTATGTTTAATAATTATAAAATAATAATTCTTAACTGATCAATAAAGTTTATGGCTAAATAATGGCCTGACTCATCTTTCTTTTACCTATACACCTGTTTACCCAAGGATCTAGCACTAAAATAACCCACAATTCTTTGTGTTTGTTTGTTTGTTTGTTTATTTATTTATTTATTTATTTGCGGGTCTAGGGATGGAACACAGGGGAATTCTACCTCTGAGCTATAACCCCTGCCCTATTTTTTATTCTTTTTAATTTGAAATAGGGTCTCACTAAGTTGCAGAGCGCCTCACTAAGTAGCTAAGGCTGTCCGGAAACCACGATCCTCTGGTCTCAGCCTCCCAAATTATGAGCATGCACCACCATGCCAGGCTAGCCCACAATTCTTGAACAATAAATGACTACATGCAAGAATGAAGGATGTATTCAAAAGGAAATTGTCTTTTGGCATTGTTCTCTTATGAGGTTATACATTTATTTTTTTTTTAATTTTTATTGGTCATTTGTAGTCATACATCTTAATATAACACAAGATGGTAGAGGCATACATGCACACATCACTCATTTAGCCCTTCCTCAATTCCTACCCTGTCCCCTCTCCCTCTCTCCTTCTAATGTTTGACTTACTGATTGACTTTGATACGGTCATGAATGTACATCATATACATAATAAAAATTCCCTTTTCTCCCCTCCCATCCCCTTCAGGTCACCTTATTTGCTCATCTATAGTTTCTCCTTTTTTCTCTACAGTTCCTCCTATGGCCAATTTTTTACCCTAGCTTCCACATATTAGGGAAAGCATCAGATTTTTTACTTTTTGTGACTGACTAATCTCATTTGGTATAATGTTCTCTAGTCTCATCCATTTCCCTATAAATAACATAATTTTGTTCTTATTTATGGCCAAGTAAATTTCCATTTTGTATATATCCCATAGTTTTGTAATCCATTCATCTGTTGATGGACATCTTGGCCGGTTTCATGGTTTGGCAATTGTGAATTGTGTGGCTATGAACATAGATATCCATACATTAGTTTGGTAATTTTGTTTCCATTCTTTTTGGTAGATACCCAAAAGTGGTATTGCTAGGTCATATAGTAGGTTTATTTCTAATCTTCTGAGGATCCTCCATACTGTTTTCCAAAGTAGATCTACTAATTTGTAAGCTCATCAACAATGTTTAGAGTTCCCACTTCTTCACATCCTTGCCAGAATTTGTTGTTTGTGTTTTTAATGATTGCCATTCTAGTTGGAGTTGGGTGAAATCTCAGCGTAGTTTTGATGTGCATCTCCGTTTACTAGTAATGTTGATCATTCTCTAATAATTCATTGACCATTTATATTTTTTCTTTTGTGAAGTGTGTATTTAATCACTTGCCCATTTTTGGATTGGGTTAATGCTTTTATTTCTCCAGTTATGTTTGGAAAATTCTCTAGGTCCTATTTACAATTTCTAAGAATATTAGAAATCAGCTTTATGACCACAAAATAATGCTACTAAATGTTATCTAAATATGAGAGTTTCATATTCAGGAGGACAAGAAAAAATGGTAGCAGCAGAATTTTTAAAGCAACTATATTTTTAGTGATATAATTTCTATGTATTACAGAAACAGGAACTGCAAATGGATACAAAAATACAAAGAAATACTGGCAAACACTCAGCTATCCCATTAAAATTATGGAGACTGAGTTTAGTATATGCATAGTTACATAGACTCAGCAAAAATATCTTCATATATAAGAAACTATGCAGGAGATTATCTATAGTCAAGTGAAGCAAAAGTTGACCTAGATATAAGGTCTAATAATAGGCACTATTTATGCACATCTCAAATATTCCAAGGGTTTCTCAAATTGCTTTGTTATGATGAAACGCTGTAATAATCAGAAAAGCAAATCAAATATGTAAAAATGCTTCTATTGGTTTCCAATGGTGGTAGCATGGGATAATTAACTTGTATATTAGATTTTTAATAAATTCCTTATATAATCCCATGGTTTTAGAAGTAATTAGTTGTATTAGTGTAGCAATGCCATAACTGACGGTGAATGACATTAAGAAATTATGGGAAGTTACGATTATTTTGGGGAATGTTTTAATTAGTAAGTAGATTTCCTGATTAAATATAAAGTTTTTTATAAGAAAACATAAAAAACTGTATAATACTAGTTGTAGAATTATCAAATAAGGGCCCACTATGAATGTCTGCTATGGGGAGAAATAGAGAATTAAGTATGAGAAGATGTCCTGTGTGTATTAAGGGCCCTGTATGTGGAAATGAGAAGAGATGATTTTGAAAAGAGGACCAATAAAGAGAAATAAAATGACAACGATGGGCAAAAGAGAAGGATGAGGAACAAGAAGAAAAGAAAAATAAGAGGAATTAAACTGGAAGAGAAGGAGAGCTATGTAAAGCAAAAGCATTCAGTCATCATCAGTGTAAAGCATATGTTAAACATACAGTTTATGTTGCACAGTTAAATATTATTAATTACTCTATGAGATATATAATATTATTTTTATAAATGAAAAATTGAGCAAAGGAAAAGTAAATAAGGTTAAAGCTGTTACAGGAGGAAACCTGGCTCAAGATGACATATTACTAAACTGGCTTACATACTGGCTTCTATATGGAGGTTGGTGTGGATCACTAGATCTCACAATCAATGTAGATCACTAGAAGGTAAGTGAAAAGTATATTCACTGGATCATATTACTGTAATGATTTACTGGTCAACAAGTATTCAGGAAATGATTTGTGATTCTCTAGGTGATGATACTAATATTTTTGTGTTCAATAGAACGTTGCATTTTAGGAAGTGTTTTTACATGTATTATCTGAGCTGCATCTCACCAAATTTATATAGTCAGCAGTGGGGAGACAGAAACTCAAAAATAAATAAGCTCACAATTTCATAAACAAATGATGACTTTGAATTTATTCCATTTAACAGTGAATATTGTCTTTTTTCCCTCATTTTTATACTTAATACCCTATGTCCTATGTTTTCTTATTTATAGCACAATTAACTACTTTGTTGAAAGAATATACAATTTCTTTATACATGGTCACAGCATAATTTGAATTGCTTCCTTCATCATTCCTCCTTCTCTTCCTACTGCCTTTCCCAATCCCCTTCCATTAATGGTCATTCTCCCCTATTATCTAAAGTCCCTTTTGTTTCCCATTTTCTGTCTAGTTTCCACTGTGGGAAAGAATATTCAGCTCTTGCCTTTCTGAGACTGGCTGATCTCACTTAGAATAATATTCTACAGTTCCATCCATTTTCCTGAAAATGACATCATTTTCTTTTTTGCTCTTTATAGTGAGTAAAATTCTGCTGTGTATATATATATATACCATGTTTTCATTACCCATCTCTTGATGGACACCTGGGTTGATTCCATAGTTTAGTTATTGTGAATTGTGGTACTCAAAACACAAGTACCTCAGGGGAAACACACCGAGAGCCGTGTGCAGGTTTGTATGAGTTTAAACCTCACTATTATGCATAATCGTAATGCACCAAGAATAGTAAAATAAGAAACTCATTAAGCTTTTGTCAAAAAAAGAATGTATAAAACAATTATTAATAGGAATACTTACAAAATTAGGCATCTTTTCTCTAAATTTTGTTTGGGGAAAAGCCTTATGTCTTATTCCTTGTTGTCCCAATTATAGAAGTTAAAGGGTATGTTGTGCTTGAGAAATATTGTTGATAATTTGAGATGTTTGTAAAGAAGCTCCTTGAAACCTTTCTAGATATGTTCTTTTGATCTCCCTGTCAACTGCACAACACTTTAAAAAAAAATCAAGATATCGAGGTCTTTGCAAAAGAGAATTCCCCAAAATAAAAATATTTATTGGGGGAACAAATAACCTAATTTTTTTGTGGTACTGGGGATCCTGGAAGCCCTTCTACCTTTGAGCTACACTCCCAGACCTATTTTATACTTTTTTTAAAAAATTTGAAAACAGGGTCTCTTAAGCCAGCGCGGCTGGCTTCGAACTTGCGCGATCCTCCTGTCTCCATCTCCCAAGCACGAGGATTACAAGCATGCGCCACCATGCCTGGCCCAGCTCAAATAACCTATTTAAAAAAAAAATAATTAACTCATCCTTTGTACTGAGAGATGTATCTAACTGGAAAAACAAGATGGTACTAAATAAATTGTGGTAGGTATGCTTATAATAAGGTACCTACCATTTCTATGACAGTATATTGAGAAGAAATTGAAGTGCAGTTTTCCCAAGGTTAAAATGGAAAAATGATTTTTTTTTAACCAATTACCAGTTCTTGTTATGAAGGAACTAAAAAGAATAGCTGAGCACTGGCTTCACAGTTGGTCCAATTTCATTAAGTTCCAGGTTAAGAAACACAATTCAGGAACACAAAAATAAAATAGATAATCATAGGTATCAGAGTCACTTGCATTAACTTTAGCACACATTGAATGTGAAAAGAAATCATGGTTTAAAAGTCTTACATGGTCAGAAAAGCTATCATTCTGTTCTTTGGTTTTATTTTATATAAAAACTACCCAATATAAACATTTAAGTTTTGAAAAGCCTTTTCTCTGCATCTATTTGAAAGAGAAGTATTTGTAGCATCTCATTTGTAAGAACAAATGAAATAATATTATATTTTCAAGTATTTAAACATTTAAATGCTTTACTTTATAAAGTAAGTTTAGTATATTAATAGATTTTTTCAGCTTTAAGATGTGCCGAGTATGTATGGACTTTGCATTCTGGAGCTTATTTAGATTCAAATAGCTTAATGGCAATAGTGAATATTCTCTAGCACTTTAATAACTAGGTACTAAGGAACAGTATTATTTGATGAATCACAATAAAAGAGTTTAATGGGCACACATATTTGGGAAATTATGAATTAACGTTGAATAAGATTACTGTTTGCTGAAATATCCAGACTCAATAATGCAGTAATGTGCACTATGATTTCTCAAAGATGAGACTATTATATTATTTATTTTTTATACTTTTATCAGTACATTTTAATTATACATCACAATGAAGTATAGAATGATATAAATATAAATGCATACAACCCTTGCTGTGTTTCTCTCTAGATTCCACCCCCTTTCTCTCCCTTCTCCATACATGTCATTGAGATTGGCATTGATACTTTCATATATGTAAATGATATCATTTCATGACATCTCTATATTCACTCCTCCCTTCCCTAAACCCATTCCATCTCTCTGTTGGATTCTTTCCTCCTTTATATGAAGTCTCTTTTTTTACCCAATTTCTGCCTAGCTTCCACATATAAGAGAAAAATATACTTATTCGATTAATTATGTTTTAACTGAAAAGAAATTAAATTTTTGTCTCCTAAAACAAAATTCAGGAAATACTGACTTAGTCATTTAACCCACCCATATTGTTTCATATCTCTTTCCTCATAATTTTGAGAAAAAAATTTCTCAAAATGTTGAATGGCATAGAATTGCAAGGTATCATTTGTTTAAAAATATATAGTGCTATTATTCTAATTTGTATGAATGTCTTTATCTCTTTAGAATTGCTTTTTACTTTATTAAAGAAAAAATGTTAATTAAATATTTTTAAAAAATTACTACAGTAGTGTTGGTCTTAGGCGGCTTTGACTTATTCAAGTTAATGAACATTTATTTGCCTAATCAGTAAATAAAAAAAATGTTACTGTATATTATCACTCTACAGACAAAAGGTATAAACTGCATTCCCAAAATTTAAGATACTGGAACAAAATAACAGAAACACAAATATGTTAAGAACTATAGTTAAGGTGTTAAGAGAGAGCTGAGAATTCTGTAAACGTTTTGCAAAAATGTGAGCACATCCTTAGAAGATTATGTGCTATTGGAAGGTAAAGAGTGGTAAAATACTCAGAGAAAACTAATATGGAGAAATGGAGACATGACTATCAAAGTATATGTTTAAACAATGGCAGAAATAATAGTCATATACATATAGAATCCCTTTCAGTACATTCAATGTTTTGTTTCAGTGAATAATATTTTTTATGAAATCACCAAGCTATTTGAAAAAAAAGCCTACTTTATTTATTTATTTATTTATTTATTTATTTATTTATTTATTTATGTGGTACTGGGGTTCCTGGAAACCCTTCTACCTCCGGGCTACATTCCCAGACCTATTTTATATTTTTTTTAATTTGGAAACAGGGTCTCTTAAGCCAGAGTAGCTGGCTTTGAACCTGCGCAATCCTCCTGTCTCTGCCTCCCAAGCACGGGGATTACAAGCGTGAGCCACCACGCCTGGCAAAACCTACATTATTTGACATCAGACACAAGCATGATAGTTTATATTTTGAGACCATTTATAAGTCTTTCTCTTCCCATATTCAAAATTGATAAACTTAATTAGACAGTGATGGTTATATGAATATCTGAGTTTATTGCCTTATGTTAATGATAAAATTTAAAAAATATATAAAGTTTGATTAACATCCTTTTAATTTTTTTGTTTATTTCAATGCTGGGGATTGAATGTAGGGTCTTGTGCATGCTAGGCAAGTGCTACATCCACAGACCAAAGCATAAAGTTTGAAAGTACAAAATGAAAGATAAAGTATTTGTGTCAGCAATTCTATGTATCTACTACAGAGTTAATAATTTTTTTTTCATTTAACTTGTCTAATTTCTCAGTCTCACTTCATCATTATCACTCTCTAATATTTTCTTTGGTACTAGGGATTGAACCCAGGGTCATTCTATCTCTGAGCTTTACCCCCAGCTTTTTTTTGGTTTTTAAACAGGGTCTCATTAAATTGCTGAAGCTGGCCATAAACCTTCAACCCTCCTGTCTCAGCCTCCCAAGTACTAGGATTACAGGTGTGCACCACCACACAGGCTTCCCTAAAATTTTTATGTTTTATTTTCTGTTGTTGTATTTAAAACTACTTTTTAAATTGTAATGGTTTCTTTTAAGAATATCCCCATTATTGTGAAGTGTTTTTTTTTTTTTTTTCTACCCAAATTCAGTAGTAGCTGGGTCCTGGAAGAGAAGTCAGTTTGGGTTTCAGTCCCTTGTCTCCAGCCAACAATAACAATTGATTTTCTTCCTCCCAACCCAAATTGAAATCAGTGAGAAGTTTGAAATGACAATCGATGTCCACTCCACTAACCATGTCATGCTTAATTATGTTAAATTTGCCATATTTAATTACTATGCACTATATGGTAGAACTATTAGAGGAAGCAGACCATGAATTCTAAATGAGAACTGAGGTCCATGTGTGTAACTAAGAGGTGGGCCCTATGTGATATGAGTATACTTAATCATTTCCCATGCTATTTGGAAGTTGTTGGAAACAATCTTGCAATAAGGAATTGTGCTGTATTTCTAAATTATAAAACAACAATCCAGTCATATGTAGATTTGGACTGTGACTTAGTCTTCTCTAGTAAAAAAAGAAGTCAACTTAATGAGCAATTTTATCATTTAGCACCGATAAGACTTGAATATGAATAAAATACTTGTTTTTTCATATAGATTGCAAAATCTTCAAATACTAAGATCATTTTGGACCTTTGTAATTTTAAGTCTACAATACTTTCTGAATAAATATTTTAATCAGTTGATAAACCAGTATTAGAAGAGCGGAGGGAATTGATCTGAAGGAGGACCAAAGAAGTCTTCTCTAATGTAAATCTTCTAACGCATAAAACATAAAGAATATCATCACTTGTATTTAAAGAAAGCAAATGTTTTAACTTTTTATAGCACTTAGCACTAGCAGGTAAATTGTTTGTTATCCAATTTCTTTATTCCTCATCTATCTATTTTATCTGAAATGCAGTCTACATAGAAGATATTTTGTATTCTACACAGTTTTATTCCCATCACATAGAGCATTACCTAGTATAAAAATGTTATTTATTTGTTGAAAGAATACATGAATATTATATTAACAATAGTTCCTATTTTAAATTTATATGAGAACTGAAAAATTGTCCTCTAGAAAAGCTTCATCAATTTACACCCTGCCAACATTATGATAGTACTCTAGTCTTACACACTATTTCAATACTAGATCTTACCAATTTTATTACTTTTTTTCAATCTGAGGGGTACAAGTTATCCCTTTTGTTTAGGTTGATTTTCTCTTTCTAGAAAATAATTGAATGAAATTAGTAAAATTGAATAAATTCCCTGTGTTTAGTAGACATTTACATTTTTTGTGTGTATGTTACTGGGTGTGGAACCCAGAGGCTTTCTACCTCCAGGATATACTCCCATACCTATTTTTATATATATTTTATTTGGAAACAGGGTCTCACTAAGTTCCTGAGAGCCTAAGTAGCTGAGGCTGGCTTCAAATCTGTGCGATCCTCCTGTCTCAGCCTCCCAAGCGCAGGGATTACAAACTTGCGCCACCAAGCCCGGCAATATTTACATTTCTTTTTAGTTGATCATGTGTTCATATTCTTTACCTATTTCACATTGGCTTTTTTGTCTTTCATCTCAGGCTGTTGCCTTTATTTTATTCATTTGTAGGAATTATTTCCAGCAAAGTCACATGTTATGTCTATCAAGTGTTTTCTTTCTTTTTTTTTAATTTTGCAGTACTGGGGATGGAACCCAGGAACATTCTACCTCTGAGTGACACTCCCAGCCATATTTTGTATTCTTTATTTTGAAACAGGGTCTCACTGAGTTGCAAAGGGCCTCACTAAGTAGCTGAGACTGGCCGTGAACCACAATCCTCCTGTCTCAGCCTCCCAAATGCTGGGATTACAAGAGTGCGCCACCACGCCCAGCTAAGTGTTTTGTTTCTATTTTTATTTTTTCTTTTATATTGTTCTCTTATTTGTATTATACTTTGAACATCTAATTCTTTTTGAAATAAGGTATTGTAGTTAAGTCCACAGACTCTGGAAGTAGAGAAATAGCTTCAAACACTGGTCTTGCTTTTTAATCTTAGGTTAGTGTGTGTGTGTGTGTGTGTGTGTGTGTGTGTGTGTGTGTTACTGAGGGGTAGAACCTAGAGGCTTTCTACCTCTGGGTAACACCCCAGCCCTATTTTTATAATTTATCTGGAAACAGGATCTCACTAAGTTGCTGAGAGCCTCACTAAGTAACTGAGGCTGGCTTCGAACCTATGCAATCCTCCTATCTCAGCCTCCCAAGCAGTAGGATTACATGCATGTGCCCCCACACCCGGGTAGTATTATGTTATTCTAAGCAAGGAATATTACTATGCCTCCATTCCTTTTTATCTGTGAAACAAGAGTCATCATGGAACTTTAACTTATAAGATTTTGAGGATTACGCAGGTTAACATCTGTAATATGCTTCAGCACATAGCGAATGCTCTATAAATGTGGGGCATCGTTATCTGTGAACCTGGGGTTCTGATGATTTTTGAGACTCTCCCCATTCTCAATATTTGAAAGTATTCTTCTGTATTTCCCTCTGGTTACTTCATGGTTTTATTCTTTGCATTTGAATCATTAGTTTATCTGAAATATATTTGGCCTCAGGGGTGAACTGTCTTAACTTCTATTTCTCTTAAGTGGATAGTCAATGGTCCCTAAACTACTTAGAGAATGTACAAGTCATTCTCCATGTTGTAAAATTTCAAGCCAGAAACGCTACAACGTAGGTCTGTATCTGAACTCCATATAGCTTTATTAATTTATGTATTATTGCTATTATACTAATAATACATTTAAAGTAATGTACCTTCAAAGTATATCTATTAAGGCAAATACCTACTCTATTTGCCTATTTTCAGAAATTTTCTATATACATTTAAAGTGGATTCTTTCTTTAATACTTTTACTGGTGCACTACGCTTTCACATGATAATGCAGTTTATAATGGTAATGACCTACATACACACCACACTTGGTAAAGTGGATTCTTCACAAAGACGGTCATCGACACTCTCCAAAATTTTATTGTTATATTAACTAATATGTCATTAAATTTATAGATGATTTGGGAAGAAGTGGCATCTTTGTTGAAATGAGTTTCTTCCCCGTCTAGGTTATCATCTATTATTTATCCAATCTAGATTATATTACAGTAATTCTTGATTACTTCTGGAGTTGTTTGTATAATTAGTGCCTTTCAATAGAGTGACTTTCATTTTATGCAGACCACAAACTGTATGTCCCTGCAGCATTTTAGATATGTAATAATGTAAATTGCATTCTTTTTCAGTCATGACTCATTGAGCAGGGCCAGAGTTAGACAAAAATATTTTATAATCCTAAAATAAATGTATCCTCTAACACTTTGAAGGAATAAAAAGCAAGTCCAAATATGAGGATAGAACTGAATGGTGTTGGGAGGTAGGTGGAAGCTGATGGGCCCGGCCTGTGTTGGAACCTTAAAGATGATCTCATAAATAGGGTCTTAAACATCCTCCTGTTTATTGCATGGAAAAGAGTAGGCAGTTCACCTCCTCTAGAAGTTAAAATCAAAACCATGCCCACAATGTTTTTAAGTAAACAGATAAATAACAAGTATTGGTGAGAAGGCAGAGAAAATATTATTCAATATACATTGCTGGTGCAATATAAAATGGTGAAATCACTTTAAAAACAGTGAAGTAATTTCTCAAAAAGTTAACCATAGTGGTGGTGTACGCCTGGAATCTTAGTGTTTGATAGGCTGAGATAGGAAGATCATAGGTTCTCAGTCAGTCTCAGCACCGTAGTGACATCCTGTTTCAAAATAGAAAATAAAACAATGCAGGAGATGTATCTCAGAGGTGGAATGCACCTGTGTCCAAACCCCAATACCCCTACCCACACACAGTTAATTATAAAGTTATTTATGATCCAGCAATTTAACTCCTAATTATATACCAGAGTGCATAAATATATATTCACATAAAAATCTGTATACAAATGTTCAAAGCATCATTATATATAATAGCCAAAATAACTCAAATGGACAATAACTGATGAATCGGTGATTTATTATCTGACAATGGGAAGAAATGAGGTACCAATATATGCTACAACTGATGAACGTTGGAAACATTTTGCTAAGTTAAATAAGCCAGTTTTAAGGACATAAATATTTTGATTCTATTCATACAATCTTTCCAGAACAGACAATGTATAGAGAAGAAAAGTACATTGATGTCTGCCTAAGGCTAGGAAAGGATGAGGAGAGAATGGAAAGTGAATGCTAATAGATGCAGTGCTTCTTTTCTTGGAGGAGGGGGCAAAAGGCTCTAAAATTAGACTGTGCAGATGGCTATACAACCTGTAAATGTATTCAAACATTGAATTATACACTTTACAAGTGTGAATTGTATGGTATGTCAATTGTACTTTAATTAATCTGTTTAAAAGGAAACATAAGGGTTTCTTTTGTTAAACACAAAGTGATTTATACACACTTTGCATGCATTGCTAATTATTTGGAATGGCTAAAATTCTATTTATTTCAGCTCTGTCAAGGTATCTATTGGTTACATTCTGAATAACAACTTTTGGTGATAATCTAAAGTCAATAATGGCAGAGTTCTGGCTTTGTGTACAACACAAAGCCAAACAACACATACTGTATGTTACAGATTGGGTTAAGTGTTAAATATCAATTGATTATTTGTGGATTGGAGAACATTTATAATCATTAAGTTTGATTGGAGCAAGGATTATCCACCTGCACCATTAATTAACAGACAACAAATTGTGATGGATTTTTTTCTTACTTGAAATGTAAGGAAACCATTTTGGGCTAATATGGGTGTTATAAAAAATGTTTTCAGACAAGAGAAATAGAGTATGGCCCTAAATATTTAGAGAGGATTAGACTGTGAGGATAAAAAAGTAAAAAAAAAAATGTACAAATATCCCAACAAATGAAATAAGATTGAAGTTGAGGAGCACGGTAAGACACATTAGAAAAAGATATTCCTATCTGGATGGGGCATTGAAATAAACATCTGCCCTTTTTTTTGTTTTTTTCAATTATCAGATCTCATGATTCTCTGAAAGGCAGTCCTTCTGTAATATGTGCTTTACAGTTTTGGTTGAACCAATGCTAAGAGATAATGAGTTAAAAAGAGAATAGAAAAGTCATTCCATAAATAAAATTTCTTCAAAGTGTCTAGTATGTTTTAATTTGATTTTTTAAAAATATGCTTGGTTTTCAAAAATTTTTGTATAGTTATCAATGGTAAAAAAAGTATGTATATGAAGAGGCATTTAACTTGTGCTCAAGAAAATGATTTGCTATCAATATACATGTGTGGGCAGCTTGCCTACATTTCACATATCATCACCATGTTGAATGAGTCAAATGACAGTGCTAACTTCTTTATAGTGTCTAAATTTAAAAATTATCATTTAAAGCCAGGCATGGTGGCAGACACCTATAATCCCAATATTCGGTAGGCTTAGACAGGAGGATTGCAGTTTTGAAGCCAGGTTCACCAGCTTAGTGACACTTTCAGCAACACAGGAGAACCCTGTTCCAAAAAATTAAAAGTTAAAAAGGCTTGAGGTAGAATGCCACTAAGTTCAATCCTCAATCTTCTGTACCAAAAAAAAAGATAATTATAAGTAAAAGTAAATAAATTTAACTTGATTAATTTTAAGATATTTTCTTTTATACTTCCAAAGCTCTAGGTCTCTTAGAATCTGAAAGAAATTAAAATAGCAATTGTCTCACTTTGCGTGTTTTCCTAGGCCAAAGCAACAGGAATAAAGATAAGTTGAACTCTTGATACTGAAATCTATTGTTTATTCATTTAGTCTCTTAAGATCTTATGCTAGTAGGTGCCAGTGAACAAATGGTTAAATAAAAAAGGTATCTACTGAAGGCTTTTTGCTTCTCAAGACCCAGTGTGTGCTGCCAATGCCATGTAATGTTCGGGCTTACAAAATAATAATTTCATGATACACTGCAATTTTCTAGTTTGGGCAGATTTTTCCCTAATCATGTAGTTGAGCCAACAGTCGGTAGCATTATTCTTTTATAAAGCAGAAGAGAAAAATTGAGAAAATGTACCTTATTTGAAGCATGTAGAAGCAGGTATTGTAGACAGACTTTGTTTAAACTAATAGTAAGATCTAAACAACAAAAATACATATTTTTTATCTTTATGAAAATAAATAATAAATAAAACATGATTCATAAATATTTAATTGTCCAAAACATATTGCTAGATTTATTTTATTTTAAAACTCCTAAAATATAAAAAATGAGTAAAAATATTTAAAATAAAATATATGACCTGTAAAGTTTTATATTCTGCTTGTACTAAATAAGTTAACATTCTTATTAATGTTTATGAAATAAGTTTGATATTATATGTAAAGACTGGATGCTGCATTTTGTCATCAGAGGAAAAAAATAACAATACTAGCATTTATTGAACCATTACTATATCCTAGGCATTTGAAACATGATTGCATTTAATCTTCACAACAACTTTTTAATGTATTACTATTGATCATATTTTATAAATAATATATCTAAGTATATGTTAGGATATAGTATATAGCATTATACATATTAGTATATAATATATACATATTAGTATATTTTAGAAAACAGAATTGATACTTCAATGGGTCTTCAAAGTCTGCATTCTTAACTATTGTAGTATACTATTATTTGCTGTTATAATACATCACTTTAGGCCTTGGGATGTAGGTTAGTGGTAGAGCTTGACCAGCTTGTGTGAGTCCCTGTGTCTAATCCCCAGCAATGAAAACACTGAAACAAAAAAATCATCTTAGATATTACACCATAGTATAATATACTAGTAAAATAGTATATTGGATTTTTTTCAATATTCTAATATTTTTGAAATACTTAACTTGGTTATAAATTATTACCATTTTAAACGACACTAGAATGTAACCTCCACAAAGTCAGGAACAATTATATATATATATATATATATATATATATATATATATATATATATATATATTTTTTTTTTCTGTGCCAATTATAGCAGACAGTGGACACTTAACCTATAATCATTGAATGAATAAGTAGATAGTACAAGAAAATAACATTATTAATATAGTTTTCTGTTGTTAATCATTCCGCTGACTTCCATGAGCAAAAACAACTGATATGTCAGTAGAAAAAATATTCACTAAAGATAATTTAACATAAAATATTTAGAAAACAAAACATTTTTTAGTAGTGGAAAAGTAGAAATGAATGGATCAGCTTGAAGGTGGAAAAGTGAGTTGGCATTTTTTTTCTATTGTAGCTTATATCAGACACAACACAGACTTACAGTAGAGTTGAAGTCATAGGATTAGAAAAAGAATAAGTTACCAACTTATATTAACTATATTATACAACAGCATGCAAGCCTCAAATGCAAAGTAGCTTACATTGGTAAAGGAATATTTCTCACATGTAATATGCTTCCATCACAGGAAATTGACTCATTATCAGAAACACTCAAAGTCCAGTCACCATTCTGAGCAGTGCAGATGATCCTTCCAGAATAGGAAACTAACACTTGCCTTGGGCTTGTTTGTTAGCTTGTTTCTTTGTCTGTAGCAGTAGGGATTAAATCCAGGGCCATTCTACCTCTGAGCTACATACCCAGCCCACATACCTTTTTATTTTTTGTTCTAAAACATGGTCTCACTAGGTTGCTATGAGTCTCGGTAAACTGAGGAGGCTGGTCTGAAACTTCTGATCCTCCTGTCTCACTCTCCCAAGTATTGGATTACAGGCTTGTGCCAGCACACCTGGATACTTTAATTGTCTTATATCACACATTATTGACTTAGTCTCTTTATTCGACCACAAAGAGATCAGGATGTCCAATACTATCAGATGTTTCAACCCTGAGTGATTAAAAGCAGAATGGTATTACTAAGAATATGAAAAAGGCACAGATTTAGAAAACAAAGATGATTTTCTTTTTTATTTGTATCAGTGCATTGTAATCATACATCATGCTGACGTTCTGAGAGTGATAAAGACATGTGCACAGGGCTCTTGGTGAGCGTCCTTCTTACTGCTACAGCGAACCTTCCTCTTCTCCATGAACAACACTGAAATTTGAATTGATCGTTTTGTATATTTGCATCCTGCCAACTGAAGCCTTTCCTTCATCAAGCCTTCCTCCCCCATCCCTTTCCCATAACCCTCCAGAAATCCATGAGAGTTTCTCTTCCTTTAGTATAGTATAGTGATATATGCATATCTGTGCTTATAGCAGCACCATTCCTAATAGCCAAATTATGGAACCAGCTGAGTTGCCCATTAACAGAAGAATGAAGTACAAAATTATGGGATATATATATATATATATATATATATATATATATATATATATATATACACACACAGTGAAATTCTACTCCACCTAAAAGAACAAAAATTATGTCATTTTCAGAAAAATAGATGGAACTAGAAAATAGTATCCTGAGTGATATCAGTCATTCACAAAATTAATGAAGGGTCATATGTTTTCCCTCATATGTGGAAGCTAGGTTGAGACTGAGATACAAAAGAAAATATATATAAGGGGGTGCTGGGGATTGAACCCAGGGACTTCTTACATTCAAGCTACACCCCTAGCCCTATATTTTTTCTTTTGCTGAGAATCTTACTATATTATTGAGGACTCCCAAGTATGGTAATTATAGGCATAAGCTACCAGGTGCAGCTAGGAGGATAAATTTTTATTGCATACCTTGAATTCAGGGCTTGATGAAGAAAAAAATTGGAAATGGCAGGAGTCAGCCTTTCAAAAAGGTTGATAAAGAAGGGACAACAAGCAAAGGTTAGATTTTGAACCAAATGACAGAATTATGGGTAGATATATTTGATTTGGATTCTTACTCATACATATTCCAAAGAGGTGGAGTCATTTAAAAGAGAAAAAAAGAATAATTAAAATAGAAAGGATATTATGAAAAGGATTGTATAAAATAGAATATATGAGTTAGTAATTATAATATTAAAATAAATAAAAGAGTGTATTCATCCTAAGGAAAAAATAACTATTTTTCAATGGCCAAATTTGATAAACAACAAAAAAAAGTTTGAAATAGAACCTGGGTGCTAAATAAGTTTCATTTTAAATGTCTCTTTCTAAACAAAAAGATGATGTAATTTATAAGGATAATAGTAGATATGAAAATAATCATTTGGGAAAAGTTATGATATTTGGGGAGTATATAAAATTAGATGTAATTGTCATTTTTAATCAAAACTCATTTGTTAATGTAATAATGTGAATAAAATATTTCACTGAAGTAGATAGTAATATAAAATATTTGAAGGAAATTTTTAGAAAATATAAATGATACTGTTTTCTGTAATGTTTAAATGTTTATCACTCTGTTGCTTGAACTGGTGTTCTCTGTCACATTCAACATGTATGAACATACATGGGTCTACTCTTTTGTTTAGTTTTTTGTATGTACACAAGCTACATCAACAGTTAAGACTTCATACATCCCATCTAAATAAATACAATGTCATAGCCTTTAGTTTTTGTTTTGTTTTGTTTTTTAACAAGTTGTCACAGCATCATTTCATTAGTTCACTATTGCCATTAATGTCACTTACCCTTTCTTATTTTTATTTATTTATTTTTTTGGTACTGGGGATCAAACCCAGGGGCATTCTTTCTCTGAGTTACACCACTAGAATTTTTTTACTTTTTAATCTTGAAACAAGTTCTCGGTAGGTTACTGAGATTTTTGCTACGTTATTGAGGGTTATTAAGGCTGGCTTTGAACCTCAGGATCCTTCTATTTCAGCCTCCTAAATTCTGGGATTACAGGTGTGCACCACCACACCTGGTGTCACTTATTTTTTAAAACCTGAATCAGTACATATCCTTCCATGATATTAAATAAATATATAGTACCACAGAACTCAAAATTTTTAATGAATATTCTGGTTTAACCCTTTCCAAACACATTTGTATATGTCTGAAATTACTAGCAGGTTGCACATACCCAATGACGGGAATATTTTTGCATTTCCTAGGGCTTTAGTGCTAATTCTCAGATAATAGTTTTTTCATAGTATCTTTTCAGATTTCCAGTATGAATACCACCTCATGTCACTAGTTCTTTAATTCCATTTGATTTCTGTTGTCTGCCTGTTTTTTCCTACTGTGAGCCTCAACCTTATTGTATGGTTTATCTTATACTTCTCACAGGATAATGTATATTATAGGTCCTTACCTTACTGCGTTGTCGTTTGAAAAACCGAGATCTAAATCTGTTTGTTTAGCTCCTTTCAAATCTGTTCCCCCTCAAGTTCTGGGGTATTACAACACTGCTGTAAGGGGCAGGTGAGCCAACACTTGGGTGCAGTTCTGTGATTCCAGCTCCCCTTGGCCTTTTCATAAGCTGGAACCTCAGAATTAAATGTCCAACTACTCAAAAACTTTAGTTCATTCTTGAGGCCAAAATAATTTCAAATAATATGTTCCTTTTCTCTTCTAATGAAATAAAATTTGGAGAAGATAAGAAACAGGATTACATGGTAAAAGATATTCTGGGTACTCTGTGAAATTAATACAGAGAGATGGCCATGGTGAGCTATAAATGACTCTCATCATCCCCTCCACAGTGCTTGTGATCCCTGTTTTTTTTTTTTAGAAGATTCTCTATAATGTTTGTGTAGGCTTTTATACTCCACATGCTTTAATTAACATAAGATTCAGTTTAAAAAAGTCATTTCTGATAAATCAGATGAGGCTTCTGGACTCTGGGACTGCTTTGCCTGCATCTATCTCTGCATTAATCGGAGACCCCTGGTGGCTCAGTAATCTTCTGATGTCCCCCACCTTCTGCCACACTCTGTCTCCACAGACTCAAGTTACCATACTTATGATGAACACACTTAACACCAATCTCAGCACTTTTGAAGACAATAAAATATTATTATTTGCTACTAAGAGTAGATCTCATGTACGTATTATCATAACTATAAATATATATTCTTTGATCAATATCTCCTAAGCTACACCTTTCCCAAACCTCTCCAGATTTTGGTAACTACCATTCTACCCTACAATTCTGTAAAATCAACTAATCCACATGAGTGTGATCATTCAATACCAGGCCTGTTTTTCTTTCACTTAGATATACCATTTTCTTGGTACTTTGAACGAATTAATAAAGTTTCACAGCTAATATGTAATAAGCAAATAAAGTGAGGATTTTATCTCTTCAGTATAAACTGACATGTAATAAACTAACGGTACAAACAGACTAATAATTAAAATTAGGAATGGCTCATGTTTTTCTTACTTTTCAAATGTTCATTTGTATATTTTTCCAGAATTTATAATAGTGAACTCACTCATTACTGAAGGGCTTCAATTTAAGAGTTTGAATTTAATTTTGCTCCAGAATGATAGACAAATACACAATATGCATGGTAAATTTTCTAAAAACTTAATTTTTTAACTGTCACCATTTTGAGTTACTGAAAAGTGACTGAACAAAGAACTTTGATACAATAAAGAATTCAAGTAGTTCAAGTTTCAAATAAGTGATTAATGGTCTACTTAGAATAAACTGTAACATGGCAGTCGAAATAGAAAGATATGACATTTTCAGTGACGGATGTATACTTAAAGCAATGCACAAAAGATAAATTTCCAAAAATCTTTGTTAGTATGCAAAATAAGGCATTAAAGTCTGACTCATAAAGGCAGATATTAAAATCACCTTACCTAGAGAAAATCAGAATGATAGTGAACATTTAAGAAATAGAATGATGAAAAATGCCTTTGATTTCAAATAATATTTAATCTCTACTAGGCTAAAAACTAAAGGCCATTTCCTATACACATACAACATGTAGGATAGTATATCAAGTGAGTTAATGAAGATTGATTGCATTAATCGCTCAAATTCTTCACCACTGCTTGTATACACCACTGCTTGTGATATGACTGCCGTTATTCTTGTCTAAGAGGCAGAATTGATCTTCCTTCCCCTTGCTTCAGAAGTTGGCAATGTGATCTGATTTGGCCAATGGTGTGTTAATAGATGAGATACATGCAGAAACCTGACAGGGCGCTTGTCTGTTTCCACATCAGCTCTTGCCCCTTAGCCAGCGCTGGGACCACATGCCCAGGTTTGCTCTTCTGGAAGTTGAGACAGGTGGATCAGAACCAACCGTCACACTCAATTATCCCAGTTTCACTGAGAGCCAGCCCCTGCCTGATGTTGTGAACAAATCCAGCTAAGAACAAAAGAAAAAGCCCACTAACAATTGACTTGGGCTTACCAAATGCATGTGTTTCAATCCATTGGTATCTGGAGTGGTTGGCTGGGTGCTGTCACTAAACAATAAGCTTGGCTTACATATAGATGTGGTCTTTATTATATTTCAAACTGCCACTCAATTAGTGAGAAATAGAAATTAGGAGTTTTCTCACTGGGAAAACTCTAGTTGTTGTTCACTACACAAAATCTGGCTAAGCAATATGTATTCATCAACTACCTCCTCCAGGCATTTAACTGTAGTATTCAATATAGGAATGTTCAAAAAATCCTAGAGACTCTAAGACTATCTAGATTTTTATTTGGATAATAAACCCACAAGAGTTGTGTATATTTAAGGTATGAAAAATAAGATGATGGTAAGATGCCTAAAATTTATGATTTTAAAAATATACTCTGAAATTTAAGAACTGGAAAAAATTGTGCTCTCTCTCTCTCTCTCTCTCTCTCTCTCTCTCTCTCTCTCTCTCTCTCTCTCTCTCTCTGGAATTGATCCCAGGGATATTCTATCTCTCAGCTACATCCCAGAATTTTAATTTAATTTTTTCATTTTGAAATAAGATCTTGATTAGTTGCTGAAGCTGGCCTCAAACCTGTGATTTTTCTATTTCAGCCTCCCAAGTACTGAGATTATATGCATGTGCTATCACTCCTGAATCTGATTAACTCTTTTAAAAATAATATCACATTCGCTGGGCATGGTGGTGCGCACACTTGTAATCCCTGCGCTTGGGAGGCAGAGACAGGAGGATCACACAGGTTCAAAGTCAGCTGCGCTGGCTTAAGAGACCCTGTTTCCAAATTAAAAAGTATAAAAATAGGTCTGGGAGTGTAACCTGGAGGTAGAAGGGCTTCCAGAAACCCCAATAACACAAAATAATAATAATAATAATAATAATAATAATAATAATAATAATAATAATAATATCACATTCAAATTTAGCTAAAATTCTTAAGAAAAACCTATCACTAAAAAAATAATAAGAGAAGGAAAGAAAACAAAAGAAAAGAAAAGAAAAGAGAAAAACTGCTATTAACAGGACTACAATTATTGATTTTAAAACTTTCAGATAGGAGTAGTGGTACATGACTCTGATCACAGTATTTGGGAGTCTTACATGGAAGGATTGAGGATTTGAGGCCTGCCTAGGCAACTTAGCAATATATTCAGCAATATTAGTGAGACAAATAAAAAAATTAAATAAATAGGTTGAAGATAGAAATTTCCCAGCACCAAAATAAATAAATAAATGCATTAATTAATTCCCTAAATATTAATTGGTAGAATTAATTGCAATTAATTCATTAATATTATTCATGTGCAAAGTGGCAGGAAGAGGGTGTCAGCTGAGTGGCCAGTTGATGGTACATGACCTAGGAAAGCACTGTCATGTCATTTGGTGATATGGTTGCACTTATATTTTCTCATTTAATGGGCTCAGAAACCAATATGGCATTGTTTTCTAAAAATAGAAATTGCCACCTGGGTATGGTGGCGCACACTTTTCATCTCAGGGTTTGGAAGACTGAGACAAAAGGATCAAGGTTCGTGGCCAGCCTCAGCCACTTCCTGAGGCCCGCCGCAACTCAGTGATACCCTATTTCAAACTAAAGAATAAAAAATAGGGCTGTGGGTATAGCTCGGAGGTAGAATGCCCATGGGTTCCATCCTCAGTACCACAAAAATAAAGTATAAATTGCCTTTCAGGTAATTTAGAAAACCAGCCTCAAATGAAACAATGCATATGAAAAGGAAAGTATTTGTACCCATTTAGAAGAATTATTTTGTTTTGTTTTGCTCCCAGGTCATGTGATCTTCTTACTAAATCACAGGTATTTCACATCAATAGGAAAAAGACTATAAAATTATTACTATAGAAATCCTACATAAGGTAGAGAATAGCTCATGGGATTAACTAGAAAAACTATGGAATACAGGTCAGAAGCATCATTTTTATTAATACAATAATTGAACATATTTATTGCCTATAGTGTGTTAGTCCAATACACATCTATAATTATAATAGTCAAATCATGATTCATTTCTATCTCCTTAAATATTTATTGTTTCTTTAGGTTTGTAGCCTCCAAACTCCTCTCTTCTAGTTCTTTACAAAATATACAAAAATAATTATAAACTATAGTAGCCCTGCTGTCAGTAGAACACTAGAATTTATTCTTCCTATCCAACCATATTTTAGTAACTGTGATCCAACCTACTTTCTTTCCCCTCCCCCTCTTCTTCCTGACCTCTAGTGACCACTAATCCAACCTTTACCTCTATGAAATGAATTTTTAGCTTCTATAAGTAAGCAAAAACATATAATATTTGTCTCTCTGTGCCTGGCTTATTTCACTCAACATAATTTCCTCCAGTTCTATCCATATTTCTGCAAATATCAGGACTGTATTCTTTTTTAATGACCAAATAATATTCCATTTTGGAAATATGCCTTGCTTTCTTTTGCCATTCATCTGTTGATTGATAACCTCCATCAAGATATGATTGATTCCACATCAAGGCCGATATAAATAATGCTGCAGTAAACATATACGTGCAGGCATCTCTTTGATATATTGATTTCATTGCTTTTGCTATACACCAGTAATAGAATACTGGGGTACTTCTATTTTAGTTTTTTGAGAAACTTCTTTACTGTTTTCCATAATGGCTGTAGTAATTTACATTCCCTTTAACAGTATATCAATTCTCATTTCTCCATATCCTCTGGTTATTATTATATTTTTGTTCCTTAAAATAGCCATTCCACCAGGAGTGAGATGATATCTTAGTTTGACTTTTATTTGCATTCCCCTTACAATTAGACTTGTTGAGTCTTTTCTTATATTTGTTGGTCATTTTTACACTTTACTTTAAGAAACTTCTGAAACCATGTGTCCATTTCTCATCAGATTTCTGTTGTTTTGCCATTGGATTTTTAGTATTTTTTAATTGTTTTGATCCTAAATTGAAAATGTTTTTCCTAGCGATGAGAGTATTTAGCAAAGTTAATTAAATTCTTTTTTCGGTTTTATTAAGGATGAAAGATAATAATAGAGTCAAGTGTGCTTTACGGGAAAAGGACATAAGTTTGAAAACTAAAAAAATTGCTTTGTAATCATGCCCCTGAATGTACTGTCTGTAACTCTTAAACTATGATGTAATTTGTCTAAAACTGTGCGACCACCTCTTCAAATAGCTCTAGTATTTTTAAAGGAGGGTGAGGAGGCGTTAGACATAATGGATGTAAAGTGTCTGGTCCCACACCCAACACACAGGAGGTGTCACAAATGGTAACCATTCATGACACTTCAATTTTGCTTATTAATATTTACAATGTATTAAGTAACTTACTAAAGTGAAATTACAAAGCTCATCTTAGTCTTAGCAAACAGAAAGTAAAGAGAGCATTGTCTGAGTGTCCTTTCTCATAATTACAGGCATGTGTCCCTGAGACTCCATGAAGGGGTGCTCAGCAGATTACCATTGGTAAGCATTATGACCTGCTGAATTTTAAGCTGGAAGCTAAATTGGAGGCACAGACCTGAAATCTATTTTTTTTTTTTTTTTTTTTGCGAGTCTGGGGATGGAACCCAGAGGTATTTGACCTCCGAGCTACACCCCCTGCCTTAATTTTTATTCTTTATTTTGAAACCGGGTCTCACTGAGTTGCGGAGGGCCTCACTAAGTAGCTGAGGCTGTCCACGAACCACGATCCCCCAGGTCTCAGCCTCCCGAAAGCTGGGATTACAAGCGTGCGCCACCACGCCCAGCTTCTGAAACCTATTTTAAAGCTGGAAAGTGAGAGATTTATTATTTTGCTGAGGTCATTTAAGTAGCAGTGACAAAGCTTGGGCAAAAATCGAGTTTTTGCCCGATAGTTGTTTCAGTATTCTGTACAGAAAAATCTCAGTTCTTTAAAGCATCATCATCCGAGAGGCTGCGGGTGAGGGTAGAATGCCCCAGGATTTAATAATCTACTAGACATGTACATTAATGCGCGTGCAAACGTCTGGCCTAATCTTATTCGCTCTCACCATCATCATTTTCAATATACCTAGCTTCCTTTCGGGTAGTGGAGCTGGAAGAAATGTATTCTTCAAAGTCTGCATTAGAATCTTTATTCTCCAAAGCTCTGACATCTCTCATATGTGCACATGCATTATTGATATGAAATACAAGTAAATAAGTTTTGAGAAGAACTAAAAGATATTGGTACAAGGAGTTAAACATTTTAACTCACTAGTAAATGATTTATTTAAAAAAACAAAAAGCAGCATGCCATCGTGCACTCTTTGTTTTATATAGGTGTTTCATTTTTTAAAGTTTGTCTTGTTTTCAGGGCACATGTTTTGGTTCTAAACATTAAGTTATCAACCAGGTGCACTATTGACTTTGAGACAGAATGGAATAACTATCCAAGCATTAAATACAATTGCACCCTCTGAATATAAAGACCAATTTTTCAGTCCTTACTCAGGCAACACTATCTTTAGAATCAGTGGGAGTTCTTACTAAATTAGGAATGAATTGGATTTAATAAACCCACAGCTGTGTCCGTTTTAGCATTGCTTTTTTCTCTAGGGTTCATCATAGTTTTTCTTTTTAACTAATGAAAACTATTTTGTATTACAAATACGCTGAATAATTGAACAACCAATGGCTAACGTTGACAGATCTATTTCTGAAAGTATTCTTTAAAATGAAATATCACTGGAATTATTCAAAACACAAGTTAAGAAAAAAAGGTTCTAATTCAAGACCTAGTATTTTAAACTATGTTTTCCTTCTCTCTTTAGTGTACTACCTTATGGGTGACTACTGAACTTAAAAAGAGGCTTTAATCTAAAACTATATGTTTCAAATAAATAAAAAGTCCAAAAGTTTCAAATACAGAAAATCCGGTAATAGCACCAAGAGGAAGTTTGGATCTTCCCGTTTTTCTAGTCTTCTTTCTTTTTCCAGAGTATGTAGAAAAGAAAAAGCAATGATAAAAGATGATTGCTTCCTATGATTATGAAGTTCTAAAGGAAAGTAATTTTTGCATTAATACCGTGAGAAATCCTTCTAAGACGTCCAGTAACAGCTGTTTTAAATTCACCTACAGCAAATGTAAAAGTAAATATTTCTTTTGAAATCATGATGAAAAAGGTTCATCTCCAATCAGACCACATTTCCTCTCTACAAGCATTTGTATGTGACTGAAATTAAAGAGCTCTTTCAACTCCAGATGATAGAAAGGAGCACGTTGGCTCCTGTGCAGCGATGTGAAGGACAGCGATGATGTTTGTGGGTGACCAAGAAACATCTTATGACCCATGAACATGGAAAATTTTAGTTTCAGTCCAAAGGGAGTGAAAAACTCAGTCACCAAAACAATTTACAAAACTAATTCAAAGAAATAAATATATAAATTTAAAACAATAGTTTATTTGAAATGTTAATTTATAATAATTTAATAAAATATTTTCTATGAAATCTCTAAAATAAAACTATCATACAACATAGTTCTTTCAAAATATAAAGAGATGATTTAAAACTTTTCATCTATATTTAAAAAAACTATGGCCCTATTTAAATATGCTATATAATAATAAAAATTAAGGGCTCGGTCATTTAGATAGCATATATGCAATTAAATAAACAAAATACACAATGGAATATAAAATAATGCATTATTATTCTTACCATGGCTTTATGTATAGCCATCATAGGAAAATTAGATATTTTCTAAGTTGTTTAAAATAATTTAGTAAGTATACAATAATAAGCATAAATTAATGAACACAACCATAAAAGTAAATAGATGTTTATATATAAGTTCATACATTAGTATAGGTACTATATGTTTATATATTATCATATATTAAGTTTATATATATTAATAAAGTATAGAAAATTTATAAAATCATAGGAGAATTTGACTGTAAATTTCTGTAAGGTTATAAATTAACTTGAGCCAAGCGTGGTGGTGCATACTTGTAATCCCAGCGCTTGGGAGGCTGAGACAGGGTTCAAAGCCAGCCTCAGCTACTTAATGAGTCTCTCAGAGACATAGTGAGAACCTGTTTCCAAATAAATTATAAAATAGGTCTGATAGTATAGCCCAGAAGTAGAAAAAAGCCCCTGGGTTTCACCCCCAATACCACCACCAAAAAAAAAAAAAAAGAATTAACTTGACTTTTATGTATTTTTAACTACCTGAAAGTTGAAGCTATTTCTATCATAACTATAAATAGAACTATTCTGTGTTAAAACATATTCTTGGGTATTCTTTTTCTATATTTTTCAAGCCCTGAAATTTTGAAGGTTAATCCAAACTGTCATGTTTTAGAATATTCAAGCAAAGAAAAAAACTACTTTTAATACCAGCCTTTAAAAGTCCGTGAAGATTTTGGTAAAGAAATCCAGTTCGTATTTTAAGCATTGATGAGGCTTTCAAAGTTTCTTTCCATAAAACATAAAATGCTCAGTATCTAAATTTAAATTAAGTATGGTAGATCAGTCTTAACATTGGATATCTTGTTTTATATTTATGTTATAATGTTCAAAATGCAAATATAACCGTTAATACTTGTCAACATGCTTTTATGAAAGTATATCCTAAGTTACTAAGCCTTGTACATATGTTCTCACACTTTTTTTCACTAAGAGGAATTACTTTTTGTATATAAAAATTCCCTTAAAACCCCCAAGAATAATTTCTCTAAGGGGATGTACCTTTCTTTTACTCTACCAAGGGACATAATTCTGTGACTGGGCTCCAGCAAGTCCTTATTCTATCTTTTGTTGTATTTAAAAAGACTCTGTGTCATGAAGAGGGAGCAGCTATAATAAAGAGCTAATGTGAAATCTGGTATCTGTTGAATAGGCTACTTGTTCTTTAATTACATTATTAAGCAAACATTTCTCCACATACCCACCAACCCCTGCCAATACGTGTTCTTTATATGTATGAACAGCATTGTACCTGAGAATAAAAATAAGACATACCATTTTGTCAGGGGGAGAGACAGAAGGACAAAAAATGGGAGTATCAATGTCCTACAATGGATTTCTAGAGGGCAGTAGAGTTAAAAAAAAAAGTACTTTCCTATTGCAAATTTTTATAAAATAGTAAAAAAAAAAATGCTGTGGCATAGTGGAGCATGCCTGTAATCTCAGTACTTGAGAGGATGAAATGGGAGGATCACAGGTTCAGAGCCAGCCTGTGATAACTTACTGAGACCCTGTTTCAAATTAAAAGATAATAATAAAATAGGTTTGGAGGAGTAGCTCACAGGTATAATGCCCCTGGTTTTAACCACTATTACTACATACAAAAAAATGAAAGAAAAAAAAGAAATAAAAATAGAGCATGTGCTTAGCATGTTCATAGCCCTGGGTTTATTTTCTAGCATCAAAAAAGAAAAAAAAAAAACCTACAATCATTTTTTTCCATAAGAAAATAAATTATGTGTGAATCAAGTGCAAGACATGGACCAAAGTTCTGGCTGTATAACTAAAGCAAAACTAATGAATGTTATCTTTAGTGGGGATTTTACGTTGTTTATATATTCTAGGAATTTCAGTCTCAGTGGTGATCACTTCATACATTGCTGACAATGTCATCCTGTAGCAAGTTCATCTGCAGCAAAACAGAATCTATTTTGTATTCATTTGCCAACAACCACGAAAGGAATGTTCAGTGTTATCATATGGGAATCTTTACTATTATAAAAAGTTTATGTAAAATTAATACAAAAAGATGATATGTATCCAAAATTGAAATCAGAGGTAGAATTTTGTATTGCATGAAAAAAGCTGGATTTGAATTGTTTGTCTGATATTTAAAAGGTAGACAGACTTGAACAAACTACTCAATGTGTCGTATTTTCTCATCAATAAAATGTGAATCATAATGTCTGTGAACATAAATAGTATTTTAAAATACTTGAAAACTTCAGAGTGATGGTATACCATTTTCATTTATTAGAAAGTGAAGTGAAAGAGGTAGGTCCTATAAGACGTCTTAAAAACTAAGAAATTGGAATACTAAATCACTGTAAGTATAGGATGAAAGAAAACGAAATCAAGAAATTGGAATACTAAATCACTGTAAGTATAGGATGAAAGAAAACGAAATCAAGATCAGAAGAAATTTCACATGAAAGGTTATGTGCAAATAGATTTTGGAAATGAAGAAAGTTTCATGGGTAATGACAAAGGGGTAGAGCCTTCATGTCCAATATCAGCCAACAAACATTAAGGCTAAACTAAAGATGATAACAATTATAAATGCAATAGCAACAACAATGCAGACCTTTTAAAAAGTTATCTTTAAAACCCTTCATGAAGAAGGAAGTTTTCATCCTGTGATCTAGAGTCTACAGCATGTTGTGAATGCATGATTTTTCTTTTTAATTAGGAAGATTGCAGCATGGTCATGACTAAGAGGAGCTTGAAGCTGAGCCTTAATAAAGAGATCATTTAGAAGATATCAAGCTGTTTTAAGAGTTATACTGAATTATGTCATTAGGCAATAAAACTTACAGCCATGACCTTACAGCCATTACTGTCACTTGATAAATCATAAGTATAAGTAGTATTACACGTTTATATGACAAAATAATCAAATGTCAAAATAAGGAGGAGGTAGACTCCAAAATAAACAGTGAAAGTGCTTGATATATAACAGTAGCACAATTCTTGAAGATACCTATAAATTCTAGTTATCAAATGTTTACTGGACATCTAATACCTTAAAAGGTTGTGTTTAATGGTGATACTTAAAGATTAGCATAAAGCAAAATATATACGTTTGCAGTGCCCAGAATGATTGAAACATGGGCAGGTGATAAAAGTTGTGCTAGATCCGAGTACAAATACGATGAAAAATGTAAAGATAATACTAGTTTTCTCTAGGGACGTGACAGTAGACTTGATACAGGAGGCAATTTTTAAATCTGGATGCTAACAGAGTAGGCTAGAATGCAGGTGAAACTATAAACCCTTCAGTGCATGTGAAAATGCAGTAAAGTTCAAGAACTAGTTTACTAAGAACAAATACTCTAAAGCTTAGAGTATTTGGCTTAGGGGACCTGGAGTCAGGCAATGATTATTTTAATATAATACTAAGCTACAGAAGTTCAGTTCAGCTATTTGAGAGAGATACAGATATAGGTCCATAGATATCCTAGTCTCCTTATATATTAAATAAAGAAGATGGAACACTATCACTCTTTTTTCTTATCTATTGTAATATAATGAGGGAAAATTCCATAGAATGTATCCCCTTGTTGAGCATCTAATTTACTTAGTATTTTATTAGAAACAACCACAGCTGTCATTTACTGACAAATGTAGAAAAGCATGATATTTTGTAACTAATTAGTTAGATAGATAGATGATAGATACTCTGTGGACATATGAACAGTATAGTGGTGAATTATAAGTATTTCATAAACTGAATCCATAGTAACAATGGCTATTTTAGATTTAAAAAGCTAGATATATATGCCGGGCGTGGTGGCGCACACTTGTAATCCCCTCGCTTGGGAGGCGGAGACAGGAGGATCGCGCAGGTTCGAAGCCAGCCTTGCTGGCTTAAGAAACCTTGTTTTCAAATAAAAATATAAAATAGGTCTCGGAGTGTAGCCCAGAGGTAGAAGGGCTTCCAGGAAGCCTATAAATTTGTTTTCTTCCGTGTGAAGAGATGACCAAACTGCTCTGAGTGACAAAATGTTGTCTAGGTAAAGCCTCACAAAAGATTCTAGTCTTTTAATTCCCATTGAGAATTAAGAATGTCATGAAGATCAAGAAATGTGCCCCAAACAGGCACGGTGGTGCACGCTTATAATCCCAGTTCTTGGGAAACTGAGACAGAGGATCAAGGTTTATAGCCAAACTCGGCCACTTAATGAGACCCTCCACAATTTAGTGAGATCCTGTTTTAAAATAAAAAAAAAATAAAAAATAGGCTTGGAGGTGTTAGCTTGGAGGTAGAGCCTCTGGGTTCAATTCCCAATACCTCAAAAAATAATAGAAAAAAATGTTATTAAACATACATATGAACTTTTCATAATAATTATAAACACACACACACACACACACACACACACACACACACACACATATATGTAATTTTATTTCTGGTGGCCTGAATACTGGTCTCTATAAAATGCTACCATATAATTTTAGTTTAAAGTAGTGTTGAATATATTTATAGCAAATTTGCACATAATTAGTACAAAAGTTGTTTTTACTAAATTAGATTATAAAAGTTAAAAGTAGATAAATGAGAACCTAATAAGAAATATTTATTCTGATATAATGAACTGAGACCCATAGTTAAATTAGAAAGAGAATAAAAGTGAAGTCTTGGCTGGAGCAGTATGCATACCTTTAATCCCTGTACTTGGAAGGCTGAGACAGGATTACAAGCTCAAGGCCAGCCTTAGCAACTAAGCAAGACCCTGACAACTTAGTGAGATAATTTCAAATTAAAAATAAAAGTGAGCCGGGCTTGGTGGCACATGCTTGTAATCCCAGCATTGAGATCGGAGGATCACGGTTCACGGACAGCCTCAGCTACTTCGTGAAGCCCTCTGCAACTCAGTGAGACCCGGTTTCAAAAGAAAGAATAAAAAATAGGGCAGGGGTGTAGCTCAGAGGTCGAATGCCCCTGGGTTCCATCCCCAGACCCATAAAAAAATAAATAAATTAATTAATTAATTAAATTAAAAATGTCTGGGGGTGCATATTGGAGGCAAAATATCCCTGGATCCAGTCCCCAGTACCTCCAAAATGAAAAGTCTTACTTATATAGAAAGGTGGCACATGCTAGTAATTCCAGTGTTTGGGAGGCTGAGACAGGAGGATCATAGTTCATGGCCAGCCTCAGCTACTTAGTGTGGTACAGCAACTTAGTTTGACCCTGTTTCAAAATAAAGAATAAAAAATTGGGCTGCGAGTATAGGTTGGAAGTAGAATGCTCCTGGGTTCAATCCCCAGAACCACAAAAAAAGAAGCTAAAATTACTATCTCTTATAAATAAACAATAGAAATTCCATTTGCTCACTAAATAATTTAGCAGTAAATTCCTTCAAGGTAGATATATGACTTTCTTGTTCCCTATTAAAACCTAGTCTAGTGACAGTAATTAATAAGTCCTTACAACATTTGAACTTCACTGAAATTTTAGTGAGCCAACTTGTACAATAACTTTATATCACTGCACTTATAATCTGCTTCTTTAAATTATAGTCTTTAGGATAAGGATACAGGAAGTCTGGATGTCTTAGCAAGGCACAGATCCAGTTTGCAATTTCAAGGTAGAATTCAAGGAACCACATCTAAGAGGTGAACTGACAGTAATTGTAACATTGAACATTTTAAGCTTTATTATAATTATTCGACACATACCGTTTCATAGGTAAATGGAGTTCTGTGAATAAAAAATACTGTACATTAGCATGGGGTATGTGACCTCCAAAATTTAGAGCACTTGAAGCAAAAAAGCAGATCTCTCCAAAATAAGAAAGAAAAATTGAAAAGAAGGAAATAAATGAAATGAAAAGAAACCCTGATTTGTGTGGTTTACAAATTTTAACAGTGCAATCGTTCCATTATGGGAATATCAATGTTAAAATACCAAGCCACCCTTTAGAGCTGGTATTAGCTCTAACATACCACACGCTCATAGCTGATGGGTTATAGTAGCACACAGCATATGCTTAATAGATACTTAATAAGTAAATCTGAGATTGTAACTAGCAATTGAGAATATGTTTGTAAGTAGCCTGGAATTAAAAAAAAAAACAGCACGTGAGCAATTTCTAGATAGTCACAGTGTTCTTACATGGGGAAACAATTCCATTCATTCTAAGTAGTTCTGTACAGTTTATCTAGGACCACAGTTTGAAGTTATGTAGAGAAAAAAATCTCAGTTTCTGTATAAAAGAATATTTTTGAACAACTAGCTGAAGCTACTTTATAAAATAGTGAAAAACTTAAGAAAATCCTTTAAACAACATGAAATTAACCAACTGTCTTAAAAAATCTCATAAGGATATTCTACTTTGAACAAGGAGCTGGCTTATCTAACTCAGTGGTTTTAAATTCTTACTACTTATTAGTATATGGAAAGCAACATTTTTTTAGGGTTCTTCAACTGATTCAAATATGTAGAAATAAAAAACATTGATTGGCAAAATTATTGTGTGGGTTTATGTGCACTACTGTTATGTTATGGACAATTAAACATAAATAATAAAAACAATATACAAATTTGAAATAGTTTTCAATGTGAAGGTCATGGTAAAGCCTTCTTCATGAGCTTGAAAATTAAAGTAAAATTTTCAATACTCAGAGAAAGAATTTAGCTGATCCAACAGGGTTAATAGAAGGCTAAATCAATGAGGCAAAAAGCAAAGACTCAAGGATTTCTTTCAATTAAGCAATATAGATGTAATTTCAAACAAATGGGGCTCTATTCTACAGGTTTGGCATAAATAAGGACATTGACTGACCGAAAGAGAAAATAAAGGTTATTGGCCAAAATATAAATAATAAAAGTGTAACAATGAAGTGTGCATGCTTTTACAATGCCTATATTTCCACATGATACAATCTCTGTAATAAAAATTTCAAGAGTCTCTAGGCTCAGAGCCAATAGTACTTTTTTCCTGAAAACTTCTCCAAAATGAGACATTTTGCTACATCATCTAAATTGCTTTAGTTCCTATCTTCACTAACACAAGTCTTATTTTGCCAGGTGGCTTGTCTGCCAAGAGACAGGCACAGTAAACTCCACAAAAGTAAGCTTTGGATAGCACTGGGTATTCATGTCTAGCCCAGCTCCTGGAAAATAATAAACTCATATGTACATATTTGTTTAAAATACTACTCAAATATCATAGAAATAGCCACATTTTGTGATCCTCACAGAATTCGTAATTCACAGTGTGAATTAATAGATTAGAATTCTCTTAGCTATAACCTTAAAATTTTATTCCTCAAAGCCATTTGGTCTCAAAAAAAAAAATCTAGACCTGCAACAGAGAATTAGATGCCACTAGATTTTTTAAAATCTAAACTAATCATCATTTTGTTTCCACATGAGCGAATCCCTTCTACGATGTTGTTCTTTTAGTTACTCATTACCCATTATTATAGATACATACATGATCTCTATACTCTGCACACTATAAAAATTATTTTAACATGAGAAGGAGGGAGGGGGAGGGAATGGGTGGGAACTGTGGAGGGGCCACATGACCAATGTGTGCATGTATGCCTCTACTATCTTGTACTCCATTAAGATATATGACTACAATGCACCAATGCTATAAATAAACATATATAGACACTGACACATGTGGGTTAGTTTTTAATTGTTTGAGTATTCTATTTTATAATTAATATTTTGTATTTAAGATAAATTCAAACTACCCAAAACCCTCTCCAATTCACCCCTCCTATGGCCTATTTCAGAGACTCAAAAGGAAAATTATATTTGCTTGTCTATATTTTCTAGTCACTTGTTTAATTCCCTGCAAATTGATGTATGCCTCCACTATTTTCCTGAGTCGACTCATTAAATGGCCAAATCCAATACTCTTCCCCAGCCCACTTTGTTTTTTAGCCTTTAATGTCTACAGTGCTGTGTATCTTCCCCTCCTGCTTGGGTTCACCTGTCCTTCCTACAGTGAACACCTATGGCTCCCTTCCAATCTCAGACACTTGTTCTTTCTTCCACTTCCTGTTTCCTTCATTAGGCCTGAGACTACTGTTCACTTTTAGAAATGATTGGCACTTTTATTCTTGTATTCTTTATAATCCCCTCAAGGCTAAAAAAAAAAAAAAAAAAAAAAAAAAAAAAAAAAAAAAAAACCATGCAAGAAGTTACTTAAGTGCAACACTGCTGTGTGGATTAAATAAGTTAATTTTTTTTTAAATATCTAAGTATATGCCACTCATTCAGTAGACGAAAACTATTATTATCTTTCCCAGACACCAAAACATACATATACATTTTCTATGGTTTATTAAATTTTAATGAAAAAATTTTACTCTATCATCTCAAACTTAATCTCTAAAACTGGACTGATGGCATGCACCTACAGTCCCAGTACTTGGGAGGCTGAGACAGGAGGATTGCAGGTTGAAGACTATCTTCAGCAATTTTTCGAGGCCCTCAGCAAGTTAATGAATTCTTGTTTCGAAAAAATTAAAAAGGAGCCGGGGGTGGTGGCGCACACTTGTAATCCCAGCATTCAAGAGGCTGAGACTGGAGGATCGCGATTCACGGACAGCCTCAGCTACTTAGTGAGGCCCTCTGCAACTCAGTGAGACCCGGTTTCAAAATAAAGAATAAAAAATAGGGCAGGGGCTGTAGCTAGGAGGTCGAATGCCCCTGGGTTCCATCCCCAGACCCGCAAAATAAATAAATAAATAAATAAATAAATAAATAAATAAATAAATAAAAATTCAAAAGGGCTAGGGATGTAGCTAAAAGTAAAACATCCCGGGTTCAATTCCCAGTATCAAATAAATAAGCAAATCCACCATAACCCCCAAAGCTCAAGAAATAAAACCAATAATTAATTAAAGAGATAATATTAAACCAAAAAGTGCTTATAAAAGTGATGGCCCCAAAATGAAAGGAGATATTTTGCAGATATTCCTCTGAGGACGAATATCTTGTATAAACAAAATATTAAAAGCTTTAACATTAAATAAAATAAATAAGTAATTTAATATAGATATGAACACTTGAACAAAATAGATACTTTAAAAATAATAATAAGTAAATAGATAATAAATAAAATAGATAATAAATAAAAATAAAAAATAATTAATAAATGGCCAAAACATACATGAAAAAATGTTCAACATCATTAGCAATCAGGGAAATGTGGACTAAAACTATGCTGACATTTCATCTAACCCCAAATAGGATGGCAGTCATCAAGAAGTCAAACAATAAATGCTGGTGAAGTTATGAAAAATAGGAACATTCCGATACTGTTTTTGTCGCTGTAAATTAGTACAGCTGCTATGGAGATCAGTATGGAGATTCCCTGGAAAATTAGGAATGGATTCACCATATGATTCAGTTATAGCATTTCTGGGTATTATTCCAAAGAGACTAAAACCAAAATATTAGATTAATACATGCATATCCATGTTTATAGGAACATAATTCACAATATCCAAATTATAGAAACAATGCAGGTGTCCATCAATAAATGAATGGTTAAGGAAAATGTTTTAGAATGGTATATATACATTATTAAGTTTTATTAAGTCATAAAGAAGAAAAAATTATATGTTTGAAGAAAAATGGAAAGCTCTGAAGTGCATCATGTTAAGGGAAATAAGGTCGACTCAGAGAAGAGTTGTATATTTTCTCTCATCTGTGGAAACTAGAGAGAAAAAAAAGTCATGAAAGTAGAAGGGAGCGGGCGTGGTGGCGCACGCTTGTAATCCCAGCATTCGGGAGGCGGAGACAGGAGGATCAGGGTTCGCGGCCAGCCTCAGCTACTTAGTGAGGCCCTCTGCAATTTAGTGAGAAACTGTTTCAAAATAAAGAATAAAAAATAGGGCAGGGGCTGTAGCTCGGAGGTCAAATGCCCCTGGGTTCCATTCCCAAACCCGCAAAAAAAAAAAAAAAAAAAAAATAGAAGGGATAGCATTGGGGTAGAGAAAAGGGATAAGCAGGAAGGAGAAGAGGAGGTATTAAAAAATGAAAGTGATAAATCATTTTATTTTTATATTTTATTTGGAAACAGGGTCTCTTAAGCCAGTGAGGCTGGCTTCAAACCTGCGCGATCTTCCTGTCTCCGCCTCCCAAGCACAGGGATTATAAGCGTGTGCCACCACGCCTGGCTAAATTATTTTATATTTATATATGAATATGTATACTTGCATATTCATAAATGTTAATATAAATGCATATTTATATATTAATATATACAATTAATATGTGCCAACCAAAATATAGCATACTTCCATTCTTAAAATAGAATAAAAGTAATTGTGAAAAGCATAACGATCCAAAATTATTCAAAACTCATACAATATCATTTTCATTTTGGTCAGAGTTGCCATATGCTGCAGCTGCTTCTCATAGTCAGTTTTCCTCCATAATTTTAACATGACTTGGATATTAATAAAACAAATCATAAAAATCTCTTTAAATGCCAAACAACATAATGAAAATGGTTGTAAAATAGTAATGCAAAATACAAAGTGTCTATTAATGAGTCTATTCAAACCAGGCATGGTGGCATAGGAAGGTAATCCAAGTCTTTGGGGGGATGAGACAGAAGGATCACAGGTTTGTGGTCTGTGCATGGTAAATTTGGAAGTCCCTGTTTCAAAATTTTAAAAAGCAGCTAGGGGTTTTGTTCTGTTTTGTTTTGCTTTTTGCGGGTCTGGGGATGGAACCCAGAGGCATTTGACCTCCAAGCTGCATCCCCTGCCCTATTTTTATTCTTTATTTTGAAACAGGGTCTCACTAAGTTGCAGAGAGCCTCACTAAGTAGCTGAGGCTGTCTGCAAACCGTCATCTTCCAGTCTCAGCCTCCCGAATGCTGGGATTACAAGCGTGCGCCACCATACCCAGCTAGGGTTTAACTCAGAGGTAGAAATCCCCTGGGTTTAAACTCCACCACCACATAAAAATGCTTCTCTTTACACCTACATGCTGTAAACCTTTTAAGTTCTTCAGTATAAACAGGAATCTAAGAGTAGCAGGTGTATGTTTCTATTACACTTCACAGAATGAAAAAATGAATGTAAATCAATTCAGAGTATTTGTCCAAATAGTTTCCTTTTTACTAGGTCTTAGTTTTTTCATATTAGGACATTGATAGAAAAATTAAATCATTAGAATATTTCACTTTTATGAGTTGAGTAAATTGTATTGCAATCCATTTTCAAGATTAATCAAAATGATGACTTGATTTTAAAAGTAGGACAAACTACAGCGCAAATCCTTCTCTGAGAAATTTTTTCTACTCCATTTTGTTGTTTGTGGTGGTGGGTTTTTAAGAGTACAGAATTTTTATACCTATATGTCATATTTTTACAGCTATTTTCTGTCGCTTGGCAAGAACATTAAAATGTAACAGTAGTTTTCACTAGGCCGTCTCATGCAATCCATTAAAATTTTAAAGTTGAAAACTTGGCATTGGAAATTATTGCATCTTTAAAACAAAATGTCAGATTCATTCATGCTGAGGAAAACTATTTTAATTCTATTTCTATAAACTATGCCAGCCCTGCAAATAATCACTCACCCTAACCCAAGCACTGAAGACTGATTTTTATTTTATTTTGGTACTACTCGGGTTCCTGGAAACCCTTCTACCTCCAGGCTACACTCCCAGACCTATTTTATACTTTTTTTATTTGGAAACAGGGTCTCTTAAGCCAGCGCAGCTGGCTTCGAACCTGCGTGATCCTCCTGTCTGGCCTCCCAAGCGCGGGGATTACAAGCGTGCGCCACCACGCCCGGCGTCTGAAGACTGATTTTAACATCTCAACTTTCCCTGTGCTGCTGAAACAACAGGGGAAGAATACATTTGCTGAAATATACCACTTCCTTCAGTGTTGCTTCCTTCCCACTTAAGCAATAAGTTAGTCAAAACAAAGCAAGTGAAGGGCAAAACCCTCACTTAACATCTAAGAATATTCCATTATGTAACTGCATACTCTAAATCATTTATCTGGTAGCGGCACTATTGTTTTTCTTAAGCTATTTTGTTACAGCAAAATGAGTCAGGTTAAAAAAAATATGACTTAATAAATACCTCTAGTATTCTTGAATCAAGAATAAGGAGGGAAGTTAAGTCATAGGCTGCATAAAGTACCCAATAGGCAAAGTCTGTACTTACTATGTGACTTTAAATGCATCAACATACAAATACAAATCATAATGCAGAAAGATAAACATCTCTCATAATTATCCTATATCATTGGATTCCCTAAAGATAAAATAAGCATGGAAAGAAAACTAACATATCAACTTCAAGTAGCTATCAATATCCAGCTAAGCACCGGTGACTCTTATAATAAAGCATCTTGTACTACTGTCATTCCTCACAAATAAATCCATGCCAAAGAAAACGATTGAAACGAGAAATAACAAATTCATGTTTAATTTTTCAAACAGAAGAAAACAATTCACGAAGTAAATATTGTACCAAGAAAATGAAGGAACAACTTTGACAAGTCGTAAAGTAGCAGAAATGCAAAGTCTTTGAAATGCAATGCATGGAATTTTAAAGACCAGCTCTGACTCCCACAGTTTAAATACATACAATAAAGTAGAAACACAGGAATAAGGAAAAGCCATGAAGAAATTATAGATGGATAAATAAGTCTTATTTCTCATGACCTGAGAGACAATCTTAATAGAAACAATGTTTCAAAGAGAATATATCAGAAGCAAAACTGGATTATATCTAACATTTGGCATAGTTTTATATCTTAAAGAAAATGTAAGTTCGTAAGAATGTTAGCTTAGGAAAGAATTGTTGTGACAACTTGAAGAATATAAATATCGAAATTAATAGAGGTAAACAATTGCCATATAGCAATGGATCTCCCAATATTCAGAAATATAACCTAGGTAGAAAAAACATTTCAGATTTTCAAATGGATTTTAAAAGGACAAGCAAAAAAGTAATTAGAATATTAACATAGAGTAGGTTGAATGCTACAAAATTAAACCAAGTGGTAAATTAGAAAAGATCAAGGGAAAGCTAAAACTCAGGATATTATATCAACTTAATAGCATTAATAATCTAGCTAAGAAAAGTAAAACAATAAACAAAATAATATTTTAAATGCCATTAAGTAGTAGGTAAGTTAATATTCCGTTGAATTTTCGACTAACTTAAACAACCAAAATTTATTAAAATCTACCTAGAAAGCAATTAGGTAAGGGTCCAATTTTATTCTTTTCCATGTAATTATTATTTTTCAACAATATTTAGTTAAAAGATTATTATTTCCACCACCAAATGTTTGTGGAAACCTTGTCAAAAATAACTGGACAATATAGGGAAGAATTTAGCTCTAGGCTTGTATTTAACTCCAATGGTTTATATATCTGCCTTTATAACAGTACTACACTGTTTCAATTATTGTAGCTTTATATGGTTTGAAATCAGAAAATATATGTCTTCTAGCTTTGTTCTTTTTCAAGATCGTTTTGGGTATCTAGAATCCATATTCCATATTAGGATAGATTTTTTTCTGAAAAATAAATATATAAATATATGATAGTTTCACCTAAAAAAATAGAAAAAAATATTCTCTGGTAAGAAAGAAAGCAAAAAGAAATATTGAAATGTTATCTTTAAGTCATCAAAAGCTTGGTATCAGACAAATGAAACTGTTATGTGAGATTATCATTGTTAATTTTGGATAAATTGCTATAATACTAGATGTCAACCACTAAGCCAAGCATGGGAAGGAGGGATGGGGAGAGAATGGGGTGGGGATTGGGTGGGGGCTGAATGGGTGATGTGTGCATGTATGTCTACAAAAGTTTGTATCCCACTATAATGTATGAATACAGATCACCAATAAAAATTAAAAAAAATTCCATAAAGATATAATATTGCTGAGAATACAGGCTTTGACCTCCTCTATTTTTCTGTTACTTGAGGAAGATAGAAAATGCATGAATTATTTGAGTGTAGCACATATTAAGGTAAAAGCTATAATTCTAATGCAAATGTAATTTACTGTAGATTTAAGGAAAATTGAGTTAAAATTCAACTAGAGAGCATCTAGAGAATTGTATCAGGGGAAGGAGAGATGGCATTTCTACAAGATTAAAATCCAGGGATTATATTTTAAACTAGGAACCATTTAGTGCAAATGCAGAGTTAAGAAAGCATAAACTCCACTACTAAAATTGAGCCACATGGCTTCAACAAAGTGATTGCAACATATATAGTTTGAATAAGAGCTTATGTATGAAATACACTGAATTTTAGAATGATGTTTTAAAAACACCAAAATATCAAAATTCACTCTAGAAATAATAGCAATAGAATGAAAAAAAAACATGCATACAAAAACTCATGACAAATATAGGACATTTGAAGAGTAACGTTCTATCAGTAGTACTTAGTGTTAATAAATTGAATTCTGTCCTCTTCGGAATCATTAATTCCACTATGTCCTCTCTATACTTTGAAGCCACTAAGTTGTTAAAGATTATATATAGGTAGCAGTTTCCTCTGGAGTTTATGCTCAGCCCCAAAAAGTTATTATCTAATTTAAACTTACTCAAGAATAATATTGTGAAACAAAACAGAAGTTAGAAATCATTAATGGTCCACAAACAATGGCAATAATGTCAATTAGAACTTTGTCTCCAACAGGAAACAGGCTTACTCAGAGACATTTGGTCAAGAGCAACCATCTCCAGGATTATAGGGAATCACTTTCTCCCCATAACTTTTCTGCCTGCTAGAAATCTGGGGACATCTTGACAAATATTGGGTTGGTTGAGTGGGGATAAAATAAAATGCTACTATATAAAAAAGTAAGCAATGACTTAAAAGGTATTATGCCTATAAAATATTTGTCTGTATACATACATAATTTGAATATAAATTTGTATATTCTTTATATGTTATTTGCATATATTGACATAACTTACATATAATTTACAGATATATTTGTGAACATATGTATGTTTGTAAATAGTATCTATATTTGTTTAAATATAGATTTGTAAATAATATCATCATATAGTCAGGTTTAAGAATATTTTATAGTAAAAGCTAATTATATATACTTTTTAAAGCTTACCACATGGAAGCATAACATAAGCATTACTAGCCACGTCATTTAAAAATTGTTTGCAGAAATCTTGTGCCTGAAAAGCTCTACTTGGTGATGGTGGAGATTTACAAAGGGCTAGATAAAAGTATGGTGCCTCTTCAAAGTCATTGGGTCTGGAGTGTCACCCTCTTAGATGTTCTATTTTCTTCTTTATAACTACCAGAAAACTGTTCAAATTATAAATTTATAATAAAACTCACATTTTCTTCTCATCGTAGCCATCCTCCTGTCTAACTCACATACAGCTCTTTATAACAGCACTCACGAAAGTTTATTGAAAATATTTGTTCATTAACTTGTTTCCATTAAAATCAATTGTGAAATTTCCTATGAAATACAAATGTCACTCTTTAACTCTTATTTTTTATTCCCACAATTTTAATAGTAGGTTTAAACATAGCTAACTGAAGAAATGCTTATAGAAGTAAAAATGTCACAAAACTCCCATTAAAACTAAAAATTTACATATTCTAATTTCAAATAACATCATATGAGTATGCTTTGAAAACTAGTAAAAAAATTAATCATTGAGACATGTAGTAGAAATTGTAGATCTCAAATAATATTATAAAATATAAGGTAGAAAAATATGATGACCCAAGTAAGAGTAAGGAACAAATGAGAAAATATTAAAATGGAGGTGCAGGTCTGTAATCCTAGTACTTGGGAAGCTGAGACAGGAGCATTGCAGGTCATAGTGCAAAAAAAAAAAAAAAATGTAGCAAGAACAAACTAGCCACACCTTATATAACATCAAATGTAAAACATTGCCTTAAATTTAAAAATAACAAAACTTGTGTAATTACAAATTATAATAAACCCTCTTGTAAGCACTGGGTAAATGAGAGGTTTTCATATTTTTCTGGCATTTCTTTTTGCTCAGTGAGAATCATGAATTAAGGAAAGATATTCATTTCTTTTACATTTTAATAAATTAATTCACAGAAAGTTTTTCATGAAATCTGAACTATTAACAAAGGATATATGTGAATACAAAATGAAATCTTGTACATACATTGCGGTTATTACCCCCAACCTCTTTTTAGTTTGTAAAGAGGAAATATTACAATATCAAAGGCCTTAAACGTACCACCTACCTATAATATTATGACACCTAATTTTTTGGACATTATACATTTTTTATTTCATTCTTATACCAAAATGCCTTAATAAAACATCCCATAGAGTATGTCCAAACAATAACATGAAGCCTTCCCCCAGCAGTCTAATAAGCCTGACCTTTCTGAATTGCGACCGCTGGGTTCTCCTGTTTCTATTGCCTTCCCTTCATCTTGCAGCATGTAAAATAAATTTTTCATATCCATAAATACTTATTTCAGGAATAGAAATACTCTTATACATATGAACGAGCTCAGAAATCATCTCAAACTATGTAGTATTTTTTTTCTCTCCAAGTAATGAAAGAAGCAAGATCAGGCTTAGTTTGAAATTGATGATAAATACTTTCCTTTGCTTCACTAAAGTTACCTTTTCTAAATAGCTATATGTAGCCCATGACATCATGACTGTAAATATATACATTTAATTTGCTTTTTTAAAAAAGAAGAAATTAATTTTCACTAATTACTAGCCAATTTCCTCTAAGTTGTTTATTCTATCTTCCTAAAAAGCTTAGTATATCTATCACTCCAGATCAAGATGCTTAAATGATAGGTACTCAATGTCTACAGCATTGTGATCGATATGACTCAGGTAAAAATGAATATTGGCTTCTTTACTCACCATGAAGACTAGAAAAAAATGAAGAAGCAGGAGAATTAGAAATTCTTAATGATTCAACTTTCTGAGAGAAGTGTTTTAACAATTCCTCTAGAGAAAAAACTGTTAAGAAATATAGGAGACAAAATTCATAAATCATAAAAGTTTGTTCTTCAGTATACAATTAATAACATCTTTTCATTTTATAGTCACTTTTGATAAAACTTTGTTGACTGTGTTTAATGCAAGTTTTAAAAAGTACGTAAAGTACGTATAACTGATTTTCCTCTTTTATCCAAACCCTTCTCTCACAGGACATGTCGAGTAGGCCTGAGTAGGCCTAGGTCACTTGATCGAAACCTGGACCTACTTACTGTTTTATTTAAGTCAAAGCCAGCCAAGGTCACTTGATCGAAACCTGGACCCACTTACTGTTTTATTTAAGTCAAAGCCAGCCAATCTGGTATCCTATAAGTTTGAAAATAAACAGTGACTGTGTTGCAATAAATTTTGGAGACCTGCAAGTGTTTTCTGCACATGTTCCTGGTTAAGATTTTGAAGGAGCAGCCAGGCATGGTGGCACAGGCTCCTAAACCTAGTGCTTGGGAAGCTGAGACAGGAGGATCGCAGGTTCATGGCCAACCTCAGTCCTTAGTGAGGCCCTCTACAACTTAGTGAGACCCTGTTTCAAACTAAAGAATAAAAAAATAAGGCTGGGGATGTAGTTCAGAGGTGGAATGCCCCTGGGTTCAATCCCCAGTTCTGGGAAAAAAAAAAATCAAAAGATCATGAGCAGAAACCAAATCCTTTCCCAGGAAGCTGGCCTATAAAAGTAGGGAAGCAACAGGCAAAGGGACAATGTGGCCCTGAGAGCGTGAGAGGGAGATGAAAGGGAAATGTTTTTAATGGCTTGCTAGTGTTCAAGAAGTCTGGCTGTACATCGTGCACGCATCTTCTCTGAGGTTCTCTTGGGCACTACACTGGATGAGATAGCTGGAGAGCCAGTCCACTGTGTTTTAGGAAAGCAGTCCTTTTTGTAGAAATGCTGTTATATGTAAATTGTTAATGATACTTTGAAAATAAAGTTGTAACTTAAGAAGGACACCGGCCTTAGTTATGATTGTTCTTGTAATATAGCCTTGTGAAATATAAAGGACCTATTTTCACCTGTTTTTTTTTTTTAAATAGAAGAATCTTAAAACAATGTTTGGGGTGTTGATGGAACCAAGTCAACATGTCCTGAAAATTACCCCACATTCATTAGTATGGGATTTAAATAAGCCTGGTTAATCCTGTGTATTTTGAAGAATATTTAAAATTTATGGTGTGATACCTAGAAATTTATTTCTTTAGTTACATCAACTTAAGTAATAGGATGCAGTTTACTCAGAGCATTTTATCTTAAGCTTCTGACTTTACTATGTTTATCAAATAAGTCAGAGAAGATAGTCTACATAGATATGGAAATGCATGGCTTAGATTTTCCATTTACTAATCCACAGTTTGAGTCTTAGAAGTAGGAAAACTTTTATATTTTGGCACTAATAAACCATAAATCTGTTTCTTGCGCATTAAATTACCATTATGTCACTAACAAATAAGCTTTACAGAATTTAAAAAAGGGAAAAGATTACATAGCTGTCACCTAGAATGTTGGTAAAATTTTCAGAATTACATGAATAAACTGAACAATATATTTTGGGATAATGAGAAAAATAAGTTATTATAACATATGAAATTTGTTGGCTGCCCTAACTTTGTAGAGAAAATCATTCTATTAAATTCTTAGGTAGCAAAAATGGCATCGAGACAATGCCAGTATTTCACTTGTTAATTACTTAAATTCCATTTTATCATTCTTTCCATCACAAATTAATAAAACATATCTACTTGTTGAAAAATTGTGTTTTACCAACATGCCTCCAATTAAAGATAAGAAATAAAGAAGAAGGACATGTTAGGGCACAACTTAAACCCAGTAGTTGGGAGGATGAGACAGTAGGATCGAAGTTTGAAGACCAGTCTCAGCTGAGGGTGGATCTATAAAGTTGAAATCCCCTGGGTTCAATACCCAGTATCACAAATCACCATCATCCAAGGAACAGGAAGGAAGAAAGGAAGGAAGGAAGGAAGGAAGGAAGGAAGGAAGGAAGGAAGGAAAAACTATGGCAGAATCTTTTATAGTTTTATTTGGATTTTCTTCTTGCTCTTATCCTCTATTGATCTTAATAAGTTAGTCCAGACCTTATTTCATATGAATCATAAAATGAAGGGGCAAATATTTGAATTTCAATTGAAAGTGTTAGGAAGCCAGGGAGGAGTTCTGAAGCAAGACCTATTGGGGCGGGGGGAATAGTAAGAAGTTCACTGAGTAGTTGGGAGCTAATAAACATTTTAATTGATAATTGTAAAGAAAAATTAGATTCAATCAGATTGCAAAATGTTGTCTTTCATTATACTCTGTCAAATAATTTCTATGTTATACTTGTCTATCAGAGGACAGAATAAAGATTTAAAATGTATTATGTGTAAGGGAAGGTGTTATAAAATGTTCTTAACACATGCTAGATGGTCCTCAACACATGATTGATGATTTTGAATGAGTATATGTCAATAAGTTCAGAAATGATAAGTAAGCTACTGGCAGTTTTGTGGAAAAAATTTAATGACTTCAGTATCCTTCACAACATAAATTATGCCAATGAAATAATATTAAATTTAAGATAATTATAATCTAATAAATACATAATAAACTAACTTTGACTTTTACCATTAGAAACTTATGGAAATAAGTTGATATTTACATGAAGTAGCGCACATTATATAACCTGTGCAGCATCTCCTAATATTTTGTCAAGTCTTAGAAAACATAGCTTTTGAAAGAGTTGAAGTTATATTTTAGTGTTTGTAAAATGGAGATTTTCTATCATTTTTGCAGAGGTTGGAAACAAGAAGTAATTATCTTCAAATTATTTAAAATGGCTGATTTTGAAAGACTCCAGCATTGGTAATACATAAAAATTAAGTTCAAAATATCACTTCAGATATTTATCTATTCATATATTAGTGAACACTGCCAGGATATTACAGAGGTTAAATATTTCTGACACTTTTTGATTAAACTGACTTTAAGAATCTCTATTTGACTTCCTTTTAACAAATATAATAGATCAATTTATAGATTAAAAAAAAGAAATTTTAAGCCAGAAAAAGATACTGAACATGAGAAATATCCACCAAACCTTCATAGTAAATGTCCATATTTGCAATCCAGTTAACAGTATATAAAGTTTCTATTCTCTCACATCCTCTGAAGCATTTATTATTGTTTATGTTCTTGATGATTTGCATTATAGCTGGAGTTAAATGGAATCTCAGTGTAGTTTTCATTTGTATTTTCCTGATTGATTGTTAATAGTGTATACATTTTTCATATATTTGTTGGTCATTTCTATTTTTCATCTGAAAACTGTCTATTTAGTTCAATTGTCCATTAAATGTCAAGTTTTTTGAGTTTGTTTTGTCCATTCAGACTCTTAACTCTTTGCTGCCCCAAAGCTTTCTAATTTGATACTATTTCTTTTATTGATTCTTGCTTTTATTTCCTGAGCTTTTTGAGGCAGGTTTTGTTGAGGAAATTTCTACCAGTAACTATATGTTGAAAAGCTAGTTCTATGTTTCTTCTATTAATTACAAAGTTTCAAGTCTACTTTATAGGTCTTTGATCTGTGTGTGAGTGTGTGTGTGTGTGTGTGTGTGTGTGTGTGTGTTCCTAGAGATAGAACCCAGGGGTTTTCTACCTCTGGGCTACACTTCCAGACCTATTTTATATTTTGTTTGGAAACAGGGTCTAAGTTGCTGAGGCCGGCTTTGAACCTGCAGGATCCTCCTTTCTCAGCCTCACAGGTACTGGGATTACAAGTGTGCTCCACCACACCTGGCTGGTGGAATGCCCCTGGGTTCACTCCTAATCCTCCCAAGTACTGGGTGAGCATGGACCACCACATCTGGGACATCTTCCAGTCCATGTCGAGTTGACTTTGTGTAAGCCAAGAGATAGAATTATAACATCATTCTTCTACATATGCCTATCCAGCCTTCTCAGCATCATTTGTTGAAAAGGCTATCTTTTATCCAGTGTATGTTTTGGCTCCTTGGCCAAAAATGAACTGGCTATAAGTGTAAAGATTTGCCACCTCTATCCTATTCCACTGGTCCATGGGTATGTTTTTGTGCCAATACCAGGTTGTTTTTGTTGCTGTAGCTCTTTAGTGGTAAGATTTAAGATTAGGTATTGTGATTTGTATTGCTCAGAATTACTTGGGCTATTCTGGGTCTTTTGTTCTTCTATATGAATTTTCCTCAAAAGACTAGGAATGAAAACACCATATGATCCAGCTATATAACTCCTTGGGATCTTTCCCAAGGAATTAAAATAAGATTACTGTAGTGATATGTGCTTATCCATGTTATAGCAACATAAATCACAATAGCCAAATTTCGAAACCAACCTAGATGCCCATCAACAAATGAATGGATAAGAAAAATGTGCTATATACACACAGTGGAATTTAACTCAGACATAGAAAAGAACAAAATTATGTCATTTTTAGAAAAATGGATAGAAGTAGAGAATATTATGCTGAGTGAGACCAGCCAGTCTCAGAAAGTCAGGATCATATATTTTCTCTCATATGTAGAAGCTACAGAAAAAAAATAGAAAATAAAAAAGACTGTAGATAAAATAGGAGATATAACAGTAGAATAGTGGTGGTAAATTAGTAGAGGAAGGGGGAATAAAAAAGGAGGATTGATGAAGAAAATAGTTCAATCTCCTTATGTGTATAGAGAGAAAGGTTGGGGGAGGAAGGTGGATGTGGAAGGATATATACCAAGTGACATGTGCATGTATGTTTACATCACTTGGAACATCATTATATTGTATAATTATTATGTACCAATGAAAGTCTTTTAAAAGAATAAGAAGAGTATTAAGCATGAAATATAAATATAGGCAATCATAGACCTGACAGAATTTCATTTTTAAAAATTTATCATCTCTTCATACCTTTTTGGCCATTTGAATTTCTTCTTCTATGAACTGTCTGTTTAGTTGACTTGCCTATTTTTACTGTTAAAGTTTTCTTAGCAATTAATTTATTGAGTTTTCTGTATATTCTAGATACTAGTCCTCTATCAGAGGAATAGTTGACAAAATTCTTCCTTCATTCTGTCAGCTTTTTGTTGAGGTTCTTGATAGTTTCCTTTGCTGTATAGAAGCTCTTCAGTTTAATGCAATCCCGTGTATTGATCCTTCTTTTAATTTCTTATGCCTTAGGAGTCTCTTTGAGAATATTTTGACCTATGCCTATATATTGCAGTGTTGGACCTATGCCACTTCAAGGAGCTGCAAGGTCTCTGGTATGATTTCCAAGTCTTTGATCCATCTTGAATTGATTCTTGTGTGGGGTGAAAAAGTGGGGTTTATTTCCATTTTTCTGCTTATAGTTAACCAGATTTTTCAACATTATTTGTTGAAGAGGTTCAATATCATTAGCAACTAGAGAGAGAAAAATCAGAACTACCCTGACATTTTACATAACCGCAACTAGAATGGGAATCATTAAAAACACAAACAACAACAAATGCTGGCAAGGATGTGGAGAAGTAGGAACTTTAATAAATTGTTGATGAGATTGTAAATTAGAGCAACCACTTTGGAAAACAATATGAAGGATCCTCAAAAGAATGGAAACAACCCTACCATATGATCTAGCAATACCACTTCTAGGTATCTACCCAAAAGAATGAAAACCAAACTACCAAACTAACGCATGCATATCATGTTCATAGCTGCATAATTCATAATTGCCAAACTATGAAACCAGCTAATATGTCCAGCAACAGATGAACAGATTACAAAACTATGGGATATGTACACAATGAAATTTTACTCAGCCATAAAGAAAAACAAAATTATTTCATTTGTGGGGAAATGGATGGAACTGGAGAACATTATGCTAAGTGAGATTAGTCAGTTACAAAAAGTTAAAAATTGGAGGCTCTGCCTAATATGGGCACACTAGGGAGATAAAGGATCATAGAAGGAACTCTAGAGGAAGAAGAAAAATATAGATAAACAAATAAGGTGAGAGGGGAAGAGAGATATTCCTTAATATACATGATGTACATTCATAAACATATCAAAGTCAATCAGTAAACTAAATATGAGAAGGGGGGAAAGAATGGGGTGGAAATTGGGGAAGGGCTGAGTAATGTGTGCATGCATGCCTCTGTCATCTTGTGCTGCATTAAGATGTATGACTACAATGCACCAATAAAAATATTTAAACAAGAGCTGGGTGTGGTGGTGCATACTTGTAATCTCAGCACTTGGGAGGCTGAGACAGGACGATCCCACAGGTTCGAAGCCAGCCTCAGCTGCTTAGTGAGGCTCTCAGCAATTTAGTGAGACTCTGTTTCCAAATAAAATATAAAATAGGTCTGGGAGTATAGCCCAGAGGTAGAAGGCCCCTGGGTTCCACCCCCAGTACTACACACAAACACATACACACACACACACACACATTAAAACAAAAGAGTTTATCATTTGGGACCCTGAGACCAGAAGATCAAGGTTCACAAACAGCCTCAACTACTTAGTGAGGCCCTTGGCAACTCAGTGAGACCCAGTTTCAAACTAAAGAACAAAAAATAGGGCTGGGGGTGTAGCTTGGAGTTAGAATGTCCCTGGGTTCCATCTCAAGTACTGCAAGAGAGAGAGAGAATGAGAGAGAGAGAGAGAGAGAGAGAGAGAGAGAGAGAGAAAGAATTATCTTAGAAACTACACAAAGGTGGAAGCTGACACACAAATTCTAGGCTACATGTAAATTTGTTTACATGAAGCATTCAAATCGGTTCAGCTGGCTTAATTGTCCTTGGGTTTCCAAATGCATGTAAAAATGGAACAAATAATTTCTTCATAGTCAATCATTTAGTCACTTTAGTATGGAGCCAGTAAGTTCAAGGTACATTGTTTTCTCTCCAGGATGTTCACTGATGTGTATTTGCCAGTTCTCTTAACTTTTAGCCATTACCTTTGCAAATGTAGCTTCGAGAAGCACAGAGCTCAATATCAGAAACTACAAGTAGACTTATTACCAACATTTGGGAGAGTCAAATTATGTACTTCTGATAATGGATTTAGAAAACTCGTTTCTCCATGTAACAATACAGTTAAAAACTGAAAACCAAAATCAGTTCTAGAAATTACAACTTATCTAAGCTTAAAATATCCTTAATAGTATCTTATTATGCTTTACAGAAATAACACGGAATAGATTTTATTCACTTTTCTATATTAAAATTCTAAAGTACAACCTTAAACTAAAATGAGTTATTATAATAATAAACTATGTTAAACTATAGTGAATCATTATAGCAATAGTACTGACTTTAAAATGAAGAACTTAGGTGGTAATCAATCCATTTTAAATATTAATTAAATTTTGAGATGCATAATTGTAGGATGCATAATTACTGGTGTACCATCATCAATGACTTCAGCCACCTTTGGAGAAATCTTAGATCATCTATCAAAGCTGTCTGAAATAAGGCTATCTCATAAAAAGATAGCATTACATGCAAAAACATGCATAACATATGTGAGGATATTATTTATATACCTTAGCCTTAAAGTAAAATACATTCTCCATCAGATTAATGTTATAATAGAATATTATAGGAAGAGCTCTTACCTTTACAAAGTTATTTTGAATTAAATAAATCCACTTGTATGAAGTCTATTTTTATTTACAAATTTCTTTTGAAAGTGGGATCTCACAATATTTTTGAAAGGTCATAATTTAAACAACCTCATAGATATTTTAAACTATGTAATCATACTAATTCCTTTAAAAATTGCAGATATGAGGCAAAAGAAGACTTTATTTTTTTCTATTTACTTTTTATTTATTTTTTTATTGGTGCACTGTATTCATACATCATCATGGGATTAAAAAAAATTGTGTAGACATATGTGCACACATCACACAGTTAGCCCCTACCCCACACCATTCCCTCCCCCTCCCTCCTTCCCATGCTTGGCTTAGTGAGGAAGACAATTTTTTAATATTAAATATTATGAAATCAGTATGTATGGGAATCACACTATAATATTTGAACCATTTTCTGAACATTTTCATGCTACAAATTTAGTATAATTCATTATCTTTGCAAATTTCACTCCCATATTGAAGAGACTTTATAAATATTTCTTATACATTAAAATTGAAGAGAACTGCTTAATATTAATTGATTTTTGTATGACTACAATGCACCAATTTAAAAAAGAGTTTTTAATAACTGTATAATTGATACCTTTTTAAAATAATTTTATTTTCTTTATATACAAGCTATTTTCATTTTATGTGTGTGTTCTTACAGTTTTTTTTCAAACTTAATTGTTTCTTTGAATGGTTGTAGTCACTGTATATATGATGGTAAAACTACCATTTTTTACTTAATATTAGACATACTTGTATGTTTTTCCATAAATTCAACAATTAACATTACAGTTAACATTGCATCAAATTTATATGTTATATAACTATAAACCTTCCATTAGTCTTTTCATTTTAATATATGTTTTCTTTTTTGAGTAAAGCTGCAAATTATGTTTTTATTCTCAGTTTGAAAAACATTAAAATAAATTGAACCTTAGTATAAAAAATTAAACCTTAGTATAAAAAATTAAAATTAAAATTAAAGACTAATCTAAATGTACATTTTTAATAATTTAACATATTTTAAATTTGTATCACAGTAATACATGAAGTGAATCTTACAATGAAGTAATTTTTAATGCTATGATCTTCTAAATAAAAATATTTATCTGACTTACCAAGAAATATGAATTGATTTTTCTTATAATTTTAATATTGTCAAAATGTATTATTTCTATGGTAGAGTATTGAATGACTTCATTGACTTATATAAATAATGTGAACGAGATTATGCCAATGAAAATGCAAATGAGAGGGAATGTATGAATGTCATGTAAACAGGACTTAAAGATAACCAGGAAAAAAATTAAGAAAACATCTTGTAGATTTAAAAGCCTTTAAACACCCAGGCCTGGTGGCGCATGCTTATAATCCCAGCATTTGGGAGGCTGAGACAGGAGGATCGCAGTTTGAGGACAGCCTCAGCTACTACTTACTAAGGCCCTTTGGAATTCAGTGAGACCCTGTTTCAAAATAAAGAATAAAACACAGGGTTGGGGGTATAGCTCTGACATAGAATGCCCCTGGGATCCCTCCCCAGTACTGCAAAAATAAAAAGAAAACAAAAGCCTTTAAACAAAAAAATTTACACAGTTCATAAGAAATAAATAAGAATTCAGTTTTTAAGTACTAACCTTCAAAATTCTTTCTGAGACACCATGCTATATACTGATTTTATTTACAGACCTGCAATGTCAGGAAATGGATAGACTTTACTGAAAGCATGATTAGTTATTTATTTGGTGTGCATACTATCTATCTTAGAAAACGTTATCTTTATATAATTATCTATTTGTGTTCTTCCAAACAAGTAGTTTGCATTTGCATTATTTTACCACAAAGCACTACTTTTATGTAGTACTAATTTTTTTTTTTTTTTTGTGGGTCTGGGGATGGAACCCAGGGGCATTTGACCTCCGGGCTACACCCCCTGCCCTATTTTTTATTCTTTATTTTGAAACCGGGTCTCACTGAGTTGCGGAGGGCCTCACTAAGTAGCTGAGGCTGTCCAGGAACCGCGATCCTCCAGGTCTCAGCCTCCCGAATGCTGGGATTACAAGCGTGTGCCACCAAGCCAGGCTCTATGTAGTACTAATTAATACAGAGTACTTATACATTAACTTTTGTGACTGACGATCTTTGTTGGTACTATCTGAGCTAACTGTAATAAAATTGGTAAGGTATAATAGAAAGAGCGTTGAACAAAAACTTGATCACACAGTAATACTGTCTGATTTCTGGAGCAAATGATCTTTGAAGGCTAGCAAAAATCATTACCTTTTCTAAGCATATGCATTTGTACAATAGATGAGCAGTGAGCTAGCTGATATTTAGGGATCCTTCCAGCTCTGTGAATACCATGAATTTTGCCAAGATGAATGAACAAATTTATGTACGCACATTAAATAATCAATATCAAAAGAATTTGATACCAGAATGCAAGGAATGAAATCAGCCCTAGCATGGGGTAACAGTTTCCAACTGTGAGTCTGCCCGTAATTCACAAAACCAGCACCAGAAGTAAATGTATAAAGGCAATAAGCAGGTGTTTCAGAGTAATTCTCATATGTGGAATAGCTTAGGAATTTAGCCAAAGTGAAGTAATTTCTAGCAAGAAGGGGCTACACTTCCTATTTACTGTGAGAGAAAAGTTAAGGTAGTGGTGCTAGGGAGGAAGTATGTATGTGAAAGTTCATACTGGCTTTGCAAAGTTTATCCATCCTCTAACAGTGTCGATGGCAACTGCATCACTGGGTTGCATATATGATTTGCATAATCTTCCAATAAACCCACTGATCTTTCAGTTTTTTTTATAAATAATAAAATTGAGACTTAGGAAAGTTGAGTTACTAGTTCAAAGATGATTGGTAGCAGAATCACTATTTTACTTTCTTATGTTTGGGGCTCTATAGCCCTTATTTTTTATTTTTTTCCCACTTTACAGGAGTCATTCTTAAACTTTAGAATACATTAGAAGCTGCCTACATGGCTTGTTTAAAGCACAAATATCTGTGCCTAATTACTACAGCATCCAATTCAATAAGTCTCTGATGGAAATCTGAGAGATTGTATAGTGTGTGTGTGTGGGGGGGGGGGGGACTAGGAGTAGAGCCCAGGACAATCTACTGCTGAGTTATACCTCCAACCTGATTTTTAATTTCTTATTGGGAAACATGGTCTCACTAGATTGCTGAGAGCCTCACTAATTTGTGGAGGCTGGCTTTAACCTGCGATCCTCTTATCTCAGCCACCCAAGTACTAGGGTTTAGGGTATGTGCTCCCCCCACACACACACATCCCCAGTGAGAGGTTGTAATTCTAAAATGTTTCTAGAGAGCCAGGTTGGTGAAGCACTTTTGTAATACCAGTACTTGGGAGGCTGAGCCAGGAAAGTAGCAGATTAGCAGCCAGCCTCAGCTACTTTGTGGTAGTGATACTTTCTCATTAGACCACAGTGTCTACACTATCATCCTTCATAGACCTCATCTTAGATCCAAATCAGAACTGTTCACTGTATCGCTAAACAGCTGGCACTCTGGGTTTTGAGTAAAGAGAATGGAAGAAACAGAAGGACAAAATAGCTAAAACTAAGTTTTGCTGTTATGTCAATACGGTCAAATAGCCTTACTTTTACATTTTATCTCATACATTTTTCTCATTTCTCTTTATTTTCAATCATTTTGCTTTGAATCTTGGGATTCAAAAACAAAATGCCCTATTTTCTCAAAGTCATGTTGCCTAAAGGAACAGGGGCCTTACTAAGCACATTGTTTAGTACTTAGCTCTTATCTCTTCAACAAAACAAAATATTGGAAGTGTTTGGACTGAAACCTTTCTGGAAACCCTGAGAAGTAAGTAGGAGTAAGTCACCTGTCTGAACACAAGAAGAAGCATATTTGCAACATGAGGAGAAGAAATTTAGTCCTTTCATTTATTTGCATTTGAGATATTAGGTAAGTATTTTCATATCAGAGTTCTGTTTCCACATGAGTACAAAGGCATTATTAACTTCTCTTCCTCTCTTACTTTTGGGGAGTTGTCTTATCAGATCTTAGGTAGTTTTACTATATTTAGAACCAGATACAGATAGATGATTTTTGCTGCCAGTTAATTTTATTTCAGTGTTTCCTTCGCCACCATATCTTGTCTTCAGGGAAAATACATCTATACCCCAAACTTACTCAGCTAAGCTACAAATAGAAACGCTAATTAATATCATGAACAATAATAACAACTGAAACTAAGCCTATGCTCTTGGAATACTTAATTCATTGAGTAATTCTACCCTTTTTCTCCTTGAAGGATCTCAAGGGAGCTGGCATCAGGTTTTCCAGATGCTGAAACTTGCCTCCTTAATTATTTCTGCTCACATACTCTTGCAACTAGGACTTGATGCAGCAGCCCCCAACACACAGATTCACACGCGCGCGCGCGCGCGCACACACACACACACACACACACACACACACACACATCCCACCCCAACCCCCCCCACCACTACTCAAGACTCACGCACCCTGGAAGGTTCTGGAAAGTGCAGTGCTGCAAAAGGACATTTCAGATTGCTCTCAATCAGGTAATTGTCCAGGGGAAGTTCAGCTCAGAATTCTGGAGGCTGCTCAAGCCAGGTCAGGGTGATGCACTGGGATGGATGGCTTCACAAGTCAGTGGTTTGCAGCCTCCCCTGCCTGTAAGACTCTGAGCAGGGAATGCCTCCTGCCTCTGGTTGCCCTGCTTCATTTATTTTCTGCATTGAACAGCAGTTCCCCTTTGGTGCTCCCTTTACAGCCCTCTGGCCACTTCAGTGCGGCTGGGAGAGGACCATCTCTGTGACCTGAAGGACCCTGTGCTGCTTGGTATTTCTCCCCCAGAGACCCCTAAGCCAAGGTGCCAGCTGAAGCCTGTGGCTGCCCTCCTGCCTGCCGGTGGCCCAAGGATCCACCTTAAAGCAGGAAAAAGGGATCCTACAAGAGATGCAGTCCCCATTCCTTGTTCTCTCAGGAGCTTTCTGAGCTCCCGGGGCTGCTGTTTAGAGAAGTTGCAAGAGTGAGGACAAGGGGTTTTCTGCTTGAAGAAAGAGGGATTTTCTCTGTGCCTTTACGGGATCACGCCTGGCAGTGGTGGCAGCCCCAGCGAACATCTGGAGTGCAGAGGAATTTAACTGTCCCCTAACCAGCCACCCTTTTCCACCTAGTACATACTAACTAGCACCCACCCTCCTCAAGGCTCCTAGGTGTCAATTCATTACCCAGCCCCAGCAAAGTGCTAGCACATAAACAACACACACACACACACACACACACACACACACACACACACACACGCAGCAGGGGCCTGGACAGGCACCCAATTTTAACCAGGTTTGGTCAATAAAAATGTCGGGGAATCTGGCTTTCCAGAACAAAATGATATTCTCAGAGGAAACAGACTAAAGGACACATGTCCCAACTGTGACCCACAGGGACCCTAGATGCATAGTCTCAATCACTGCAGGTGTTCAGTGGTGTTAACCTTGGGGGAAGGGTGTTGTTGACAGAGATGGAAGTGGATGGGTTTTGTTTGCTTTCTTTTTTTATATATATAGACTGTTTTGTGAAGATTTTAACGCGTTCCCTGGACCACCTTGGGAAAGCTCTATCAAGATAGTACGCATATTTTTTTTCTGATGTTCCACCTATCGCCTTGAGGGTGGAGAGTGAAGGTGTTGGCCCAGGCAGACTTGAGCTGTGCTAAGACCCCCAGGCGAGGCCACCCAGGCGAAGGTGAAATGTGCTAATAAGTTCAGCCACAGCTCTACCCCGCCCCCGCATGGACACCTCGACCCTTTCCAGGAGGAACAGAGGAGAGTGCAACCCCCCACCTTTCTAGGAGAGATTCGTGGCAGTATTTTCTCCTTGAAGTCCCAGAGCAAACAAAAGCATGCATCGGTCAAGGCCTGAGCACTGATGGAAGCCCGGGGCGCACGCCCTGCGTGGGTACCCGACCGTGAACCAGCTCCCACCTGCTGCCGAGCTAAGACTGTGTCTTCAGCGCCTTCTCTGCCCGATGCCTGTGCTCCCCTCGGGATCCCCTCAGAAGCAGCGCGGGAATGCACCCCCGCGGGTGTCTCTTTCCGTGGGCGGGACACTTCAAACCAGACTTGGAGATTCATGATTTCTGTCTGGATGAGACCTAAACACAGGCGCTGCAGCTGGGAGCAGCGTTTCAGAATCTCCGTCCGCGTGTCTGTCTGTCTGTCTGTCTGTCGTCTGCCTGTCTGTCTGCCTGCCTATCTCCACCCCTCTCTCCCTCTTTTCTCTTCTCCTTTGTAGTTTCTGCTAGAAATCCGCCCGGAACAAGTCTAAGCAGCCTCCGCCAGGCTCCCCTCCAATTAGGCGCCCTGCAAAGCATTTTATTTTATTTCAGGATTTCAGATTTAGTCCTAGAGGATAAAAAGCCCAAGGAAGGTTCGCTCCAATTTCAGCCCCACCCTGGAGAGTCAGGCCAACCAAAGACCACTTCGTCTCGCCACACTGAGGCGTCTCCTTCCACGGAACCTCTTTGTCATTGCTGGTGAGCGCAGAGGTGAGCCCGTGTAGGGACGAAAACTATCGACAGATGGTGGAATTCGCCTGGCCGACGCTGTTCGCGAGGAAAAGCCTGCGCGCCTCGGACTTCTTGACACCTGGCACTGGCCTAGGTCAGGACCTCCAAAACCTTTGACTCCATCTAAGCTGTGCTGTGGGCTTGAGGGCCAGGGAGAAACAGGGTGGACGCCAAAAACTGAATGAGACAGGGGCAGACACGGTGTAAAGCACTGCAGACAGAAATCGTGGTCTCAGGCAAACCTTGAGACCGAGGTAAAATTAAAAATTGAAAAAGAGAAGACGCAAAGGTGAACATTGGCACACCCTGGTGATTGGAAACAGATCTAAAGCATGCAACCTAAGCAAGTTTCTCAGAATCTGGAAACAGCTTCGGTTTAGGGGATGACTCCCAAGTACCAGACGTGTGACAATAAAGAACTTTATTATCATTAAAAAAAAATACTTCAACGATCTGTAGAATATTGATTTCCGACAGGGCCAAAGCAAAACTGTGACGTGTCCCTCCTTCTCAATGCCCCCAAAGCTGGAGTACAGTCAACGTAGACCACGATCTGAGTCTTAAGTATGACAGCTCTGGTTAGAAGGGAGGGGTCCCACTGAAAGTGCCATTTGGAGCATTTTAACGCTCTTCTTTTTCTGAGGCACGTTTTATTTGAAAATATACGGTAGGTGCGGGCGGGCTCGGCTGTTACAGCAGTCAGGCAGCTCAAGCGTTTGTCAGACTGGCTGCTCGCCAGGCATCGGATACTCACTCCCCCCTACTTGCCCCCCAAATATCTTGTTGCTCAACAGGTATCACAGGAAAACTCACACTTAACCCCCGGTCATCATCTCGAAGGAGACACCCCTACGTTTTTAATTTTTTTTTTCCCCCAGGGCTGCTGCTGGCTCCCTGCGCCTCCCCCACCGGGAGCCAGCGTCTAGCAGGAAGCCCCAGGGCCATCTATTAACCACAGACTCCCAGTGGCAGGCGAACTAGGCAGAAATGTGTGGCTCCTCACCCGTGGAGCTGGCGACAAAAATCCCCCTTGTAAGCTACCTGAGAGGCGTTTTGTGCACGAGGCACTATAGTTAGGCTGCTTAGGACAAGCCTCTTAGCTTGGAGCTGCACGGAGGCTTCTGGAAACACACACACACACACACACACACACACACACACACACACACTCACGCTTCATGGAGCAGGTCGGGATTAAAAGACTGTTGCTGCCACAGAGACCAGGGGCGACTTCTTGACATTTAGGGATGTAAATTAAAATTCGAGACATGCCACCCATCACTGGTCATATTAGGGGGAGAGGTAACCTCTCCCTTTCCCTCCTCCCAAAACATGAATTATCATTTCCACTGAATGCAAATGCGCTGCCTTCTGTGGAGGGACAGCCAGCTGCAAGCTGGACAATAAACTGTTTCATAGAGACGCGGCCGGATTGCGGTTCAGAGAGGCACTCCTTTACAAAGGAAGAAGCGTCCAGTTTGTGTTGACAGCCTGGCGCTCCTGGGCCAAAACAACCCCGGCGCCCCCAGCCCCCAACACACAGATACCACCCGGGAATTGAACCTGGCTCCACTAAAAGCGACATCTATCGCGTCTATTCGGGCTGCCAAGAGTATGGACAAGTGATTGTTCAAAAATGATGGCATGAGTCATAAACACCTCTTGAGTATTCTTTGCAGCAATTAATGGGCAGCAGGAGAAGTTGTGAAGCGCTCTGAAGATCTCTTTTCTCCCGGAGGACAGCTCTTCTTCCAATCATCCTGACTGCCCCTTGCCTTCCTGCTTAGGGATAAAATTTTACATCCCTCCCCCCTTGTCTGTACATGTGATACTCATTCTACCTGTCTGAAAGCTGAGACTTGCTGGGGATTTTCTTTTTGGTCATCAGCTAATGACTTTCCTCCTACCTTCATTCATTCTCAGAGGTGGATCTTTACACTTTGTGACATCTTAGACCATTTCGAAGCCTCATTTTGGGCCAAACCTTTAACCATAAGCCCGAAGGAAGCTCTCCTACATTTATCATTGCATAGAAGCCCACGTAGAGAAAAAAAAATTCAAATATGTATGCAGACATTCCTGTCCTTGTGGCAATTCTTGGAAGACCCCTGTATCCTAACATCTTTAGAAACAGCACCATCCTGGCACATACTAGCACATTGGTAACTTTGTTTCCAGAAAGGGTTAAAAAGCATTGACACCAGTGTCTTTAATACAAAATATTCCACCCCAAAGCATCATATCCCACGGATTTGACAAGACACCAAGGTAAACCTCACCAAGGAGAACAGCCTTGCAGAGGAATTCTGCCTGGGTCTATCCACTAGTTAGAGGCTACACTAACCAACTCACGTCTTCGTTAGAGCATACTGCAAGAATATTTATTGAGCACAAGCTCAATCACCGCATTGAACGCCAGATCTGGCAAGCAAAATGCATTTCCTATCTGAGGGGGGAAAACGAGCTGTGAATCAACTCCTTCATCAGGATTATCCTGATGATTTTTATCCGTGTAAATTGCAAAGTAAGCTGCCAGCCCCGCTCCGGCGGCGGCGGCTGCAAGTAAGCCCACCTCCACGCAAAGCCAAGGGGACCCCCGGAAAGCGGACCTACCTTTCACACAAGACACCGTCAATAAAAAGACGAGGTTCCAAAACGTAAATCCACTTTTAATCCCCATTTTCTTCATCAGGATGAAGTCTCGGCGGCCACATTTAGCGCATCTTCGCGTGCCAGGCTCCCGGGGATTGGATTCCTTCGCTCGGCTTTCCCCTCTACGGATCCCTTTCATGTTATTGGCGAGCTCCTAATTCCTGCTCCTCAGCCCGGCGCAGTGGAGTTGTTGGTGTTGTCGGTGCGCGGTCACAGCTCGGAGTGAATGGTGTTTCTGGGATACCACAGCAACCTTGACGAGGACTCAACCATCTCTCCAACGGGGGCACAAAGTCTCCGCTACTCCGGATTCTGTCTTTTCTTGCGCGTTTTTTCCCCTCCACCCAAATCTACCTCAATTCTAGCTCCTTACAGCAACCACCCGAAACCACTAGTGAGCCTCTTAATGCCCAGCTCCGCTCTCTGATAAACTCCCCACAATATTTGAAATTAAGGGGCTTGTGTTTTTTTCCCCCTCGAATAGATCAATTCTGCCTGGAAAAGCAGCTCAAGAAATATTATGTTAGTGAGCTCTCCATTGCAGCCTGCGAATAGAGAAGCGTGCTAAAGGAATATTTTAATCGGGAAGATCTGCGTTGCTTTTGATGCTAATGAGTCGAGCTTCATCGATGTGATGCCCACGTCTGTATCATGGGACGTGTGTTACTACTGTACTTGCAGTATATTTCAGGCAGTCTTGTCGCATTTATTTTCCTTTGGTTTAAATGAAAAGGGAAATCACAGAGAATAATTTATTTGCACACATGCATTTACATATTCAAATGCCACCGTGCAAACCCGTAACCAGGTTTTTAGGATCCGGTAAACGAATTTCATAGGTGGCCGGGGCGGGGGTGGGGTGAGGAGGGAAGTCAGTCATTTCCCCAAATAGTTCATCTTTTCATCCTTCTAGACCTCCTTTGAGCTGGCGTGTGCCGCAGCTAAATTACTTTATCTCTGGTAGTTATCTGGAACACACTCATTTGTCTTAATTCGGAATCGGTCCCAAATATGTAAATGGGAGGTTTCTTTCAAAACCCCAAATGTATATATGTATACATCTGGATTTGGCAGCCCCCGTGCACCACTCAAGGGTTAAGATTCTACAAAGGAAGAGTTCTTCCGCCATCTACTGGCCGTCTGCAAGCCACCCGCGTCTCCTTCACATCTATAAGGAACCCTGTTTCTCTTATTCCCTGATAGGAAGGAGCAATGTCCCTGAGATTAACGCGCTTTGCTCCTGTATACCAATTTCTTCTTCTTATTATTATTATTTTTTGGCACTGCCCTGGCCCCAATCTGTCGACGAGCAAGTTCTTTAGACTGGGCGCCAGACTGGTGATCCAGGCCTTTTGGGAATCTGGTTCCATCTGCGGAGCCCGGAGGGCTGCAGTGCTGGTTCTGGAATAGGTAATTGCTGCCGCCAGTGGCCCTATTTGCACGCCGACTGCTGTCAGGGGACTGAGCGTCTCTGTACGGGACTTAGTCGAGAGGACTGTCCAGTCTGAGTGTGAAGCTCCCCACCTGGCCCACAGATAATGGATCCCGTCCTGCACGCACACCGCACAATCATCCTGTCCAGCTTTTGTCCCTGGTCTCCATCCTAGCTGCCTGCTCAGTGGACCAAGGCGGTCGCCTCTGGAGGGAGTCCTGCTCTGGGAAGCGGGCACTTTAGGAGCTGCCCTAGGCGTGAGTGGCCAGTGGGTTCTGTCTACAGGAAGGATTCTGAGCTCTCTGGGTGCATGGTATTGTGTGGGTCTGCCATTGTAGGAGAGCAGAGAGATCCAGAGAGCCACAGGGAGCAGGGGAGAGAGAGAGAGGAGAGAGAGAGAGAGAGAGAGAGAGAGAGAGAGAGAGAGAGAGAGAGAGAGAGAGAGAGAACGCTGGAGCTGTAGTGAGGGGAAGGGAGCTTGTTTATGGGAGAGGGTGGAGGTGTGATTTTCTCTGCGTGGGTGCTTTCCCGAGTGTTTGCAGTGCATATGCTTGTGCATGCGTGTATGCAGAGAGACGACTCCTCTCCTGGGCAGAGCGAGGGAAAGGCAAAAACTGTAAACGCCCAGCTGACCTCATTAGATTCCGAGAGGTACCTTTAGGAGTGGTGGGGAAGGAGATTGTCCCTTCCCCTCCCTTGACTCTCTTTCATTGTCTGCATATGCAGATTTTTCAAGAAAGTGGGCGACCAGGCTGGGACTAGAAAGTGCTTGGGAGGATCAACACTAAAAACGTCATTAGCTCGCTGCTGGGCCACCTTGGGCGGCTCTGGCTGGCGTGGATTTCAGGGAAGATGTCAGGGTGTGTTGCTTTAGCTGGGCTGAACTAGGAGTCAGATGTAAACAGGTCCTCGGACTTAATGAGGACACACGACAGAACCCTCCTTACCAAAGGTGCACATGTCATTTCCCTCAACTGGATTAGCTTTTTTTTTTTTTTTTTAATAAGAAAACTGTGGGTTTATACAACCCATTTAAACACAGGACTATCCATCAAGACAGGACTTTAAGCTGAAAAAAAAAAAAAAAACTTTATTTCTCCAAAAGTCAAGGGATATTTTTGTTGGAAGTCTTGTACACAAAATAAACTTTGATTATGGAACTGTAAAGACTAGGGCAAAGATACTGAATTCTGCTATTTATTTTCAAACACCTTGCTAATGCTCTAATCCAATTATCTTTCTTAAACGAATGAATCCTGCCTATCATTTCAATGTGAGAGGTTGTTAAAAGATTTCTCTTGTAGCTCAGAATACACTGAGCAATACTATAGTTTCTAGCTGCAACAGCTCACAGTAAATCATGAACCATTTTCACTCACATCTTTCAGCTTCTGAGACAGGATGGAAAATCATATTTTACAATCAGAAAAAAATGTTAAGGCATGAGGAAATGAAGTGGTTTATCGAAGGCTATCATCGGGAGCACTGACTCTTAGTCAAGTGCTAGGTCACACTTGCCTCTATGCTCAGCAGTCTCCTCCTCAAGGGAGCATTTCCGAAGGTACCCCGGAAATAGGAAATCATCTGCCAGAATCCGGGATGAGAAATCCCTCAATTTTACCAGAAGGAAAAAATGCAATGCCTACATTGGGAATGAAGACATAATTCATGGTAACTATCTGCAGAAAAATAACATAATTCATGGTAACTATCTGTAGAAAAGTAGATTGGTTTGTATTGTTAGAAAGAGAAAACCACAATAACAACAACAACAACAAAAAAGGCAGGTAGGTGGATGAGGGAAGGGCAGGCATCATGGAGGGCACAGACGTGCATCAGGGATGTGAGAGCAACCTTGCCCAGTGAGGAAGCCCTGCCTTCTGGAGCATTCCAGTGTGCTGGTCTGGGGGCGGAGGCAGCAACTGCACTTGAGACCTTTGAGGAAACACCTGTCCGGCATCCCAGTTGAGCATGCTGGGTACCCAGAGCCTGCCTTGCACAGTGGAGGGGTTCTGGATGAGGTGGCATATTAAAAAATTTTAAAAATTAGCATGGTACATTTCAAACATGTAAAATCATAGAGAAAACTAGTGCAACAAACCCGTACATTCACCGCCCAGCTCCAATACTTATTCACATTCTGCCCATCTTTATTCATTGTTTCATTTCTCCCTCTTTCCATGGCCTGAGTAATACTTCCAACTTTATATTGTGGAGACAGCAGAGAGAAGAGAATAAGGATCCAGGGCAACAGCACATGCCTGTAATCCAGACACTTGGAATACTCAGGCAGGAAGATCAAAGGTTCAAGGCCAGCCTCAGCAACTTAGTGAGATCTAACATATATATATATATATATATATATATATATATATATATACACACATATATATATATACATATACATATACATATACAACAAGCCTTCATGTACTACTTATAACCTAAAAAACGAAAGAGAAAAACCACAATAACAACAAAAAAATCGCCAACATAAAAGGAGCCCTTAAGCACATATTAGACACCAGGCTGTGTGCTCTGTTCACATGGCTTATCTCATTCAGTCCTTACTACGATATGTTGAGATAAGCCATAAAATCATCCTTACTTTTTAGATTAAAAATTGATACATGAGCCAGGCACAGTGGCACATGTTTGTAATCCCAGTACTTGAGAAACTGAGAAAGGAGGATCTCAGGTTTGAGGCCAGCCTCAGCTACTTAGTGAGGCTCTCCACAAATTAGTGAGACCCTGTTTCACAATAAAGAGGAAAAGTAGATCTGGGGGTGTAGCTCAGATGTAGAATGCCCTTAAATTTAATCCCCAGTACTGAAAAAAAAAAGATACATGATGGAGTTAGTTATGAGAAACTATGCAGCCTTGTTATCGAGTTTCTAAGTCAATAGGCTTGCTAACTAGACCATATGCGGTACTACCTCCCAAAGATGGTTTCAAAAACCTAGTAAGGGCTAAATGAGTGATGTGTGCATATATGCCTCTACTATCTTGTACCCCATTAAGATGTATGACTACAATGCACTAATTAAAAAAATTTAAAAAAGAAAAATAATGAGGGATGTTAAAAAATCCAATAAGACAAAAAGATTTCTATAGTAAGTTTCCCACATAATGAACAAAAAGCAAGAGTTTATATGATAAATTATAATAATCAATTTTTAAAATATATGTACAGATATAAAGAAAACCATTTTATTCTTTTAGTTATTACAGAAAATCTCTTACTCTCTGATTTTTTTTTCTACTTCATTGAGACTATTGAACTTCTCAGATACAGGTCATGAAAAAAAGAAATGACTTGGCAAAGATCGTCAAGACAATCACGATGATTAAGTATCCGTAAGAGCTTTTAAAAAGAGATTAGGTCAGGAGTGTTACAGGTTCAAGGCCAGCCTCAGCAACTTAGTGAGACCCTGTTTCAAATTAAAGAAGAGCTGAGAAGCCTGGTGTGGTGGCTCACGCTTGTAATCCCCGCGATTGGGAGGTAGACAGGAGGATCCCGCTGGTTCAGAACCAGCCTCTCTAGCTTAAGAAACCCTGTTTCCAAATTATATATATTAAGTCTAGGAGTGTAGCGCAGAGGTAGAAGAGCTTCCAGGAACCCCAGTAACAGCAAAATAAAAAAATAATAAAAAAATAAAAAGAGCTGGGTATAGTTCAAAGAGAGAGAGAGAGAGAGAGAGAGAGAGAGAGAGAGAGAGAGAGAGAGAGAGATTAGGTCTAAAATGAACAGATTCTTTAAACTGATGTGCCAGGTTTCCATTCATTTTCAACTTTTCCCCCAAAACCTATTACAGAATTGGAACAGGGCATAATTGGCACTAAAAGGGAGGAAATAAACTCTTTTCCAAAACTTACCCTATATTAACATAGCCCCTCAATACTTAATCAATTTAATAATTTTAGCACTGCAAGATCAACCTTATGGGAAAATGCATAAACTAATCAAAGCAGAATAAATACATTGAAAAAAAGACAAAGTTGGCAAGGGGAGTATCTCTAATTTTGAAAAGAAGTATGTATATTTCTGTATTTTCGACTGAGTTAAGAACTTAGCGTGTTTTTCTCCTCATTCATACTCTAAATATACATGATTATAAGCAGCCTAGTGCCCACGATCAGACTTTATGTTGTTATACAAGTGTTTTTGTCTATTAAAACTGAATACTCACTTACTGTATATATGCCTTTTTTAATTAAAAGGTTCAAATTCAAATTCTAGGGTAGCTAGAGTAAAAGATGCTCCTCATTTACACATAACCAAGGAAGCATATTTGCCTGTGTCTTTGCCGCTTTCCTTATGTTTTAATAGAATTCACTGCTGGGAGAGTAGGGCAGAAAGAAGAGATGATTTTTGTATCTTTCTATAAATGTCCGTTCTTAGATCAGTCATGTTGGATGTCTCCAACTCCTGGGAAATAAAATGTTTGAATTTAAATTTTGGCTCTAGAATAATGAGAGAGATGTATGCATTTTCTTGATCACTACCAGGCTCGATTTGAGAAGAAATAAGGTTAAGAAAATAGGTATTCATGATGAAAGAACTTTTAAAAAATCACATTTAAGAAGATACATTATTAGGTGGGGATAAACATATCTGTCCTTCTTCCTGTGAATTCAGAAACCTCCTTGAGTAGTAGAGCCACGTTTCCTGGACCTGATACCAAGTAAATGTACCTTCTCACTGTTCATTCCTCTTATCTCCTGACTCCTCTACGCAAGTTTGTTAATATTGAGGACTACCAGGCATTTAAGTCATTTTAAACTTTCTGCTACATTAAGAGAGCCAGAGACTAAAATTTATATTTTTTTATAAGAGTGATGATGTTATATTTTAAAGAGCAGGAAAATAGCCAGACATGGTGGAACACACTTGTAATAATATCAGTACTTGGGAGGCTAAGACAGGAGGCGTACAGGGTTGAAGTCAATCTCAGCAACTTAGCAACACCCTGTTTTCAAATAAAAAATAAAATAGGACTGGGAGGAGAGCTCAGAGGTAGCATGCTCTGGGTTCAACCCCTAGTAACACACACACACACCACACAACCACATTAAAGAAGAGGAGAGGAAAGTATTAAAACTGGAGGTAGTATTTATTGCTTTATTCATGTAACTAAGACTGCAAAAAATAGACATAAACCACATATTTAATAATTTAGTACATAACATTCAAACATTTAAATTCTTAATTTCTGCCTTTCTAAATATAGATATTTTAATATATATTATACACATAATTTAACATAAGATATATACCAGTCCTGTTACCTGAAAAAAAGAAACAATGGTGAATTATTGGAGGCCATATGGTTAATGATTCTAAAAGAAAAAAGAATCTGTAAAGCTCTTTGTTTATCTTTCTTTAAGATATAACATTCAGTGGGTTTTTTCTTCTTTTATACTTTTATTAGTACATTGCAATTACCCATCAGAGTGAGACTTAAAGTGATACAAACATATCACATGTGTATTTCTCTCCACATCCCCTTCCCTTCATGCACTGAGTGAGATTGGTAGTGGTACTGTCATATATGACATAGCACCATTTTAATTTTTAACTGTTCCTTCCCCAACCTTTTCTCCCCTCCCTGCCTACAACCCCCAGTTACCATTTATTATTATTATTATTATTATTATTATTATTATCTCTTTATTTATCTGAAATTCCTTATGCATGTAGCACTAAATGTCCTGGCTTTAATTCTTTTAGGAAGATGCTGAGGAGTGGTACAGCTGGGTCATATGGTGGTTTCAATCCTAGTCTTTGGAAGAACCACATACTGATATCCACAATGGTTGTACCAATTTACAAGTCCACCAACAGTATATATAAGAGTTCCTATTTCTTTGCAGCTGTGCCAGAACTTATTATTTGTATTATTGATGAATGCTATTCCAACCAGGATTGGGCAGAATCTCAGTATACTTTGATTGCATTTTCCAGATTGCTAATGATAATGAAAATTTTTTTCATGTACTTTTTTTTTTTTTTTGCAGTACTAGGGATAGAACCCAGGGGCGTTCTACCTCCGAGCTACCCCCCAGCCCTATTATTTTATTTTTTATTTTGAAAGAGGGTCTCACTGAGTTGCAGAGGGCCCCACTATGTACCTGAGGCTGTCTGCAAACCTGGATCCTCCTGTCTTAGCCTCCCGAATGCTGGGATGACAAGCGTGCACCACCATTCCTGGCTTTCCTGTACTTAATGATCATTTGTATTTCTTCTTTTAAGAAATTTCTATTCAGATCATTTGCCATTTTCTGATTTGGTGGTCTGTTTTGGAGTTAAGATTTTTAAAATTTTTTGTATATTACAGATATAAGACCTTTAATAAAGGAGTAGCTAGCAATGATGTTTCTCCCATTCTATAGACACTGTTCTCAGGCTTCTGACTGTTTCATTTGATGCATAGAGGCTTTATTGTTTGATGACATCCCCTTGTTAATTCTCAGTTTCATTTCATGAGCTTTGGAGGGTCTTATTGAGAAAGTCTTTAAGACTATTTGTCTTGAGTGTATTTTACTTTCTTTATTGCTTAGGGATGATATCCCTTAATTTTTTTTTGCATAGAAGAATAAAATTTAAGAAAGAAGCATGAAATTAATCACAAGTAGCTTTGCTAAATAATCAGAATAATATAGGTCTCTGTTTCATTAGTAATAAAGTGGTCTTGCTGACATTATTTGAATAAACCTTGCATCCCGTGTAGCAGATTTTTTTATCATAATTTCTTTAACTCTAATATAGTTATGTAGTATTAGTTTCAAATGCCCTTAAGAATATGTAAATACTTAGGAAACACGTACCAAAAGTGTAGATTCCACTTTACAATTCTATTACCAAATCTATCAAAATTGCTGTCAAAATGCAATATCTATTCTACTTTATATTGTAAAATTATCTGACAACAAATATATTATCATTGACTAAAAATAAATAGGACTGAGTATCATATGCATTTTCTTGGCTAATTTTCAAAATAAATGATTTTCAAATGTTAATGAATTTTTCAAATATTAGCATACAATAAAACCCTTAATGCATTTTTTTATAAATTTGTAGTCTATCATAAATGACCTGTGAAAGACATCTGTATGTTTAGTTTTTATTCACCAACTTAAGGATCCGTTTTTTGGAATTTTCCTGAGGAATCTAAATTTCTGCCATAAATACTTTTACAACATAAAGTCAACTCAAGAAAAGTGCAAGTGTTTGCTTTTAAATTATATTTGGTCATAATCCCAGAAGCCTCAGCTAAGCAAAACATAGCCCATGAGAAGAAGGCAAGTATATTCCACCTGTGCTTGTAACTTCCTTTCACATCAGATTCCATTACTTTTATGTAACTTTTAATTGTGACCCTACTTTTTCTAAGTACTTAATAAAACCCTTCTAAATCAAAAGGGTAGTTAACAAAATGTTGTTAGGCATTTTACAAGGGCAAAGTCTGTAATTCACACGTGTATATACATGTTCTTTTTTTTTTTTTTGGTGGTACTGGGGTTCCTGGAAACCCTTCTACCTCTGGGCTACACCCCCAGACCTCTTTTATATTTTTATTTGGAAACAGGGTCTCTTAAGCCAGCGAGGCTGGCTTCAAACCTGCGCTATCATCCTGTCTCTGTCTCCCAAACCCGAGGATTACAAGCGTGTACCACCATGCCTGGCAATATAAACACGTTCTTATGTTTGAACCACATTAAGATTATGAATGTTTATTACTACATAATTGGATTTAATTTTTAAACTTCCCAAGTAACAACTCTGTTTTTTCATTGGTTTTTCATATGTGTCTTGAAATGAATAAATATCAAAATATTACCCAGAATAAGAGCACAGGAAAGCAAACAGTACAAGCATCTTTTTTATTTTAGATAGGAAGATAACAGTGACCTTGACTTAGAATGATCATTTTGGCTACAAAAGGAAAGAAAATCAATGCAACTGATTTCGGTTTGGCTACACATAATCCAATTTGGATTGTAAGTACAAATATCTGTCTCATCTGGACAGGGATCAATTTCATCTTTACTCTTTGTATAGCTAGTATCATTTCATTTGTGTGTTCATTCATTTATTTAAGAAGTCCTTCTGAGCTCCCTTTGCAAGAAAACAAATACAGGAATTACATATTACTCTGTCCTTAAGGGGCTTACAGTGTAATAGAAGGGATAAATTATATTATCAAGTAACACTCATGCCAATATAGTAAAACCACTTTAAGAGAGATGCCTGTAAAATTCTCAGATGGTGGGGAGATTATTCATAGCTGGGGACAGTAGAGAACTACATGAAAAAGATAAACATTTGAGCCATTCTAGGATCATGTAGGGATGTTTGACAGGAAAAAAAAATACTGAGGATATTGTTTATCAGAAATAGTCTGAGTAAAGTTAGAAAAGTTATAGGCTTATTTAAAATTTAGTAAACTAGGATGTAATACTCTTGGGAAAGATATGACAGATGATGGTAGAGAAATATAATTAGCCAGGGAAAAGTGACAATTGAAAGACAATTTAGAGTCCTTGCAATATGTTCTACTTTTTGTTCTTTTAGGAGAATGTAATGATTGGCCAATTTATATAAATCTCCAGTGGTACATTTTTAAACAAGTCAGTCAATTGACTGTTTCATTGAGTAAGCAAATCAATTTGTTATTTTGGTATCATATATTCACTGGTTTTATAAAAAAATCAATTTAACACTTCAAAGTTGATTGAAGACATCAGATATTTATTATAAATATACCTTGGAAGGCTCAATAATTATTAAATGATTATAAATTAGTAGTCATACTTTGATTTGTTTATATTAGGTTATTTATTGTAATACTATAAAAATCATTCTATATTTATAAATGGACCCAGAATTTACCTATCTGCTCTATGAAGATCAATTTATATTTTGTAACATTTCACGTATTTAGCATAGATTTGAATGAATCAATATTCACTTCATGAAAACATTTTATATAGATACAACATAACAGTATCTCTTATATGAAAATTACAATGTGATCTTTGCTCAAACTAATCACTTTGAATTTGAAAGAATGTGCTTTTTCTGGGACAAAAAAAATCTTGATCCTAATTTTTTCAATTAACTTTGTTTTTCCCTAAATACAAAACATCAACAAGAAAAATACAACTAGGGCAAAAAGACAATGACGAAATAACTCCAAAACTCTATATTTGATAAGAAAATTTGCAAACTAAATGTTTGCAAAAGACTATGACTAGATGTTCACAAGGCAATTCTTTTTTAAAGGAAAAAAATAATAAAATAAATAATTTTCTGGGTCTGGGTCAACATGAAATAATGCTTTTGAAGAAAAAAAAAGAAAATTGAAAATTCATTTATGGCAAGAAAGCTGCTATTTTTAATAGCAATATAACTATAAACCTATAGGCCTTCTCTGAGCTTTTTTTATCTATAAAATGGGAATGGTTGCTTATCTCAGATTTTAATAACTTTCTCAAATGATGGAAGAGTATGAGAAGTGGCCTTATAACCCCACTGCTCCCTACTTTTGGTAATGCATCTAGTGTTTTGAGGATCAGCCCTCCAGAAGACATTTCTAAGTCCTAACTCCTGGGATTAATAAATGTGATCTTATTTCCAGAAAGCAACAGTTATGTGTGATAATACCTATGTTGATCAGTCTAATTGATCACTCCACAGTGTGTATATATATATATATATATATATATATATATATATATATGTCACATTCTACCCCATAAGTATGTTTATTATTTGCAAAACTAAAAATAATTATTAAATAAAAATTATGTGTTAATACAATTACATTAAAACTGAGATCCCATTATTCTGAATGTATTTGTAGTAGTGGTAGGGTCTTCATAAAAGAAAGGCAAAGAGAGAGGGAGATATCAGATACAGACCCAGAAAAGAAGGCAGATTAAGAAAGGAAGTCGACCCTGGAGACATAAGTCTACACACCAAGAAATACCAAAGATTTTTGCCGATTACCAGAAACTAGGAAAGCAACACAGAATGGATTCACTCTCAGAGCCTCCAGAAGAAAAAAAAATCCGCTGACAACCTGACTGCATTAGAGAATTAATTTCTATTAATTTAAGAATCAAGTTTATGGTAATTTTTATGGTAAACTTGGGAAACAAAAACGCTTCCCAGAAATAACAAAGTCACTGATCTTATGAACATGGCTACTGCACTTCAATCGGATCTTCTTGGTTCTCTCTATTTTTCAATTTCTCATAAAGTCTATTCTTTCTTTTACCACTCTACGCTGGGAACATTCTCCACAAGAATATTTTGAGACTACTGTCAAAGTTTTATCAATTTTTTTATTTTAAAGCACTTGATAATCCAGGGATGGTGGTACATACCTGTCATCCCAGCTACTTTAATGCCATCATCTGAACCCAGGTTATTATCTTGTACATGCTTCATTGCAAGGACCTCAAGACTCTTTTCAGGCTTACCATGTCTTTTCCATTCTGTAATGCACAGAACGTTAGCATTTTCTCATGGCAGTTATCTTATCCAATAGCTTTTCTGGCTTCCCATTATTATTATCTTCAGGATACATTTATTGCCTTAAATCTCAAGACTCTTCAATGTTGTTCCCTTCATTTGGTGAGTCTGTCCGATAAATGTGCTCTCTGAATGTATTGGCATTTCCTCAAAGGACCCTTATTGACATTGTCCCCTTAGCCATCGATATTGGTTAGTCTTTTACCAGCCTACTCAAAGTTTCTATTTTGACTAAGTTCCAGTCTAGTTTTTTTCTTGATTTCTTATATTTGTCTGTTCCAACATACTTTTAAGTGTACTTCCTTTAAGGTCTATAGATTATTTTGTGACATTTTATATTATGTTGCTTTATTTTTATTTATTATTTAGAGTTTCCTTATATATAAAGAGAAATATTATAGTCTTTTAAAAATTTACCTTTAAAATACCTACAATAAACTGGGCTTGATGGCACAAGCCTGTAATCCCAGTACTTCAGGGGCTGAAACAAGAGGACTTCAGGTGCACCACCAGCCCCAGCTACTTAGTGAGGCTCTCTGCAACTTAGTGAGACCCTGTTTCAAAATAAAGAATAAAAATAGGGCTGGGAATATAGCTTGGCCCCTGAGTTCCATCTCCAGTACCCCCTGCCACACACACACACACACACACACACACACACACACACACACACTCCTACAATAAAATTTTCTTATTCTATATACCTAGGGTATGTTGTATTGTTGTAAGCCACATTTTAACAAATTAGTCTTTTGAGTTCATTCTTTAACTGATGCAAAGATTGGTGTATGTATGTGTATATGTATATGTGTATGTGTATTATGTTGTATAATGGGTATTATGTTGTATATATATGTACTATATGTATACTATTTGAGGTAAAAAGAGAAGAGAGCGAGAGCGAGAGCGAGAGCGAGAGAGAGCGAGAGAGAGCGAGAGAGAGAGAGAGAGCGAGAGAGAGAATGCTAGTGCAAAGAAGGCAATGAAAGGAAAAAAAGGTCTGTGTCCACTAACATTAATTATAATAAAAGGTTTGATAACTAATGCCAGAAAAACTACTCTCATTTCTTCCTTGGCTCTGAGACATTCCAATTTCACATGCAAAAGCAGTTCTGTCTAACTGTTTGGCAGATTGTTTGAGCTGGAATTAAATGTGCACAGCTGGTACCATCTGCTGCAGATTCTTTAATTCTTGTTATCTCTTAAACAGCTTTTGGTTTTGTCTTATTCATAATTTATTTATGAAGGGTGAGGAGGAAGACCTTTTAGGGTCATCACATTGTTTAATTGACGCATTGTTAGTTCTCAGACTAGTAGATCGTAGTAGACTTTGGTTTATTAATATTGACTAAGTGCTTACCTGGTTTTACTGATGACCATATTGGATTTTTAAACTGCAACCAAGATTAGTTTGGGGTCGGTAAATAGAACTAGTTTTGAAGATTGTGTACTGTGATAACACTAATATGTCAAATATTTATTCTTGACTTTTATTAGTTTAATTTCTATTCTTATCTTGCAATTAAATACTGAACTTTGGAAGCATAATTTCCTCTCTCGGAGCAAAACCAGAAACCCAGGTGCTATTCCTCATCCTTCCTTCCTTGCCCTGCACCTTCTTCCGTTTCTATTTCTTAATGTTTTTCAAATCACTGTCTTCCTATTAATCTTATAATGACTAGCTTTGTGCAGGCTTCAAATAATTCAATATATCTTCCAATCAGGAACAATTTTTCTAAAATATAATTTCCTATAATTTTATTTTGGTGCATTGTAATTATATATCATACTGAGTTATATAGTATAATAGATACATCCATGCACACAACTCTTGGAGAATTTCCTCTGGGCCCCACCTCTTCCCCTCCTCCCTCCTCTTCCCCATATATGTTTTTGAGATTGGCATTAGTAATTTAATAAATGTACATAGCATTATTTCAATGGTTGCATTATTTATGTCTCTATACCTTCTCCTCTTTCCCCTAATAGTGGTCATTTGGTGCTCCTGCTTAAAATTCCCCAACAGCTTTTTAGTGCCTTCAAAATATTTTGGAAAAATCAGCACATTGTTACCACATACTGCTGTTCCCTCTTTCTCAGATTTGTTTCTTCATTTCTGCTTCTGCTTTGCCTAGAAAACTCCAGAATAGGTGACTTTTTTGTTTTTCTTTTCTTTTTTTGTTTTTTGTTTTTGGAGATCTGAGCACAATGACCTATACAACCATGTGCATAATCCCATAAAGTAATGAATAAAAAATAGATCTTGAGTGGCTTTAGTGGGAAAAAATTTTAATTCATAGTGAATATGTGGAGATTTCCTTTTTGTATTGGTAATTTACCCAAGAAAATTTTACATTAAAAGTTACATCAAAAGTAACTTTTTCCACTTATTTTTTTAAATTAATTTCTAGTAATTTGACCATAAGCAATTAAAGGTCCTAAACACCTCAGTCAATGAAAATAAAAGCTGACAAGGCAGATAATTAGGGTGTTTATATTGACTAACCCATCTGAGTTTCTCCTTTTCAGTTGCTACGATGGGCAGAGGCAAGTGGGTTGGTTTCTCCTTTTTTTCTGACATTTGTCTGATCTATTATGGGTAAGAGATACTATGTTCAGGGTGCCCTGCTTACATGCAGGGAAAAAAAATAGAGAGTGTCTTGGCCAGGACAATAACATGTACTTTCTCTTTAGGATATTTGAGAAGATAGAAGATGTAAGGCTAAAACTATGCAGGAAAATACAGCACATTCTCTGGTATTTTAGCAATCATGTTGAAAGCCTTCCTATTTATGGGGTGGCAGAGTGCCTGCTGGTGATTCTGCAAGACACGAGAGGAGAGGATGTTATGACAGTATCACTATTTTTCTGACATATTAAGATTTTGTTTTAGTTAAATTCTGGTAGTGCTGAATTTTTTTTTTCTCTCTCTGTCTGAAAGTGCTACTGGATCTTCCTGTGCTATGAATAGGTGAACTAAGATTTTGGTATCCATTAAAATAACCTCATGAGTTTGTTACCATACACCAAGAACACATTCCAAGATTTCTGAAAAAAAGAGGAGCATTTTAAACATTTTTTTTTCAAATCTGTACATGGGCCAATTCTCCAGAAAAAGAAACGAGGCTTCCTACCCCTTACTCTGCACAAGGATGCTTCCAAGTGCAATGACTTAATAAATTGAAAAACAGGTATAAAAAATAGTAAGTTAAAAAACTGTACTTGATGTTATAATCAACAATATCATAGAGATAAAAACTCATTTTTCTCAATATAATTTATAAATTGGATTGCTGGCTTGCTGTCCTAATAGCTGGAAATTGTACTAATCAGCCAACACAGTGTAGAGACAGTAGGTGAACCACGGCAGAAATGGACAGCAGATGAAAACTGCTGCTAAGTGTAAGTTAAACTACTGTTCCAATAAACAGGCTTAAATCAAGTATTTGGCTCTATTTTAAAAATGTGCGTGCAAAACTCTGGGAAATACACACAATGGAATTCTACTCAGCCATAAAGAAGAACAAAATCATACCTTTTGCAAGAAGATGGAAAGTCCTGGAGAACATTATGTTAAGCGAGACCAGCCAAGCACAGAAGGAGAAGGTACATATGTTTCCTCTAATATGCCCAAACTAGGGAATCCAGAGGATACTAGTGGGACTCCAGATAATGGAGGGGAAATACCAGCAAAGCTTGAATGGGAAGATAGAGGAGGAGGAAGGCTGAACTTGATTAATGAGGGTCTACATCTGAATATATGTAAAATTATGAATATGGCATGGTTACCCGGGACAATCATTGTTTTATTGCTGGGAGGGGGGAAGGGAAAACAGGGGCGGGAGGGGGGAGAGGGCATCAAGTATAGTTTAAATGTATGCCATTTATGTTCAATAAAGAATTTTTTAAAAAAGTGCGTGCGGAAGTGCTCTAAAATTGATAGTTGTCATATACATAGAACAGTTAAATATGAATGCACCTGTAAACTTTGATTTTCCTTTACAAAGAAAATCTATTTTTTATTTTAGCCATGATATTCAATCATTGTTTGATGTTTACATCATTTGGAAACATTTCAGTGTACTAATTTAGTAGAAAATTAATGAATGTAGGAGACTAAATGTTTACTGAATTCTAAGCATTGAATCTAAATGCTGCTTGTTGGATAACTCTTTCAATCACTATCATTTTATAGGTCACAAATGAAATTTTGACCAATCAACATTTCAGTGCTATATATATGTATCATTTCAACAGTACAGTGATATATATATATATATATATATATATTTTTTTTTAGGTTATAACTGTTTTTTTCCTAGAATCATAGAATTTTCTAAATATTTGAGGGCATATTGATTTAATATCATCCAAGATATTAAATATCATTCAAATTAATGATTATGAATGGATATTGCAACATATACTTCCTATATTAAAGTCATTTTGATGATTCAAACAGAAAGCACTACCATCTATTTCTGTGTAATGATTTTGGATCTCTGAAATGAATCTTATGCTCCAGTTACAAAAATAAATAAATAAATAAATTCCAATTGCAGCTCAATCCTCCTAACAGTGTAAGGGCTTCTGACTGCTTTTCACTTTTGTTTTGGCTCTGGCTCTACACAATGCTATCTGTGGATATACAATTCCTTTCTGCTCAGGACTGTGATATGATTCTTGCCTAACCAATTTACATTTAATATCTTTTAAGAGATGTATTTTAAATGTTTCTTTATTTCTTGCTTTTCATATTTGTTCCTATGATATAATCTCAACCTTTCCTTTCTCTGATGATTGCATCTTGATTTCCTTTCTAATTACTACTTATCCTTATTTTTATGGTGTTTATAAAGCTGACTGTCAAGGTTTTGGGACATCCCTATCCACACATGTGCTGTTACAGTTCGATATAAAAAGTCCCCTGAAAAATACACTTATTAATATTCAAGGCTGATATAATTCAGTCACAAGGGTTGTCATCCCAGTAGTGGATAAATTCATTATAATGAATTTCTTTGGGTGGTGTTCTAGGCAGGTAGGGTATGGCTGGAGAAGGTGTGCTCAGAGGGTGCATCTTTGGGAATTATATACAGTTCTTTCTCCCCTTGATTGTTCTCTTGTGTCCAGCCTCCATGATGCGAGGAGGACGCCATCCTCTCTCTTCCTACCACCACCTTCATACTCTGAGATCTTTAGTCCTTGGCCTCACATGGACTGAAACCATGAGAGAATAAATTAACTTTTCTCTAAGTTACATAGTCAGTTCTTTAGATTATATCTGTGAAAAGGCTTACTAATACATAGACACATGATCTACCTTTGTTTAGTTTGTTCATTCATTCACTTACTTTGTTCATTTTATTAATTTACTTTACATATTTTGAATCTTGAGCAGTATGCCACAGAGACTGAAAAAGGATTACAACTGATTTATCATGGTAATATAAACCAAATAATTTTATAATTACCTCCTAATACCAATTTTACCTGATAGGTTGTTAAAGGTTTTTTGTTTTTGTTTTTTGTTTTTACATTTTAACTTAAAATTTGTTACCCCAGTCTCTCTATGTCCCTTTAATAAGTTCCATCATTTTATCTGTTAGTCAGAATTTATGTCTGCTGCTTGTTCCTCGAACAGTAACAGTCTAATAATGCCTATCAATTCAAGATGAGGAAGGAAAAAAGCTTAATATTTGAGTATTATTCTGATTGAGTTCAACTTACATTTTAACTCACTTTTTCAGTTAGATATTCCACAGAAGTCTTGACTTATCTTCAGGGAAGTTAAGTTGCTTACTGCTAAAAGTCATAAAACAAATGTAGTTGATTCTAAAAACAAGTTTAATTCTTGTCCCAGACATGCTTTTAATCCAGTGACTATGTTTTCTTTCTTTTGTCCCTTTCTTTTCCTTTTTCTTTTTGTGGTATTGGGAAATGAACCCAAGATTCTTTCTTCCTCTGAGCTACAGCACCAGCCCTATTCTATTTTTATTTGAAGACAGGGTTAGCTGCTAACAGTCTCACTAAAATGCTAAGGTTGGCTTTGAACTTGCAATCCTCCTGTCTCAACCTCCAAGTACAAAGATTACAGACATGTACTACCATGCCCAGCTGTGTTTTAATTTCAGTATATGTACCTGCAACCTTCTTGAGAAGATTGAGTTTGAGGGTCTCTCTAGAAAACCTGAAGTGCCGGGGGAGGCGACTTATTGCCTATGCTCCGCAGATACGAAAGGCTAAAGCCAAGCCACTTTGTCTCAAAATGGAAAAACTTTGGTATGCAATTTGGATATGGGACTTCACCTCACACCACACTTTGGTGGCTTCTTTCTGTACCTTGCTACAAACACCAAGTACAAAGCAAAAGGAAAATTGTGAACTCAACTATATACTCATCAAAATATTCTCCTATATTTTAGGCCAAGAAAAAGAAATTAATATAAACATTACAATAAAAATGGTATCATTGCATTGTTTCCTCTCTTTGAACACCTTTCGCATTTGTCATAAACCGCTAGGCAGGTAGGCAGGAAACCCTGTGCTGATTGAAAGGGCTTCTCTTTTTGCCTAATAACAGGTTCCTAAAACAAATAATAGGTTGTCTTTATTTTTTAATGTTTTGTTCCTCATGGCTTTTTTCCCATTAATTTTAATTTATCTCTAAAGTGGTAGTAAAATGATTCGTCTTGAATTCTGAGCTTTGTGATGTTCTTTGCATTTTGCACCTGCTGCCTCTCACTTGTATCATCCTCCTCCCGCCCCTGCTCCTCCAATTGCCTTTTCTGGTTTCTGCTGGCAACACTTTCTTCTAAAACGGTTCCTCAGTTTGTATCTCAGTGTCTGTCCTGAGAGAATCTCATTTAAAATGGGGAGTAAAGGCAATTAAAATTGATTCACAGATTGGGTAACGTTGGCCAGAATTTCTTCTATGACAATATGCTCACTGTGTTTCTTAGTCCATGTTGTCATTCTGTTATAGAGTATGGGACTGGGGTCATTCATAAAGAACAGAAATTTATTTCTCATCATTCTGGGGCACAGAAGTCCAAGATGAGGGTGCTGGCAGGGTTGGTCTGTGGTTCCAAGGTGGTCCTTGTTGCCAGTTTCTCTGAAGAAAAGGGCCACTGGGTCTTTGCATAACAAAAAATGGAGGGGAGTAGTCCACTCCCTTAAACTATTTTGATAGCATCATCGATCCATTTGTGTGGGCTCTGTTCCAAAGACCTTAAATACTTCCATTAAAATGGGAGATTGCTATCTGGGTGTGTTGGCTTAAGCTTCTAATCCCAGCATTTGTGAGGCTAAGACAGGAGGATAGTGGTTCGGAGACAGCCTCAGCTATTTACTGAGGCCCTCCACAACTCATTGAGACCCTGTTTAAAAATAAAGAGTGAAAAAATAAGGCTGGGGGTGTAGCTCAGAGGCAGAATGCTCCTGGGTTCCATCCCCAGTACCAAAAAAAAAAAAAAAAAAAAGAATAGGAGATTAAATTCGCAACATATGAATTTTAGAGGACAGGTTCAGACCATAGTACCTTGTTAGATAATTCTTCCATTGTCTGAGCTTTTCTTAAATTAATATACCTGGTTAGGTTTTCAAAGAAATGAATTCACATTTTTATCCAATTTGCATAAATTGTATTTTGCTTTTGCATAAAACTCAGTGCTTATATTTTGTCCCCTTGAATACTATTAGTTATATACAGTTGAGTGCATTTATTATTGTATATTCTATTGTTTATATTCCTAAAGCAATTGGCTCACTGTAAATAAACATTTGCTATTCTGAAATCTTAACTACCTTAGGCAGTATTAGAAATATTTGCAGTTAGTCAAATTAGAACACTTCATTTGATGTAAAAAGCAAAGTACATTTTTTAAAAATTCATTTTCAACAATTAGATAAATATGAAAAAAATGAAACCCACTATACCAAATTATGGGATACAATAATTTAAGTTTGTAATTTTTTTGTACTAGGTATGGTATCCAGGAGCATTTTGCTTCCAAGCTACACATTCAGCCCTATATTTTACCCTTTATTCTAAACAGGGTCTTACTAAGTGAGGGGGGCCCCCACTAAGTGGCTGAGCCTGGCTGCAAACATGAGATCCTCCAGTATAAGTCTCCCAAGTACTGGGATTACAAGCAGGTGCCACCATGCCTGGCTTAAATTTGTATTGTTAAATAAGAAAAAACAAATAAACCTGTAATTTTACAAGAATTTGCAATATCTTTCATGAGCTGATTCTTTTTAATTTTTATTTTGGTGGTACTGGGGGTGGAACCCAGGGGCTTTCTACCTCCGGGCTATATCCCAATCCTATTTTATATTTTATTTGGAAACAGGGTCTCACTATGTAGCTGAGACTGGCTTCGAACCTGTGCGATCTTCCTGTCTCAGCTTCCCAAGCATGGGGATTACAAGTGTGCACCACCATGCCCGACCATGAGCTGATTTTGATGGAATAAAATAACACATATTTAAGTTATTTAAATTTTGTAGCTACGCATAGTGGCATATTCTTGTAATCTCAGTACTTGAGAGGCTGAGACAGGAGAATTACAGGTTCAAGGATAGCCTCAACAATCCAGTGAGGCTTTCAGCACTTAGAAAGACCCTATTTTTTTTTAAATTACTATTAAAAACCTTTAAAGGGCTGGAAGTGTACCTGGGAGGTAGAATGCTACTGGGTTCAATGTTCAGTAATGCACATGCACACATATACATATATACACAGATACACACATACACACATATTTGTAGTCATATTATCCCAAACAGCATTAAAATTTTTAAATATTTCATATGGTTAAAATAGCATGTTAAATTATTTAAGTTGAGAATACTCCAAGTTTTTCATAGAATCCAAGCCATATCCAAGTGGAAGAACTAATATCTTTTCAAATGCAAACCCCCCAAAATTGTCTGCTTGAGAGGGCAAAAGTACAGGGTGCTTTACCAAGCCTACTAGAAGAGTGAGGGCATTTTAGCATTTACACATGGTAGCATGACACTTGTTATATGATGAGCCAGTCCAGCCAGAAATATTTTAGTGGAACTGGCCTAAATCTTCTAAAAATTGATCTCTTGTTTTTATATCATTTATTGAGATTTTCAGTGATTTCTGACTCTAAAGGTTAAGTTACTAGCTCCTTTTCAAATGGGTTCTGTTATATTTCATTTACTAATCTAATTATTAGGTTCAAAATAGAGTTAAGGGATTTAGGAGGGAGATAAAAGCAACAACTGGGTTATCAGAGACTGTTGATTTGGACCTGGCCCCTCCGTAGAGTCAGCCAGCCATGGGGGAAGGGACTGATTGCCAAGTGTCTGGAAAGTTGCGCATAGTCCTGATCAGCCGGCTGAGTCACATGGCGAATGGAGGCACTGATGTTTTATAGGCATGCTGATTCTCTCGTGACATCGGTAGTCTAGTGATGTTTGGAGTCTCAAGGCACCTGGAGTCTCACGATATCTCCACTTCTGACTTTCGGGTTTCTGCCTCCTGTTCCCGCTGACTTCATGTGGGGGAGGGACTCGACTTATCACTAATATCAAACCAATTCTAATTAATCATTGTATCTATTTACTCATTAATTTATCCACTTAAAGTCATTTATTTCATGACTTCAGTTTGTTAGACAAAATACTATTATTACTTGAGAGACCAACAAATAAACGCAATTTAACAAACTTTTGGCCTTCAGGGAATTTACAATCTTGTAAAAAAAAAAAAACATAGGGTATGATAGTCATCATAACTGCTATGATGGGAGATGACAGTTCATGACCACACATCCAAGAACAATTTTGCATTTAGGAAAATATCTTTAGTGTTGCGTGCATATATGTACCTACCACCATGGAATATAGTATGATGTGTGACTACAATGCCCAAATAAATTTATATAAAAACCTAGTTACAGCTAATTTTAATTTTTCTTATTTTTATTGGTATATTGTCATCAAACATTTTAATGGGGACCAATATGGTAGAGGCATACATGCACAGGATAAATTATGAATATTTTTAAGAAAAGCAAATGAGTGCAACTTATGATGGCAAATTGTGTTCATAAATCAGAGGAAGGGAGGCAATTAACATCCTGATGAAATTGAAAGTTCCACGGAGCTAGAGCACAGAAATGTAAGAAATCAAAAGCAAAGCTCTTTTGACATTTTATTTCTTTGACACAGTGATGTCACTCATACGATTAATTCAAACATCCCCTGAGCTTTTAAATTTTTATATTTTAATGATTTTAGATCACTGCAAAACATTCTAACTTGTTTCCTTGCATTTTGAATACATAATGGCATTGTGGATATTGTGAAATACAAGTTCAAGATAAAGATTCACAAAGTTGTATGGGAGTCTATCATGATGTCATACACCTATAATTCCAATATTTAGGATGCTGAGAAAGGAAGTTAGAGGACAGTTTGAGTAATAGAGTCATACTATCAGTAACCTAGTAAGACCCTGTTTTTTTTTTTTAATGTAAAGGCTGGAGGTATAGCTTACAGATAGAGTGCTCCTACATCCAATGTCTAGTAACACACACACACACACACACACACACACACACACACACACCACGATATATAGAAAAGTCAGATGCAGGGAAGTCATTGTAGTATTAAGTCTCGATTATGTGAGTAAGCAATATAATTAATGTACTACAATATAACAATTGGATAATTTAAGATTGTGGAACTAGATGAAGCAGGCCAGTGAGTCCAGATTTTAAGATGTGGCCATTTTGCAGTTGAAGAAAATAAAGACATTTCTGAGAAATGAACAGGTTAAAACTGACAACTCTGGACGTTGGGAGGATTATATGTATAGGCACTGAGTCAACTGGAGGTTTGGAAACCCTGGAGTTGAAAACATGGCTTTTATGAGAACGAGAGAAAGAAAACTGTCAGTTAAAAGTGTCTTACAATGTGTGCACAGAAGGTGGTATATGCAGATGGAACAGACCAGCCACAGAATGGCAAAGTTTTCGTCCTGCCCTTTTTTATTTTTTAAACAAGAGCTTGAAGAAATATTGGATGTTTATGAAAAGAGGTTAAATATATTACCAAGCCTATATTTGATACTGAAACCATTTATGAGGACTCTGTGGTAGAAGAAACTTTAATAAACTAGAAAGTCATCATAGACTAATCATGGAGTGATTTATATTTTTATTCTATAATTATATTAAGCTTTTGTAACTTGACCTTTAGTACATACAAATCCTTTTTGTTAATCAATGATTCATTCATCAAATAGGATTTTATGTGTACTGCTTAATAAGACTGTTAGGATTGCATTCATTGTTCATCTGTGAAAGAAATATAAAAAATAACTTGCAACATGTTGTTTGGTGAAGATTTTTTTTGAATAATGCAATTAAAGAGAACAGCGTAATACATGATACAAAGAAGTATTAATCAGAAAAACATTGTTCTATTAGAGGAAAGTAATGTAGCCGGGCAAGGTGACATACATCCCTAATCCCAGCTACTTGGGAGCTAGAGCTAGGAGGATTAGAAGTGAAAGACCCCCGAGTGGTCTTTCCCTCAGAAGTGGGGACCCCGAGACCCAGAGATCAGTCCGAGACCACTGGCTGCAAAAGCACGAGGATTTTATTGCGGGACACAGGTACCTGTGGGCGACAGAGTCTGCACAGAGACTTGCGCCCTAGGTGAGTTTTAGGTAACTTTTATAGGGGGTAGGGGGCAGAAGCGGGGGTACAGAAGCAGAAAAGCATAGTTACAGGAGGTTTTATTGGTTCCAGTTAATGAGGAGCTGAATGACCTTTGCTTGCCTCCAGCTTTTCTGGTAGGGCCTGGTGGAAAGTCCCGGAGTTATCTCGTAACTGCCTTCTCTTATCGGTTAAGCCGCAGGTATGCAGTTAACTACCTTAACTACCGACCCCATCCTGTTTTGCAGGCTTACTGAATCCTGTAATTTCCCACAGTTACATTTTAACTTCCTGGTACTTGGGGGGGGGGGCAGTAAAACATGGCGTCACTTCGGCTAAGCTGAGTTAGGTCTTTCAGAAGTTTGTGGCCAGCCAGACAATTTAATGAGAGCTTGTCTTAAAGTTAAAAAAAAAAAAAATATATATATATATATATATATATATATATATATATATATATATATATATGGCTGAGAATATAACTCAATGGAGTCCCTTGGTTCAACCTCTAGTATTAAAAATAAAGAGGGGGGGCTATGAGCAATGTATCATGGCTTATTAATTGAAAATGTTAAATCGATATGTTAAGGGGAAAACCCTGCAGGTGACTAGATGGACTAGACTCAGGTAAACAGATAAGAAAAGGACATAATTGTACTAGGCTTACACATGACCATAAGCAGAAAGCATATATAAAAGAGATAATTTTAAGCTGGGTATAGTGGCGCCTGCTTATAATCCTAGTACTGGGGAGGCTGAGACAGGAGGATCACAGGTTTGCAACCAGCCTCACCTACTTAGTGAGGCCCTGCACAACACAGTGAGAACCTATTTTAAAACAAAGAATAAAAAATAGGTCTGGAGATCAGAAGTAGAATGCCCCTGATTTCATCCCCAGTACCACAATATAACAGATAATTTAAATGAACAATGTAATAGAAATATAGATGTAAAATTAGAAAAATATAATAACAAATTTAAGTTGCCTATTGAAAGAAAAAAAAGTTTTAGTTTTTATTGGTGCATTGTATTCATACATCTTAATGGGATAAAAGATGGTGAAGATATACATGCACACATCACCCAATTAGCCCTTACCCAATTCCCGCCCCATTCCTTCCCCCTCCCTCTTTCTCATGCTTGGCTTAGTCATTGACTTTGATATATTTGTTTAAGTGTATCATGTGCTATAGAGGATTTCTCTCTTCCCCCCTCCCATCCGCTCAGCTAGGTCACCTTATTTGCTCATCTATTGAATCTTCTTTATTTAGAGTTCCTCCTGTTACCTGTTACCTGTTTCTCCATAGGTTTCCCATATTAGGTACCTCCCCCAACAAGGTGTGGCAAGGTGTCTCCTTTCATAATGGTCGACCCCTCCTACCATCTTAGCTAGCTTATTTTATCATGTAGATCTGTCTTTAGATAGAGAAAGGCCTAGTTCTCCTCTCATATTGACTTGCCAATTACCTTTAGCTAGGTTAATTTACATTGGAATAGTTGCCTGCTTTTAGGCAGAAACCAAGTCCTTGCACAGATTTGCCACTCACCCAATTTTTGAAATATTTTAATAATCATAGCTTTCTCAAATCTTACTCCGCCATTCCCAATACTGGTACACACATCCTTGGTAAAGTTTGCTTCTCTTAGAAATGTAAAAGTCTCTGGGCTTCCTCTATTCTCTTGTTAATCCCCCTTGGAACTTTGCAGGGTCCTTTCCTTGAAGCTTCTGGCTTCCTAATACTAGAGTTATTTTTAAAAACATTTTGAAGCCCTTTTTTGATACTGGCACATTAATACCTTTTGAAGCCCTTTCCCAATACTGATACACTTCTGGGACCAAACTCAATGTAAAAGTCTCTGTTCCCCACAGATAGGGCTGGGCTGGTTTGACTTCTCCCCACTCACCACAATTGGGTAGTCTGCGGTGATCCTGGAGATCCCACTGTTTGGGTCTAGTGTTAAGCGTAGGTCTCCCCCACACTTTCCACTGATGAGAACCTGAGTCTGTCTGAGCCTCTGCTATGTGCAACAGCAGACTCCATCCCTACCTTCTCCAGGGTGAACTGCAAAGTATCAGACCCAGGGAGTTTATCACAGCTGCATGAATCCCTGGAGGCCCCTGCTGGGCTTTCTTCTGTGGGGACCATAAATTCACTTATAGTATTATTGAGCACAGTTCTGGATCTTTGAAGGGCATGGTAAGATCAGCTGCTACTGATGCGAGTTGTAGACACCATGCCCTCCTTCGCTGTGTTGAACTGCAAAGTCTCAGACCCAGCAAGTTTATTATGGCTGCAAGAGTTCCTGGGGGCGCCATGCTGGGTATTCTTCTGTGGAGACCTCAGCTTCACTTACAGTGTACTTGCACGCTGGTCTGGATCTCTATAGGGCGTGTTGGGTTTGGCTGCCACTGCTACAAGTTGTAGCTGGTTAATTCGCAGAGGAAACTGATGGCTTACAATTCCGATGATCTGCAACTACTTAGTTCAGGTCCTTGTATGTTTTCCTGATTGTCCCTGGAGTAGGGTACAGTGAGGCAAGATGGTGCCATGGTGGCACCTGGCGCCCTAAGGCAGGAGGGTTTCTTTTCTGCTCTGTGATAGTTATTCTAATCTTCTTTTTCCCTGTCCTTTGTATCTATAATTTTTATTCCTCTATTGATAGAATTTTCTGGCTTTATAGAATGCTGCTTTTGAGGCAATGAAGATCAGATGTCAGCAGGACTGGTTTGTGCTGCTTCTCTGTTGCCATCTTCCTTGAAGTCCCAAGAATTACTTTTAAACTTTTTATTTTTTTGAAAAAATGTAAAAACATCTCCCCCCAAAAGATTATTATAAATCTAGTCAAGGAAAAAATAACTAAAATAAAGAGATTTAATTATGTTAATTGAAATCGAATGATAAACACTAAAATCTAAGACTTTTCTGTAATAAGTTAAATATAATAGGAATGAAAAATAGCCTTAGCCAAGTAGAAAATAATGTTATGTGACATAGGAATATTTATCAGATAATGAGCTAGGAAAATCATTTCAAGTAAAAAAGACCATGAAAAATGTAATTAGATTGTCAAATTTAACTATATTAAGACAAGAAAAAGATTCTCATATAGAAATATCAAAAGCAAAACTAATGACAAATTATAAGTTAAATCTTTCCAACAAAGTCGACAGAAAAATTATTTTTATATGTAAAGCATTCTTCTAAGTCAATAAGAAAAGGAGGGCAGAAGCCAAAATAATATTTTACAAAGTCTAATCTCCTGTATAATGTAAAAAAGGCCAGCATAATGAGAAAATAAAAATTGAGGGGAATTAGCCATATAATATCAGAATATAACAATATAAGTACAGTTTTCACTTATCTTTTACCACAGTCAAAAAACATACTAACCTGTCTGGTAAAAATTGTTAAAATATAAAAATTTATTTTATTTACAAACATTAAATGTAAATTTATTGGGATCTTTGAAGTTGATTTAGTGAAAATTACCCAAGTACTTTGCATTTATTTACCTCCTTTGTCCCATATTCAATTCCAGACATCTGTCTCATACAACCAGTCAGAAAATTACAAATTTATTTATGTATGTAGTTGTTCATTACACATTTTAATTTTTAAAAAGTAAGATAACCAAATTTCCTTCATCAGAGATTGATGAAATAAATTATTAATCATTCATGACAATACATTATGTAACAAAACAATTTTTAGAGTAAAGTTACTAACACAGTAGAATGAATGTAAGCTTATTTGAAGTAAAAATGCTAGTAAATAATAGCATTTATAATGCAGATTAAAGGGAGCCTGGCATGGTAGTACACACTTCTAATCCCAGCATTTGGGAGGCTAAGACAGAATCATGGTTTGTGGCCAGCCTCAGCTACTTAATGAGGTCCTTTACAACTCAGTGAGATTCTGTTTCAAAATAAAAAATAAAAAATAGGGCCAGGAATTTAGCTCAGAGTTAGAATGGCCCTGGGTTCTATCCCTAATACCACAAAAATAAATAAATAAATAAATAAATAAATAAATAAATAAGTAAGTAAATAAATAAAATGTAGATTAAAGGTAAACAAACATTCAAAATAAACTGTAAATTAAAATTTGACAAAAATGTTCATGTTTATGTACCCAACCCATTTACTTTTCAGTGAATAACAGTTATTCAAACTTTACATATAATCCTAAATATAAAGATAAGAATATTAGGTAAGTCTCATATTATTGAATAACTAGTATTTGGGTAATTAGCATCTGCTATAAAATAAAATGTTCTATTTTTGTTAAAAGGTCAGTAATAATATAGAACACCATATTTGCTATCTATGGCAGAAAATATTATATATCACTTAAAGTCAACCTTTCTGTTTTGTACTATGTAATTAGTCCTCACCAAAGAACGTATTTCCCAGTCTCCTTTTTATGCTATATCTGTAAGAGCAGTTCTAGAGAGTGAAATGTGAGTTGATGTCCTTCTTCACTTCTAATCCAGGAGTTTTAAGAAACAGGGATGATTCCCCTTTATTCTGCTTCTGCAGAGAACTTTAAAAGCACAAGGTTTTTTATTCTGAAAGAAAACTGACCTCAATCTCTGAAAAGACTTTCATCATCCTGAAACAGACCTTAGTTGAGTTATATATCATCTGAACAAAAAATAAACTCATTGCTAGGAAAGTAGTGGATATGGTTCTGTTACATCAATCCACCAGAAATTTGGTGGCTTGTCTCAAGGGTTAGTGTTAATCATATTAATATATTTACTATAAAAAATTAAGGTTCCATTTCATACCAGTTAGGAAAATAAACTCAAAATAAATTTAAACTTAAAGTAAGGACAGAAACAATAAAACTACTAGAAGCAAGCATGAAAGAAACAGTTCAGGATAATGGAACAGGTGAGGATTTCTTGTAAAAATCATCAAAAGTATATAAAACAAAAATGGACAAATGGAATTTCAACAAACAAATGAAAAAAAAAAAACATTTTTTTACACCAAAGGAATCAGTTATCAGGGTGAATAGATGACCCACAGAGTGGAAAATATATATATATATATATATATATATATATATATATATATATATATATATATATATATCATACATCTGACAATGGACTGATATCCAGAATCTATTAAAAAGAAAACTCAAAAGGAAAACTCAACCCATTTAAAATTTGGACTAGATTTAAATAGATATTTTTCAAAAAAAATTTACAGACAGCCAACCCGTATAAGAAAAAACTCCACATAATTAATTTTCACGGAAAAGCAAATCAAAACCACAGTAAATTATTACTTTTATGCAATCAGAATGACTCTTATTAGGAAATCCAGATAGCAAGTAATGATGAGAATGTCGAGGATGAACACCATCGGATACTGTTGGTAGAAATGTAAATTAGAACTGCCTATTATGAAAAACAGTGTGGAGGTTCCTAAAGAAATTAAAAATGGAGCTGTGCTATAATGCACATTCCAAATGAAATTAATCAGAATGTCCAACAGACATCCGCACTCCTGTGTTCATCACAGCATTATTCACAATAGCCAAGAAATGGAAAGAAACTAAGTATCCTTCAAATGATAAACAGGTAAAGAAAATAGTCCATATATGCAACAGAATGCTCTTCAGTCATAAAACTATTGAAATCATGTCATTTGCAACAGCATAGCTAGAACCAGAGATCATTATATTAAGTGAAATAAGCCAGACACAGGAAGACAAACACTGTGATCTTCACTTTTATGTGGAATCCAAGCAGTTCAAAATAACGCATATTTGAAGTTACCAAAACCAATCGTAATAATATGTAAAGACAGAGTGAGGGATTGGGGTGGGAGACAGAGGAAAGCACACCCAGTGCCCCGTGATCCTCATTATAATGTATAATTACAATGTGCCAATAAACATTTATTTTAAAAAGTTGATCTCATAGAAGTGGAGAATGAAATAAAAATCTAAGGTTTAGTTTCTTGATTAAAAATAAAGAAACTAAGGTTCCATTTCATTATTAGAAGGTGGAGAGAGTGGGGGATGAGTGTGTCAGGGAAAGGCAGATTGATGGTACAAAGTTTTCCTTAGACGGGGTAAGAAGTGTGATGTGCTATTGCTCAGCAGTGTGACTGTAAGTCTTGAAAATGTATGCGTATTCCAAAGAGCTAGGAGAAAGGATTTCAAATGTTTTTACCAGAAAGAAATGATAAATATTTGATAAAATAGATTTCATGGCAACATGATTTGAATATTACACAGTGAACACATCAAAATATCCAAAACTACAAAAATATGTACACTGTTTTGCTTTTGTGTGTTAAATTTTAAAGGATAATAAGTACTATTGAACATTAATAGATAAAAATAAAAGTTATTTAGGTCAATAGAGAATATAAATAGATCTTTCACGAAAAGATTCTACAACTAGCTAGCTCTTAGAGTTATTTGTAGTTTTTTTTTTTTTAATTTTGAAACAGGGTCTCACTAAGTTGCTGAGGGCCTTACTAAGTTGCTGGGTTGCTCTCAAACCTGTAATCTTCCTGTCACAGACTTCTATGTACCAGAATTACAGGCAATCTCCACTACAACCAGTTTAAATTCATAATCTTAATCCGTTCTAGAACAACTTTTATAAAAATGTTTTACTCTCCAATACGTTAGTCCCGTTAGGGGCAACATGCATGATTCAATTGTGCAAAGTATGCTGCAAATAGGAAACAAAAGTTATCACTGAGGTAAAACTAATTTCTTAAAAATTATCATTTAATAGATTTTCTACATTTAATTATCAATATTCATCAATCGCTGCCACATATTTTATATTAAAATGAGTTATATATTCTTTGATATTTTTCTTAAATCATTCAAATCAAGTGATACAAAAAATTACTATCTATGAATTTTTAGCACATAATATATTGCATTTACTATAAGTCATTGAGTTTCTATGATCTTGAATAGAGAGTAACTATTTTTACTGGAATCCAGATTAAAAGTGCTGAAATACCACAGATGTGTTTCTCTTCATGTTTAAAGATTTGTAATTATGGTCTATTTATCCTTTTTATAATCAATCAGCATAGGATAACCACCAATGTTGATGGTGTCATTTATCTGTATTTCAGTAGACATTGTCTTTGTCTTTCAGATTGTGGTACAAATAATAACACAAAAAACATGTCAACAGTGTATATGAAGAAGAAAAATATTTAGAATAAATTTTCTATTTTGCTGCTAATGAGTTGTTTCTCTAAAACCAATTCTCTTTCTGAATTCATGCATTTTATGCATTTCTACAACATAAAAATTTAAGCTCACATGTTTCAGTTTAGCCTTTAGTTGCTGAAAACAATGCAGACAGACTTTTAGTGACGTGTCAGTATTTAAGTAATCACTTTTTTCTTCATTTTCTTTTCCTCCTTCTGTCTCCTTCCTTCCTTCCTTCCTCCCTCCCTCCCTTCCTTCCTTCTGTTTTTTTTTCTTTCTTGGCTACTTTCAGCCTTATTTATTTATTTATTTATTTATTTATTTATTTATCTTGTGGTTACTGTTTGAATAAAGGTCTCACTGACTTACTGAAAGCCTCTCTAAGTTTCTGAGTCTGGCTGTGAATCTGAAATCCTCTTGTCTTATCCTCCCAAGGACTGGGATTGCAGGCATGCCTCATCATGCTCAACTTAAATAATCATTTATTTTGTAAGTGAGTTGTAGAACTGAAACCTTCTGATTTTTATCCCCTTACTACTATTAAACTATATGCATTTCTGAATGTGTTTAAATAAAAAAATATTAGGACATAACTCATGAAATGGAATGAATATGTACTCAATCCTAGAAAAATAAAGACAATTAATATCTTAATAATTCTTACCTTGACTTGTGGGGTCCTTACCCATTTACCTGCATTCAAATCTTGGTACTTTAGCAATCAAAAAGATGCAAAAGAAGCCCCAAACAGCTATTCCTGTTGAGGAAAACACAGCATCATACATACAGAACAAACTCCACAATTATTTTTAAAATTACTTTAATTGAACACATAAGTGAGTCTCATCTTGTACTAATTTATTCACAATTTTATCATTTTCTTCTATCTACAATCTAGTAGACACTTGTGGCTTTAGTTAATACTTTTGTGGATAGCTTCTACAATTGCATTGCTCTTCTTTGCTTTCTCCAACTAAGTTCTTTTCTATTGTCAGACTAACTGAACATTTTCAAAAACCACAAATTTAGCATTCCTGAATGAACTTAACTTTCTTTTTCATATCCATTTTCTTCCCGCATACTCTGGTTTTGTTTATGGACTCCCTACCCTTCTAGGGATTGTATAGTGAACACTTGTGTGTTATTACAATTCTCCTTCTGACCAGCTCGTTTCAGTTCACAAAACACAGTGAGTGACTTTCATCTTCTAAGCTGCAAGATGTCATGATTTTAAAACCACATTGTGTCAGCTTGTCTCATGGCGGGGAGAGAATACATGGTATCATAGTGCCAGAAACTCCTAATTGATGGGGGGAAGTGAGGAGAGGCAAGAAAGGATTACCAAAAGTTACTGGAAGCTTCCTGGAGAAGGTGGAGCCAATTAACAACATCTCAGCCTCCCTTGCTGCTTTGCTCCTCCGCCCTCCATTGTTTAAGTGAGAGAAATCAAAGAGGCTTCTCTTTATTTCTGGAGTAAGTTGTTCCTTACAATTGTGTTTACCAAGGTTTCTTTCCTCTTGCTTCTGTTTTATTACTGGTTAATATTAGACGATTTTGCCCATTAATGTAATATTCTGAGCACATGTAAGGTAAGCCAGGTTAAATTATTTGGTTGATTAAGTGTATTAAGTGCATTTTCAATTTGTAATAGTTTCACTTTGTAGCAGGTTTATCATAATGTAATCCCATCGTGAGTTTCAGAAGGGCTATATTTTAAAATTTGTGTTACTTTTATATTTACACTTTTATTGATGTATGGTAGTCTCACATAATAATGTAGTTCAGAGTGGTAGTGATGTACACGCACATGGCACTTGACGAGCTTCCCCTGGCTCCCTACCCACTTTCTTCCCTTCCCATACACGGTCCTGAGATTGGCATTGGTATTCTCACACAGGTACCTAACATCAGTGGAAGTGTTTTCTCCATTAATCTTCCCCCACCCCATCATCCTTCCCAAGACCATCTTCCTGGCTCCACTGGGATTTCTTCTCCATTATCTAAAGTCCTTTTATCCTGATTACTCCTTAGCTTCTGCATATGAGAGAAAACACATGACCCTTCACTTTCTGTGACGGGCTAATCTCACTTAACCTAATGTTCTTCAGGCCCATCCATTTTTTCTAAAAATGACATCATTTGCTGAGTAAAATTCTATTTTTCATATATTACATAATTTTGTTTTAACCTATTCATTTGCTGATGGATACCTAGGTTGGTTCCATAATTTGGCAATTGTGATTTCAATTTTAATTTAAAATAATAAAATGAGTTATAAACTTAATACTTAGTTACATTAGCTGCATTTTAAGTGTTCAGTAGCCACGCAGGCACATTGCTACCATATTTGACAGTACATATATAAAAATGTTTCATCCTCTAGGATTCTATTGGGCAAAAGTCCTATATGCTTTCAAAACAAAATTATTTTTCTTTCTGCTATTCAACATTTCATTTATGTTTTTTCTTTGATTTTTTCTCTTCTCAATATTTCTTTACTGCCATTGTTCCTTGTTCACATGATGTTCACACTCCAAGTTCCAGTTCCTGATTTAACCTCCCTGAAATATGCCCTGATCTCCATGCTAAGAAGGCATTTTATTTTTTATTTTTTTATTTTTCATTTTTTTGTCCTGGGGATGAAACTCAGGGGATTTTACCTCCAAGCTACACCCCCAGCTCTATTTTTTATTCTTTTATTTTGAAATAGGGTCTCACTGAGTTGCAAAGGGCCTAAGTAGCTAAGGCTGTCAGTGAACTGTGACCCTCCTGTTTCAGCCTCTCAAATGCTGGGATTACAAACTTGCACCACCATGTCCGGCTAAAAAGCCATGTTTTAGTTACTTTATTTTAAAATGGTGTTTTTTTTTTTTTTTTTTTTTTTGTGGGTCTGGGGATGGAACCCAGGGGCATTCGACCTCTGAGCTACACCCCCTGCCCTATTTTTAATTCTTTATATTGAAACAGGGTCCCACTAAATTGTGGAGGGCCTCACTAAATAGCTGAGGCTGTGTGCGAATCCCGATCCTCCAGTCTCAGCCTCCTGAATGCTGGGATTACAAGAGTGTGCCAACATGCACAGCTAGTCATACAGCTTAATGGAGTACAAGATGGTAGAGGCATACATACACACATTACTCAATTAGCCCTTACCCAATTCTCATCCTGTTACCCACCCTCCCTCCTTCTCATTTTTGGCTTGTGATTGACTTTGATATGTTTTTGGATGTACAGTAGGGAATTTTATTTCTCTCTTTCCTTCTTTCTCCTTTCTATCTCCATCAGTTATGTCACCTTATTTGCTCATCTGTAGTTTCTTCTTCTTCGTCCAGAGCTTCTACTATGACCCATTTTCTCCTTAGCTTTTGCATATTAGGGAGAACATCTGAATTTTTTTACATTTTGTGACTGACTAATCTCATTAGCACATTATTTTTCATTTCCATTCATTTTTCTGTAAATTACATAATTTTGTTCTTCTTTATGGCTGAGTAAAATTCTATTTTGTACATATATAATAGATTTGTAATCCGGTCATCTGGTGATGTACATCTTGGCTGGTTTCATAGTTTGGCAATTGTGAATTGTGCAGCTATGAACATAGATACACATGCATTAGTTTGTTAGTTTGGTTTCCATTCTTTTGGGTAGATACCAAGAAGTGGTATTGCTGGATCATATGGTAGGTTTGCTCCCATTCTTCTGAGGACTCTCCATACTATTTTTCAAAGTGGCTGCACTAATTTGCAATTCCATCAACAGTATATTAGAGTTTCCACTTCTCCATATCTTTGCCAGCATTTGTTGCTGTTTGTGTTTGGAATGATTTCCAATCTAGTTGGAATTAGGTGAATCTCAAGTTAGTTTTGATTTGCATCTCTGATTGCTAATGATATTTAGCATTTTTCCATACATTTATTGGCCATTTGAATTACTTAAATTTCACAATTTATATCTCTCCAATTAGCATCACTTTCTATCTTGCACTGTAGATATTTGTGTATGTGTCTTATTTCTACACTAGAATATATGTTCTATGGCCATCAAGTTTTATTTTATTTATTTTTATACTTTTATTTGTACATTGTAATTATATATCATACTGAGGTATAGAGTTATAGAAACATACATGCAAGCAACACTTGGAGTGTTTCTCTCTGGGTCCTACTCCCCTCCCTTACCATCCCTGTACATGCTTTTGAGGTTGGCATTGGTAATTTATAAATGTACATAGCATTATATCAACTTCTACCTTTACATTTCTATTTCCCTTCTTTCCTCCCCAAGCCCTAATATCACTTTATTGGGGTTTCTGCTTCTCTATATGATTTTTCCTGATCTCTGTGTCAAGAAGTGATATTTTAATTACTTAATTTCCACAATTTATATCTCTCCACTTGACAAAATGTTTTATTTTGCACTTTAGATATTTGTTTACATGTCTTATTATTATTATTATTATTATTTTTGGTGGTACTGGGGTTCCTGGAAACCCTTCTACCTCCAGGCTACATTCCCAGACACCTATTTTTTATATTTTTATTTGGAAACAGGGTCTCTTAAGCCAGCGCAGCTGACTTCAAACCTGCACAATCCTCCTGTCTCCGCCTCCCAAGCACGGGGATTACAAGTGTGCACCACCACGCCCAGTTGCATGTCTTATTTTTACACCAAAATATAAGCTTTTTGGCCACCACATTTTAATGATCTTTGCGGGTTTTACAATGTATGCTTTATCCTTCACATAGCATCAAGTAGGTATTGAATGATGAGATTTCAATTGAGTTCAGTTTGCTGATTAATTTGTGTGGTGTTCTTATATATTTTAATATTGAGAAAAATATTTAGAGAGTGAATACTTGTAAATTCAATAGAAAATATTTGGAGGGTTGTAATATTATTAATTTTGTGTGTTTGAATGATGACAAAATGCCTAAAATATAATTAATCCATTATCTCTCAATTAAAGTACATGTAATTACTGTAGTTCCTGAGAGTAATCCCTATTGCCAGGAACTAACATGATTTTCTTCTTTCTTTCTATTAATTTTTTGAACAGATAAGAATTAGGTTGAGTGAATAATTTATTCCACTTGGATATTTATTTTTAAAATACTGATAATTCAAGTGCATTTAAATTTGATTTTTAATGACACTATATTTGATAAATATTATTTAAAAAATAAGTAGCTTTGTATTTTTAGTACTGTGTGTGTGTGTGTGTGTGTGTGTGTGTGTGTGTGTGTGTGTGAGAGAGAGAGAGAGAGAGAGAGAGAGAGAGAGAGAATGAATGAATGACTTACTGACTGAGAGGCAGTTTACCACTGAATTGCATCCTAGGCTTTTGAAAACCCTTTTGATAAGGACTTAGGGTCTCACTGAATTACTGTGTGCAGGCCTAGAACCTGTGATTCTCCTGCTTCAGCCTCTCAAATACTGGAACTATAGGCATCCATCACCATGTTTGGTTTGCAATACTTTTAGCTTATTTGAAATGAAAGTAGTGTTTCTTATAGCTAACTTCACCATTTCTTAAAATGAAGATTTAAATGACTTAAATTATTTCTTTTTTAATTTTTAAAAAAATTTAGTGATGCATTATAGCTATAAATCATAATAAAATTCAAAGTGATACATTTATACATGCACAAAATATCTCTTTGGTGTGTTTCCCTCTGTACTCCATATCTGAATTATTTTTTTTAAGACACACAAATCTCAGTCTAGAAGCTCAGGTATAAGACATAAAATTTAATTTTTCTATAATTAAAGTATATAAAAATGAGTCTTTTTCTGCTATGCAATCAGGTCACGGTTTTCTTAACCCCCCCCCCCAAAGGTTTTGTGAAATTGTTTTAGGTTTAAAAATGGCTTAGGTTTGGCTAGGCGTGGTGGTGCACACTTGTAATCCCCGAGCTTGGGAGGCAGAGACAGGAGGATCGCGCAGGTTCGAAGCCAGCCGCGCGTGCTGGCTTAGGAGACCCTGTTTCCAAATAAAAATGTAAAAATAGGTCTGGGAGTGTAGCCCAGAGGTAGAAGGGCTTCCAGGAACCCCAGTACCACCACCAAAAAAAAAAAAAAAAAAAAAGGCTTAGGTTTTAGGTTAAAAATGTTTTAGGTTTAAAAATGTTTCAGCCTCCCAAGTACTGTAATTGCAAGCATGTGCCACAGGCTGGGCAGGTGGGTTTTTCTAAAGTGATTAGGTCATAAGGGCTCCACCTTTATGAAGGGATTAGTGCTCTTAAAAATAGAGGTTGGAGGAGGTGTCCAAGTGCCCCATGGCCCTGTAGAAGAAACTACAAGACATCATTTTAGAAGCAGAGAGGAGCCTTCACCAGACACTGAACCTGCTGGTGCACCATATTAGATTTTACAGCTTTTTTTTTTTTTTTTTTTTTTGGTGGTACTGGGGGTGGAACCCAGGGGCTTTCTATCTCCAGGCTATACTCCCAGACCTATTTTTTATATTTCATTCAAACTGGTAAGATATTAATATTTTTATCTACAACCTACCCAGTCTTGGGTTATTTTGCTAGAGTGCCACTGACAAACCAAGGCAGTGGCATACTAAACGTTTAATCATCCCAATCTTATCTAAATGCTGGAAACTTAGAGATCATCTCTAAATTTTGCCTAAGATAAAAAGTATTTAGAGATTTTTTTTTATTCTTTTTCTTCTGGCCTATGTTAGGGATAGATCACCTTGGGGTCTTGCCTCAGACTGAGATTTTCCCGGAATAGGAACACAGCACATCTCTGTTTCTGCAGACTCAAAATTTATGTGGGGTGGGCTCCATAGGCCTCTCAAACACAGAGCTAGGGGAATACACTGGATGGGCTGTATAAAAACAGGCTTATGGTCACCTCTAATGCACCTGGACTTTTTTCTATCCTCTCTGGGAACAAATCTGGTTCTTCAATTATTCCATTTATTTCCTAAATTGTTCTCCATGGAATATGCCCTTAAACTTATAAGCCACGAATTTATTTTCATGTTTTGCTGTATCATCTCTCCTCTGAAGCAATAGATGCTGGAAGACTGAGATGCTTTTAAATTGGGGAGGGGGTTCAAAGAGCATCAGGAAGCGAGAAGCCCAGAGCAAGTGGCTAACACCAGATAAAGACACGGCATTGTCTAATCTTTTGAAAACATGACTCTATCATCTATAGTTAGGATTTTATTCAACACCAATTTTAAGCCAAACTGCTGAGAATTTTTCAACATATATCCTCAATTTCAAAATGATCCATCCAAAAAAGAAATTTAGTATTTTATATGAGATACAAAGAGATTAATGCACATTCTCAAGATCACTAAACTAGTAAGTAGAAAGGTGCTATCTGAATCCAGGTCCTCTCTCTCCTAGTCAGGTAACGTAACTCATATTGCATTAGGCTGACTATATTAACTGTATTAATGACCCAGTAGGTCATAAATTCTTTAATCTTTATTTGCATATAAATACAATTGATTTTCAAAGATGTTTTTAGCATTGCCCAAAGAGAATGGTATAAACAAAGGGACAAAGCTTCCCTGTATTTATTTCAGTATGAAAATCATGCTGCTTTATTTCAGGTTAATTTTCAGATTTGATAATAGGAAAGAAAATATGGCAATGATAGAACTTATTACTATAAGAAGGTAAAAAGAAAAACTTTGCTCTGCTCTATATTTCAATTACAACATGAAAGTTGCTTATAGTAGTGCACTCTACAATTAAATCTAGATTTTCACAAGTTTAGGAAAGCAATTTCTTAACTTTTCAAAATAATTCAGTGAATTCCAGAAATATATTTTATTTAATGACATAAAAATATTCTCAATTAACTCTTAAAGTCCCATCATGGATAAGCATTCCCTTAAGTAATATCCTGGGAAAATATACCTTATAAGAAATATTTTACCTCTGGAAGAGGTGATAAAATCAACTCATGAAAAATAACATTAAAAGTACAATTAGAAGTAATCTAAATCCATTTCAAACCAAGCATAGCTCTCTAAAATATTACAAATTGACAGCTTTTAGAAGCCTCAAGTTTCATCCAGCAATGTTCATTTTTCTTCTGCTTTTCACTTGAAAATACTTCTGAAATATAGACATCTTCAAAGTAATCCCTTAAATGTTCAGAACATAAAGAGAATAAAAATTTCTCCTCATTTCTAAAGTTTAGATGAGTATCAGATGTAAATTATAAATTTATCTTTAAAGTTGTGCAGATTTGGGGGCTTGGCTTGTAGTTCAGTGATAAGAAACTTGCCTACCATGTATGAGTCCTTGGTTTTGAGCTACAGCACTGTAAAAAGTACCAATATTCACCTAAATACTGATAGTATTAGAATTTTTAGATATGACATGTCTCAAAATATCTTCTTTAACAATGTCATTAATAAGCCGGGCGTGGTGGCGCACGCTTGTAATCCCCGCGCTTGGGAGGCTGAGTCAGGAGGATCACATGGGTTCGAAGCCAGCCTCAGCTACTTTCAGCAACTTAGTTAGACCCTATTTCCGAATAAAATATAAAAAAAAAAAAAAGGTCGGGAGTATAGCCTGGAGGTAGAAAGCCTCTGGGTTCCACCCCCAGTACCACAAAACAAAAACAAAAACAAAAACAAAAACAAAAACAAAAACAATGTCATTAATGAACACATTTGTTTATTTTGAGAGAGAAAACTCTTTAAACCTATTGGGAATAATCATAAAACCAAAAGGTCCATATTTTTTAAATACAAAAGAATATTTTATTTTATTTTATTTTAATTAATTAATTTATTTATTTATTTATTTATTTATTTATTGGTGGTACTGGGGTTCCTGGAAGCCCTTCTATCTCCGGGCTACGCTCCCAGACCTATTTTTACATTTTTTATTTGGAAACAGGGTCTCCTAAACCAGCGCACGCGGCTAGCTTCGAACCTGCGCGATCCTCCTGTCTCTGCCTCCCAAGCGCGGGGATTACAAGCGTGCGCCACCACGCCCGGCCAAAAGAATATTTTAAAAAATGTGTTTGTCTTATCTTTGAATTTACAAGACAAAACAATTATTTTCATTAAAATGACTTCTTGGTTTTACAAAAGGACTATGATTCCTCTAACATGATTAAGTTCACTTAAAACAACTACATCATATTAGTGGGTCATACCTGCAAGGTACATCTTCACCTTTTTGGATCACTTGGAGGCAGTTTGTTTTCCTTACAATTTATATGAACAGATACTTTGGCTACAAAGAGAAATTATAACAACGGAAGTTACAACAGAACTAAGAAAATAAACAACAGTTTAATTTCATGTATTACTATTCTCCCTTTTGCTGCCATAAAATTTATATTGCACAAAACTCAAGGTACACCTGCTTTTTCAAGTGAAATTTACCTGACAATCTAATGGATAAAACCATGGAAAATGAAGTGTTATTTTCAATCAGTGAGATCACCATTTTCATCATTCATTATATACTGTGTTGTAAGCTGAATATTAAAAATAAATAAAAGGTGAATAAAGGCCTGTCTTTAAAACATCACATGGCATATTGGAGGAAACTAACATGATAATAGACCATTGTGATAAAGTGCAATGTTCATAACTGTGGAGAGTTCCGAGTGCTATAAAAACATATGTCACGTTAGTGACTCTATTGCCTGTAAGAGTCACGTTAAATGATGTTGATATTGTTCATGGAATAATGAGAATTAGGAAGGGCATTATGAGCAGGAAGTAGTGCATGGAAATGAACAGTAGATATCACTTTTGATTTTGTCTTCACTGATAATAATTGTGTTAAAGAGGCATTAAATGTTTTATTAGTATAATTTCTTTATTTTTTGATATTAGGGAGTGACTCAGGGGTGTTCTACCTCAGACCTACACATCTATCCCTATTTTTATTATATTTTATTTTGAAACAGGGTATCACTAAGTTGCTGAGGCTAGCCTCAAACTTGTGATCCTCCTGTGTCAGCATCTCAAGTACTGGTTATAGGCTTTTGCCACCACATCCAGCTTTTTTCTTTAATTTAAGCAATTTAAAAGAGGATATGGCCAGGAGTGGTGGCGCACGCTTGTAATCCCCGCTCTTGGGAGTCGGAGACAGGAGGATCAAACTGGTTTGAAGCCAGCCTTGCTGGGTTAAGAGACCCTGTTTCCAAATTAAAATATAAAATAGGTCTGGGAGTGTAGCCTGGCGGTAGAAGGGTTTCTAGGAACCCCAGTACCACAAATAAATAAATACATAAATTCATAAAAGGGGACATGGATTTTGAATAGTTTTATTTAAATATAATTCAAATATCATACAATTTACTCATTAAAATGTACACTTCAATGATTATTAGCATCTTCAAAAATACATTCAACTCTTAATAAAGTTAAATTTATTCATGTTTTCAAAATTTATTTTAAATGATACATAAAAATAAAAATTGTACGTATTTTGAGGGTAGTATGTGATGTTTTATTCCATGTCTAGACTATGTAATATGCAACTCATGGTACCCACATCTATCTTATCAACCACTTACTATTTCTTTTGGTGAAATCATCAAAATTCTTTCTTTTAGTTGTCTGATATATACACTATATTATCATTTTCTATGGTCACCCTAATGTGTAATAACACACCAGAACATTTTTGTCCTGACTATAACTTACTACTCATTGTACACAGAATATTTTGAGGTCATTTAAAAAAAAATCTATTCAGTCATTATCTTTCAAATGGATACTTTAATATATTTGCATTTAAGATTATCAACAGTAGGTTTTACTACTACCAGTTGTTACTGTTTTCTCCATTTTTGTAGTTCTTTTTTTCTCTCTCTCTTGCTATTTTAATAGTTTTCCATTGTGACTAAGGTATTTTCTCTAATACAGACTTACAGAAAGCATTGTTGGATTATAATAGCTATTCTGAAATGATAACAACTTAATATTGTTCAAAAACAGTAAAGAGAATAAAAGAGTAAACAAATAAAAATGTTTAAACTTGAAGTGTATTCCCCCACAGGTTTTGAATATTTGATGTCCCATTTTACATGTTTTTATTTTTCTTCTCTTAATGTATTACTCTAGATATTATTTCAAGTTATTTTATTTTTCAGCTGTCATGTCAAATATATAAGTGGTTTACATATTATGTGTTTAATATTACAGCATTCTGGATTAGGTATAGTTACGATATCCAGTATGCTTTATACCTTCCAATTTTTCTCTTACTCCTTTGTATCTTATTCTTTCTATTTAAAGAATTCCCTTTGACATTTCTTGTAGAACTGGTCTAGTGGTGATAAATTTTCTCAGCGTTGTTTATCTGGGAATGTCTTTATTTCTCCTTCATTTCTGAGTGTTAGCTTTGCTGGGTACGGCGTTCTTTGTTGGCAGGGTTTATTTTCCTTCAGCACTGTAAAAGTTTCATACCACTCCCTCCTGACCTATAAGGTTTCTGCTGAGATGTCTTCTGTGAGGCATATTGGAACACACTTACGTGTTACTTGTTTTTTTTTTTTTTTTCTTCCTCTTGCTGCTTTGAGAATATTCTCTCTGCCTTTGATCTTTTTTATCTTGGTTATAATATGCCTGGGGTCACTGTGGTTGAGTGGAATATGACTACTCACCTTTGACCTTCTTGTACATGAGTACTTGTGTTTGCCGTTAGGTTTGAAATGGTTTATGCTACGATATCATTCAAATGTCTTCAATTTCTTTGCTCTTTCTGTGACAAGGTATTTTTCTATATTTCTTGAAGTGTTATGAGTTTTCTTAACGCAATCATTTAAAATTCTCTGAGCCAGATGTGGTAGTACAAACCTGAAATCCCAGTACTTGGGAGGCTAAGACAGGGTGATTTTAGGTTCCAGTTAAACCACATCAACTTATAGAGGTCCTGTTTCAAAGTAGATAAATAAATAATAAATTGGTCTGGGGTGTAGCCTGGAGATAGAATGCCACTGGGTTCAATTCCCAGTAACAAAAAGAAAGAAAACTATAAAGGAAGAAAGAAAGAAAAAAGAAAAAAGTCTGATACTTGCACATGTTGTATATGGTCAGGTTCTTCTATCTTATTTTGCTTCTTAGTTGAGCTCATGGTTCCCTGAAATTTTTTGATGTTTGTTGGTGTATGATATTATATGCACATTGATATAATAGGTATCTATTCCAGTCTTTGCAATCTGGCTTTCTTTTTACCTGTTCATTCTGAAATTCTAAGCATACTGCTTATTTTCTCTGACCATTGAGTCACTGCCACTATTTCAGCACTTGATGTTGAACTAATTTCAGGTTGGCTGCAAGTAAGCAGTTGGTGTACTGTCAACTTCAGCAATAGCGGGCACACTAAGTTCAAATTTGTCCCCAAATCAGCAGTTGGTGCACTGTTCTCATGGACGGGAGGGATGCATATAAAAGATATTCCATCTCCACAAACTTCTACCTGGAACTTGGGTGAGAACAGATGACTGTGGTTAGGTGCTATGGGGTTCTGTCCAACATGGACCTCACTGTTGAGGGATATGGTGCAGGCTCTTATGCAACAACTAGTCACCTATCTCTCTCTTTTTACCCCTCAAGCTTATAATGACTCTCTCTACGTCTTGCTACCTGGGGTCAGAAGGGGAATGAGGAGGTCAGTTCATGATCATGGCCACATTAGCCAGCCTCAGGGGATGTTGACTAGAAAACAAGTCTTTCAGGTTTTGGGTATCATTAGCCCAACATAGAGTTTCAAGGTATGTGCCCTGTGCTTATTTCCCTGTTCTATTTTCTAGCACATTGAGTCATTGGGCTGCACTGCCTGAGTCTGAGGAAGCTTTGGTAAAGACAGTCCTTTGGCTTCCAGACTAATTCAGGTCCAGAGACTCTATCAGCACTGGGCTGGGGGGACAGGGACCTCTGATCTCTGCTTGATGCAGGTTTTCATCGTGGTGAACCTACTAGTAGGTTCCAAGTCTAAAGCAGGGACTTAAATCCTCTGTTGATCACTTTTTCATCCCTGAGATCAAAATGTCTGACACAAGCAGTTTGGAAGAGGAAAGATTTATTTTGGTTCACAGTTTCATTGTTTGAAAATGTCAGTGTTTGGCCAGATCCCCTGCTTTGGACTGAGATAAGCAAGAACATTATGGAAGATGGGAGTGGGCCAGGGTCAAGATACAGAACCCAAGGGCATTCTCCCAGGACCTACCTTCTGCACCCATTCTCCAACTATTTTCTCTCCTCCTCCTCTGAGAAATCCATTTAAATTATTAATCCATAAAATGGATAAATCAACTGATGAGGTTAGAGACCTCATGATCCAATCACCTCCCCAAATCCCAGCTCTGGACACTTCCGCCCTAGAGACTAAAGCCTTTAACACACAGGGCTTTGGGGAACATCCCTGATCTAAACTATAACAATTCCCTTTCTCTTATCTCATCTGCTCTTCATGAATAGGATATTATCTGACTCACCAAGTCTTAAATTTATTCATACACAGCAAAACTCCATCAACAAATGCAGATATATATATATATATATATGTGACTGAGCACCATATGGCCTTGAAGTACAAATAAGTCACATGAAGAATTGCTTCAAAAGTCCATGATTCCCACTCACTCCTGCTTTACTTTCTTTTTTTTTTTTCACCTTCCAAATATGATCTCATGACAGTCCTTATGATTAGGTGACAGAGAAAGAGAAGACTCAGGCCTGGTTTACAAATATCTGTTCACAACATTCAGGTACCAGCTCACGATGGATAGCTATAGCATTACAACTGATATGAGACATCTCTGAAGGATAGTGTGAACACAAATCCTCTTTGTAGGTAGAGCTCTGAGTGGTGCACCTAATTGTACACTTTTACCAGAAGGAGAAATAGGCATACGATAACATACCAATCTTTTGGCTGGCTAGTAGTTTGTCTGAAATTTGGAAGAAACATGAAGAAAGAAGAAATTGGAAGAAATTGATGACAAGGAAATTTTGCGAAAAGGCACATAGCCTGACCTCTCTAACTAAGCAAAGAACATGAAGGTATGTGTCTCCATTGGTGAATACATACACAAAAGTGACCTCACCAGATTTTAATGATAAAATTATTTGTATGTTTTTTTTTTTTTCAAAATGGCGACTGAGGGACACAGTACTCCTCAGTAGCTGAAGCAAATAAAACTTCAGATACTTAGAAAGCTGTGTCTTAATCAACAAAATAAATACATACCAGGAACCAAAACAAATCCTGGTACCTCGGGGGAACTCTGAACTTGAAGAAGAAGAAGAACATAGACCCGACACCGGACCAGCTGCAAACGCTGATCGGTGGCCGCGGGCTGCTTTCGCGGGCCCGTGGAGCTGCCTGCCCGATAGGCCCGATAGTCCCGCAGCAAGATAATCCGGGACTGAAAACAGCGAGCAGCTCCCACGTCAGAATTCTGTGTGCTCACCAGCGACTGGATCACAACAGCATAGAGACTCCCACGAATCCTGAACCAAGGAAGACAGGTACCTGCGGGTGCCCAGGGAAGTGGGGACCCTAGTGTGCGCTGCACTCTAACCCCCCAGCACGCCCAAGCCTCAGACCCGAGCACTCCCCTCTGCGCACCTTGTCGGCGCCCCGGTTCCCTGCTAGCAGTCATTGCCTGTCCCACTCTCTCCACTAAATTGGAGCCTACCTGGGTGTCTAGCCCCCCCCCCCCCGCCACCTTGCCAGAGACTGCCTTCAAGGCTGCGAAAGCCCTGTGTAAATCGGAAATCTCCTTGGGGCACCCCCAGTTTCTACGTCCCGCGGGAGGCAGAGACCATTACTGGGCACCACGCACTGGATCCTTGAGCACCTATCCTGCACTCCTGGCCCACCGCTGGGTGTTCCCACCCTCCTGCTAGCCAGAGGCTTAGTTCTAAGCGAGAACTCAGCTCAATACACCTTGGAAGAGCATACCAACAGCAACAGACAGCTGCATCCACTCACTCCTGGGTCCAGTAAAAGCAGCACACCCAGCCTGCACCCTTGGAATAGGCAGAGCTCTGGCAGCAAGCGTGGGCACCCAGGAACCAGCACCCATTTGCCCAGGGTACATCTTGGGACCACACCGGCTAACCCAGCTGGAATTTCCAGAGACACAGGAAAATCCATCGGGCCACAATATCTGCACAGGACCTCAGGGGGAGGTTCTAATTATACCTTGGTCATGCTCCACCCATGTCGTAGGGAAGCACAGGCTGGAGTCTAGGGTGGTGAGTGCAGAGGTACTGACCACAGGTTAGAATTTTGCAGAACCTGTGAATTGTACAGAATCAAATAAAAGTGAAACCAGACATCTGGACACATAAACCTAAAGCAGCTAAAGGAGAGAAGGTGTCCAAACACCCAGAGTGACCTAAGAAGATAAAAAATAGAGTACAAAGAAAACTAAGAGACATTGGATGGTATTCTGAAAGTTACCAAAGCAATCAGATACGCACATATTATATAGGCCTGACCCCATATGCGTAAATAAGGAGGACTGTTTATTTTACTTTTAATGTGGATGTTTTGTTTTATATTGCTTTTATAGTGCTTTTGTTTTGGTATGGTTATTGCTGTGTTATTTTTTTCTTTCAACCCACACTTCTCTTACTTTCACATGTTGTTTTTTTATATATATATTGGATAGTTTGCCTTATTTTTTTATTTCACACAGCTGCTAGCTCCTTTTATTTTATTCTTGTTCTTTTGTCCTCTTTCTTCCTCTTTCCTTCCTTTATTTTCATTCTCCTCCTTTGATTGGTCTTCCTCCCTTTTTCTTGGATTACATAATAGTCTTGGTATCTTGTGTGGATTTTTTTTTCTATTCTTTTTTTGTGTCTGTCTGCTCCTTCCATCACCCTTATTTACAAACCTTCCCACACTAACCCTACATACTTTTCTCCCCCAAAACTTTTCCACATAATATACCTCCTGGTCTAATACTCTAAGTATTTCTTACATTCATAATTACTCCACGAACGACAAGAGTCCTAGTAGTTAACTCTCTCTCATTCCTAGCAAGATTTCACCTTACGATACTTAAAGTCTTTCTCAACCTAAACATATCCTCTACCTAATCCGACTCCTTTACTAATAACCCCAGCTCCTCCCACATCACCCACCCTCAACACTGGAAAGGCTCTGCTGACTAGCCGATACCCCAACTCCTAATATTAAGATTTGACTAAGCATAATACTCACGAACAAAGGGTAGAAACCAGAAAAACAGGACAGAGAACGCTACAAATATGAGAACCAGGAATTATGAAGAGACAGCAGAAATCACGAATACTGACCTACTAGAAATGCAAGAAGGGGAGTTCAGAATCTTGTTGTTCAATATGATGAAAGGATTCAAAACAAGTATAGAGGAGGTTAAAGGTGAATTAGAAACACTAAAAAAGAATCAGAAAGAGGTCTGGAATGAAATGAAAGAGGCAATAAGTGAAATGAAGACAGCAATTGAAAGAAACTCTGGAAGATTAGATGAAATGGAAAACAGAATATCAATATTAGAAGACAGTACATCCCAAACCGAAAACACAGTCAGCGATATACAGAAATCTTTACAGCAACAAAACCTAAACATCCAGCAATTATGGGATAATATGAAGCGCCCTAATCTACGGATAATAGGCATTGAGGAAGGGATAGAGGTACAGACCAAGGGCATCTGTAATATCTTCAAGGAAATGATCTCAGAGAATTTTCCAAATATGGAAAGAGACTTCGATCTTCAAGTCCAGGAGGCATACAGAACTCCACTGAGACAAAACCAAAGAAAGACCACTCCACGCCACATAATAACCAAAATGACCAATATAGAGGCTAAGGAAGGAATCTTAAAAGCAGCGAGAATAAAAGGACGGGTGACATATAGAGGCAAAACAATAAGAATCACCCCAGACTATACAACCCAGGTTAGGAATGCTAGGAGAGACTGGTACGACGTGATTCAGACCCTGGAAGAAAATAACTTCCAGCCCAAACTAATCTATCCAGCAAAACTACTATTCAAGATCAATGGTGAATCCAAAATCTTTCACGATAAACAGAATCTCAAAAAATTCATGAATTCAAAGCCAACACTAGAGAAAATTCTTAAAGAAATAAACCATAAGGAAGAAAAAAAAAGCAGACTTCAGAATCAGAGAAGAGAGGAAGTTAATAAGTGGGCCACTTAAGTAAAGAAGAAAGATCACACCACCCAAGAGTAGACAGAACACAAAATGGCAGAAAACAAAAATCATATTTCAATAATATCTCTTAATGTCAAAGGACTTAACTCACCAATCAAAAGACATAGATTGGCAATGTGGATTAGGAAACATAATCCAAATATATGCTGTCTGCAAGAAACACACCTCACAGCCAAAGACATTCACAGGCTGAAGGTGAAAGGATGGAAAAAGATATACCATGCCATGAGTGACCAAAAAAGAGCTGGGGTAGCAACCCTAATATCCAACAAAACAGACTTTAAACTAAAACACATCAAAAGAGACAAATCAGGGCACCTCCTTTTACTAAAAGGAACACTATACCAAGAAGATATAATGATAGTAAATATTTATGCCCCAAATATGGGTGCAACCACATTTGTAAAACAAACCCTTCTGGACATAAGATCCCAAGTAGACCCAAATACAATAATTCTGGGAGACTTTAATACGCCTCTCACACCACTGGATCGATCTTCAAGGCAAAAGATGAGTAAAGACGTTTTAGAACTAAAGGAAACCATGAACCAAATGGACCTAATAGACATTTTCAGAGTATTTCAACCAGGAACTACAGAATACACTTTCTTCTCAGCAGCCCGTGGAACCTTCTCCAAAATTGATCACATCCTGGGACACAAAGAAAATACCAGCAAATTCAAAAAATGTAATATAATTCCTTGCATCTTTTCAGACCACAACGGAATAAAAGTAGAAATCAACAACAGGAAACTCGAAAGAAAGTATTCAAATTCATGGAGAATGAATGATACACTATTGAATGACGAATGGGTAAGAGCAGAAATTAGGGAAGAAATAAAGAAATTTATGGAAACAAACAAAAACAGAGACACAACCTACCAAAACCTATGGGACACCATGAAGGCAGTACTAAGAGGAAAGTTTATTGCATTGAGTGCCCACATAAAAAGGACGGAGAACCACCAAGTAAAGAACCTAATGACACAACTCAAGGATCTAGAAATTCTGCAACAGTCTATTCCCAAAGCCAGCAGAAGGCAAGAAATCATCAAAATTAGAGCAGAAATAAATGAAATAGAGAACAAAAAAACAATTCAGAGAATCAATAAAACAAAAAGTTGGTTCTTTGAAAAGATTAATAGAATTGATAAACCCCTGGCCAACCTAACCAAAAGAAAAAGAGAATCAACTCAAATTATCAAAATTTGAAATGAAAAAGGAGATATCACCACAGATAGTGAAGAAATTCAAAATATTATCAGAAACTACTTTAAAAATTTATACTCCAATAGACTTGAAAACCTGGAAGAAATTGATAGATTTCTAAGCACAGTTAACCTTCCTACACTTAGCCAAGAGGACATAGCAAGCCTAAACCAACCAATAACAACCAAAGAAATAGAAATGGCAATAAAAATTCTTCCACCAAAGAAAAGCCCAGGCCCAGATGGGTTCCCAGCTGAATTCTACAAAACCTTCAGTGAACAACTAATACCAATACTGCATAACATGTTCCGGGAAATTGAAAGAGATGGAACTCTTCCAAATTCCTTCTATGAGGCCAGTATCACATTAATCCCCAAACCAAATAAAGATACCTCAAGAAAGGAAAACTACAGACCAATATCCTTAATGAACATAGACGCAAAAATTCTAAACAAAATACTAGCTATACGCATTCAAAACTATATCAAGAAAATAATACATCATGACCAAGTCGGTTTCATCCCAGAAAAACAAGGCTGGTTCAACATACGCAAATCAATACATGTTATTCACCACATAAATAGAACCAAGAACAAAAACCACATCATCATAGCAATAGATGCTGAAAAAGCATTCGACAAAATCCAACACCCATTTATGTTAAAAACACTGCAAAAAATTGGGATAGAAGGAAAGTACTTCAACATCATTAAGGCAATATACTGCAAACCCAAAGCCAACATTATATTGAATGGGGAAAAACTGCAAGAATTTCCGCTACAGTCAGGAACAAGACAAGGATGCTCACTTTCACCACTCCTTTTCAATATAGTCCTTGAGACTCTTGCTGCAGCAATCAGACAAGAGAAGGAAATCAAAGGAATTCACATAGGAAGAGAGGAATTAAAATTATCCTTATTCGCAGATGACATGATCCTTTATCTGGAAGACCCAAAGAACTCAACCAAAAGACTTCTGGACCTGATTGACAAATTCAGCAAAGTTGCAGGTTATAAAATCAACCTAAAGAAATCAGTGGCCTTTCTTTATGCCAACAACGAATCCACAATGAAAGAAACAAAAACAACAATTCCATTCACTATAACCTCAAAACCAATAAAATACCTAGGAATAAACCCAACCCAAGATGTAAAAGACCTCTACAACAAAAACTATAAAACATTAAAGAAAGAAATTGAAGAAGACCTTGGAAGATGGAAAGATCTCCCGTGCTCATGAATAGGCAGAATAAATATCATCAAAATGGCCATTCTGCCAAAACTGATCTATAGGTTCAATGCAATTCCCAATAAAATACCAGTGACATTCTTCAGAGACCTAGAAAAATCAATCATGAATTTCATACGGAGAAAGAAAAGACCTAGAATAGCCAAAGCAATTCTCAATAACAAGAAACACGCAGGAGGCATTACAATCCCAGACTTCAAACTATACTATAGAGCAATAGTAGTAAAAACAGCATGGTACTGGCACAAAAACAGATATACTGACCAGTGGATTAGAATAGAAGATACAGAAACAAACCCACACATCTTTAGTCAATTAATCTTTGACAAAGGGGCCAAACACATATGCTGGAGAAAAGACAGCCTTTTCAACAAGTGGTGCTGGGAGAACTGGCTAACCATTTGTGAAAAGATGAATCTAAACCCCTATATCTCACCAAACACAGGAATCAACTCAAGATGGATCAAAGACTTAGAAATTAGACCTGAGACTGTGAAGCTAGTAGAGGAAAGCATAGGTTCAACACTACAACATATTGGCACAGGCAGTAACTTTCTCAACAAAACCTCCAAAGCTCAGGAAATTAAAGCAAGAATAAACAAGTGGGATAACATCAAACTAAAAAGTTTCTTCTCATCAAAGGAAACTATCAATAACCTAAAGAGGAAGCCTACAGAATGGGAAAGGATCTTTACCAGCCACCATTCTGATAGGGGGCTAATATCCAGAGTATACAAAGAGCTCAAAAGACTCTACACTAGCAAAACAAACAACCCAATCAAGAAATGGGCAAATGAACTAAATAGACACTTCACAAAAGAAGAGATACAAAGGGCTAATAGATACATGAAAAGATGTTCTTCATCACTGGCCATCAGGGAGATGCAAATCAAAACTACACTGAGATTCCATCTAACCCCAGTCAGAGTAGCAAGCATAAAGAAATCAAATAACAACAAATGCTGGTGAGGATGTGGGGAAAGAGGAACTCTTTTACACTGTTGGTGGGAATGCAAACTAGTTCAACCACTATGGAGATCTGTGTGGAGATTCCTAAGAAAGGTGGGAATAGATCCACCATATGATCCAGCTATACCACTCCTGGGTATCTTTCCAAAGGAGTTGAATTCAGAGAACTACAGCAACATATGCATACCTATGTTCATAGCAGCACAATTTGTAATAGCCAAAATATGGAACCAACCCATATCACCATCAACAGATGAATGGATAGCAAAACTATGGGAAATACACACAATGTAATTCTATTCAGCCATAAAGAAGAACAAAATTATATCATTTGAAAGAAGATGGAAAGCCCTGGAGAACATTATGTTAAGTGAGATCAGCCAAGCACAGAAGAAGAAGATACATATGTTTCCTCTAATATGCCCAAACTAGGAAACACAAAGAATACCAGAGGGACTCCAGATATTGAAGGGGAAATACTAGCTAAGTTTGGATGGTAAGATAGGAGAGGAGGAAGGCCGGTCTCGATTAATAAGGGTCTACACTTGAACATGTGTAAAATTATGAATAAGACATGGTTAACCTGGACAACCATTGGTGGGGGGGGGAAGGGAAAATGGGGGCGGGGGGGAGGGCACCAAATATAGTGTAAATGTATACTATTTATGTTCAATAAAAAAATTGTTATAAAAAATTATTTGTATGACCCTCTATGAATAATAGCTTCTCTTCCCAGATACCCTAGTGGGTTCATTCTATTGAAAAATATATGAACAAAATAGCCATGTGGCAGGTAAGGATGTTATACATCGACTCCACTATACGAAGTTCACTCAGCAAAGTTAACTAGGCCATAACCATTGCCAAGTATTAGAGACCACCACACACTGTCTGGTGTGGTGGCATCCCCTGCCGTGACGTGTCAGCTGCCTGGTGGGATACTGATTATATTAGTGAGATAATGCACTCATGCTCGTAGAAATAACTGCTCCCTCCACATTTTGCTGCTTACTGAAGCAGCTGGATTGATAGAATGACGGGGTGCCTTCTGAAGACTCAATTACAGTGCCATAGAGGTGGTGATATCTTATAGTGTTGAGGTGAGGTTCTGCAAAGGCCTTCTATGTTCTGATCAATTTCCTAGTCCCAAGTATGTGGTAAGGAAGCAGATATAGATGTCCAATTGACAAGGATTGGAATTGTTACCATCTCTTTTATGTGTCATCTGGTAAAAGAGTTGAAACTACCTCTGGGCAATATATACATATGTGTATACATATATAATATACATATATTACACATATAATTATTGGCAAGGCTAATCCTGAAACAATGATAATCAACCAGACCAGTTTGAGCAAGGTTGCTTGAATATGCATTTTTCCTGCCTCCCACTTTTGTTCCTTCCCTATACAACCCCAAAGCTCTTGCTAGGTCCTCAAGGACAGGGCTGAGGATGCTTGATGCCCTCGATTCTTTCCAATGTGGCAATACCAAATAAATCCCTTTCTTTCTTCAATATCAGTTTTTTCATTTGTTTTATTTGTTTTTTATGGGTTGAGTGGCTAGAACTGGTCTATTAGGATGTCCCCAATATCAGGCTCCCTATTCTAGGACTCCAGTAACAAAATTGTCATAGTAAAAGTAAAAAGTGATCTTTCAGAAGATTATATACTTAAAGAAAATAATGTACTAGCTGGGTGTGGGGGCACACACTTGTAATTCCAGTACCTGAAGGGCTGAGGCAGAGGACTCTCTAGTGCAAGGCCAGTATCAGTAAATTAAGGAGACCCTAGGCAACTTAATAAAATCGAGTTTAAAACTAAAAAATAAATAAATAAAAGGAAGGCTGGGGTTGTAGCTCAGGGCTAGAACACCACTGGGTTCAATTCCCAGTGTTTAAAAATAACAAAATAAATCAAGCAAGCAAACAAACAGCACAGAGAGAAAATGTTCTACACCTTTCTTTACTCCTTTCTTTCTTTGCTTCTTTTTTCTTTCTTTTCTTCCTATTAAGAAATTTTGTTATTCCTTTGTATATAATAATTAGACCTATATTATGGATTTTGACTACAGCCTGCAGTACATTCTGTAAATATAAATCTCTCCCACCCTGAAAAATTATTAAATAAATAGGTAACATGGTAGTATTATTTTTTTATAAATAAATTATTCATTTTAAAAATGTTGGATAGAAATAGAAAATAAAGATAGGTTTTATTAGAATTTTATAATAGAATAATATGAACTTGAATTTTATATATCTTAATTAACTAAATAAATTTTCTTTACTTTTCATTTCATACTAGTTTATAGAATCAAAGTAATGTATAAAAAACAAATTGAGTAATTCCCAAATGATTACACAAAGCTGAACTGGTACTGAATGTGTTTGGCATGCTTATCTTTTTATTTTTTATAAGCATTTTTGTCCTTTTAAACTAATCATCTCCCACAAACAGACAAACAAACAAACAAACAAAAAAGCCTGAACTGGGCGTAGTGGCACATGCTTGCAATCCCAGCATTTGGGAGGGCTGAGACTGGAGGATCACGGTTCACAGACAGCCTCAGCTACTTAGTGAGGTCCTCTGCAACTCAGTGAGACCCTGTCTCAAAATAAAGAATAAAAAATAGGGCAGGAGATGTAGCCTTGGAGGCTGAATACGCCCAGTTCAGGCTTTTTTGTTTGTTTGTTTGTTTTACTAGATGCTAACAGTTTCTGCTATATAAAGGAGAGTTTCTGCCTTTTTCTTCTTTTGTATAATGAAGACTTTTCTCATAGCTCTTGTAATTAATAAATTTGTATGAATACTTGCTAGATATACCATTTTCATTGACTGTGAGTTGGTAGAGAATAGCTAAGCAATCACGAACCATGGTTCTTACCAAGTATTGGGAATGACCATGCAGAGTGTAGTGGGAGATGATTAGTTTAAAAGTGAATGAATAAATGGTGAACTAGAGCTCAGGTTTAGTCAACAAAAGAAACTGCTTAAAGGACAAAAATGGGGTTCCATCCCCAGACCTGAAAAAAGAAAAAAAAGCCTACAAAAATTTAAGGGTAAAGATTAGTGAGCAAAGAATCAAATAATTTTACATTTAGCTAACTCATAATTCATGTAATAGTTTATTTAGCATGAAGTTTGTAATTGTTCTTATAATTTGAAAGCCATATTTGAAAGCCAGTCATATTTGCTACATAGTCTGGGTCCAACTCAGTCTATAAACTCATATTTTTTTCATTACTGGGGATGGAACCCAGGGGCATTCTACCTCCGAGCTACACCCCCAGCCCTGTTTTTTATTCTTTATTTTGAAACAGGGTCTCACTAAGTTGCAAAAGGCCTCTCTAAGCAGCTGAGACTGTTTGCAAACCTCGATTCTCCTGTCTCAGCCTTCCAAATGCTAGGATTACAAGTGTGTGCCACCAAACCCGACTTTAAACTCATTTAAAAAAAAAACTTTTTTGCAGGGCGTGGTGGTGCACGCTTGTAATCTCTGTGCTTGGGAGGCAGAGACTGGAGGATCGTACAGGTTCAAAGCCAGCCACGTGCACTGGCTTAGGAGACCCTGTTTCCAAATAAAAAATGTAAAAATAGGTCTGGTAGTGTAGCCCGGAAGGAAAAAAAACTACTTTTAAATTTTTTTTTTATTGAGTCACTTGTTTGTGTTTATTTATTTTGGGTACTGGGTACTGAAGCCAGGGACAGTCTATCACTGAGCTCCATCTCAAGTCCTTTGTATTTTTTTATTATAAAAGAAGGTATTGCTAAATTACCATATATTGTCTTCTAGCCTGAAATGGTCCAGTCTCAGCCTCACAAGTACTAGAATTATACATGTGCCAAAGTGCCAGGCCCTTTGTGGATATAATTTAAGCTTGTCAGTTGTGTCAACATAAATTTTTACAAGGTATTTACTTACTTATTTTCTATGGTTAAATTATGTGTATTTCTAATATTCATTTCTATTCTCCTTTATTTTACGTGTTTAAATGAGTGTTGAAATGTAATTATCAGTTCGGTGACATTTGCATACTCTAGTCATCATATTTTATTAGTTCTGTATTACCACTTTGATTTGCTTATTTTAAAATTAATTTTAGGAAAAGTCTTTATTAATTTACTTTCTTTTCTGATTACTAAAGAAATTTAAATTTAAATGTGAAAATTACATTAAATTCCCAAAATGTTAAGAATTTTATAGTTTTTGCTACTTTTAACACTTTAAATTATTTGCCTACATTAATCAAATTAAGTTTAATTAATTCCATATCTATAATTCTATTTGCGGGTGTGTGTGTTTTCATGTGTTAAATTGTTAGATTATATATTTTCAAAGGTTGTCTTAACAACATATCACATATTATGTGCTAAAACAAAGAACGCCATTATCTCACAATTCCTGAACATGTAAGTTCAGGATCAAGTCATTGGCAGCAGGATTGATTTCTACTGAGATTTTTGTGTATGGCTCATAGGTGGTCACCATCTCACTATGTCTTCTTATCATCTTCTGTCTGTAACTGTGTCCATAGGCTAATTTTTTTATGTTGCTTTTTTTGTGTGTGTGGTGGTACTGGGGTTCCTGGAAACCCTTCTACCTCCGGGCTACACTCCCAGACCTACTTTTATAATTTTTAAAAATTGGAAACAGAGTCTCTTAAGTCAGCATGGCTGGCTTCGAACCTGTGGAATCCTCCTGTCTCCGCCTCCCAAGCACGGGGATTACAAGCGTGCACCACCACAACCGGCCTTATGCTGCATTTTAACTTAGTTATTTTTGGTGATGTGGTTGTCTTGGTTTGTATCCTTTAGGTTCTATTTTCTTTGAGGAGTTTCTAGTAATACTGTTTTTCTTACTATTCTACCAGTTAATATTAATATTGACATAACACTTTTCCAATCTAAGAATATCAGTACAATTTATTTTCAGTATTGATAGAAAGGGATATATGTGTAGAGTTTAAAAATATTTTGCTATATTTAAAAATTCTCAGTAGCTTAATAGTATAATGAATAGATGATAACAGTACTTTTTCCAAAATGGAAAAAATATAATCTCAAAAAATTTATTATAGGTCTACTTTTGCACAATCATTATTTGAAATTAACATTAAATAAATATTCCCGCTTCATTATTTAAAATATACCTTAAAAATATCTAGAAGTGAAATATGAAATTCAAGCCAGCATTTAAACACATTTTCTCTGTGTAATATTTCATAATCATTAGACTCTATGGGAATTTGCTTAATAATTTATATCAGCTAAAATAATTTTTAATAAAAAATTAAATGTTTTTTATAAGTAGTCTCTGAACAAGCATACTGAGATAATTATTTTTAAGTGGGTGAAATTTTTTTTTTATTGTTTTGTTTCCATTGTGGTACAGAGGATTGAACTCAGGAGCATTTTACCTCCAAGATACACCTCCAATCCTCTTATTTTTTTTTTGTTTGGAAACAGGGAATCACTATGTTGCCAGAGTCACATTCAGTTACTGAGGGTGTCCTTGAACTTTCAATCCTCCAGTGTTAGCCTTTCAAGTACTGGAATTATAGGTGTGCACCACCACATTTGGATCTGGTTAAAATTTTAATGCAAGTTTTGTTTGGGGAATTGTTTTTCACATTTGACCAATCCATAGATAAGTGACATGATAAATTTTTTCAATAAATTTTATGAAAACAAAAATTTGTGCAACAGATAGATTTATAAATCTTTACTATGCAACCAAGAGCTTTTTTTAAATAACCTACTATTTTAAGTTAAAGCCAACAATACAGTTCTAAGGAAAACCAGGAAGAGCTAAAGCATGTATAATAGGTTCCACTGACCTTTAAACCAAATAAATAAGTAACATTGTTTTTACTATATAAAGTTAAGAAATTTACCTGTAAGGTAAATTTAATGGTAAAGCGGAAAGAAGGAATAAGGGAAGTGTAGGAAAGATGTGAATGACTTTATTCAGGTAACCAGATCTAACAGTTTTGAGAGACCTAACAAAACAACTGAATAATCTTTAAAAATAAAATTGTTTTGATGAATGTATCAATTGCTTTTTTGAATTAAATTAATTTGTCAAAGAAGTCACCTATTCAGATAATCTTTTCTCTCAAACAAATTATCTGATTTATAGGTCATAGTAGATTTAATGAAATACCTAAAACTGTATGGTAAGACTCCTTTAGCTTTGTAACAAAATGCTAAACTATCTTCCAAAATTGATGAATCATTTTGTATTCTCACTAGCAATGAATGAAGATTTCTCTTATGCCATATTCTCATCAGCAACTAGTAGTGTCAGCTTTAAAATTTTAGCCATTCATAATAGCTATATAGTGGTATGCCATTGTTTTAATTTGCAGCTAATGACATGATTTTGATCATCTTTTATATGCTTATTTGCCATCTGTGTGTATTTTTGTATGGATGGCTGCTAAAATGTTTTATCCAGTATTATAATTGCATTGTTTTTCTCTTATTTTTAAATTCCAAATGTTCTTTGTATATTTTGGATACAAGCTCTTTACTGGATATATGCTCACAAATATTTTCTTTCAACATGTGAATTGTATTTTTATTCTCTTAATAGTCTCTTTCAGAGAAGAGATTCTAAATTTTATTAAGATTCAACTTATTTACTTTGTATATTCGTGTTTGGTATTGGGGATTGAATGCAGGGGGCATTCTACCTCTGAGATATACCTCCAGCCCTATTTTATTTTTATTTTAAAACAGAGTCTTGCCAGGCATGGTGGTGCATGCTTGTAATCCCCGCTGGCTTAAGAGACACTGTTTCCAAATAAAAAAGTATAAAAAATAGGTCTGGGAGTGTAGCCCGGAGGTAGAAGGGTTTCCAGGAACCCCAGTACCACCAAAAATAAATAATTAATAAAACAGAGTCTTGCTAGGTTTATGAGAGACTTACTACTTACTGAGGCTGTCCTTGAACTTGCAATCCTCCTGTTTCAGCCTCCCAAATACTGGTATTATAGGCATGTGCCACCATGCCCAATTTATTCATTTATTTTCATGGATTAGGTTTTTGATTCTACAACAAAAGTCACCAAACCTATGGTTCCTTAAATTATCTGCTATCTTTTCTTCTATAAACTTTATTATCTTATGGTTTACATTTAGTTCTATGATAACTTTTAATAGTTTTCAATAAAGATGTGAGTTTGTATTAAATAAATATAAATAAACATTTATTTACTATTAATTTTTTGTGGTACTGTGGATTGAACCCAGGGGTTGTCTACCTCAGTGCTACACCCTAGATATATTTTATTTTTTTTTTATTTTGAAGCAAGGTCTCACTATGTTTTTGAAGGCTTCTCTCAGCTGCTGTGGCTGGCCTTGAACCTGTGATTCTGTCTCTGACTTTGATTTATATTTTATATAGGACATGTAATTATTACAGCATGATTTGTTGAAGTGACCATCTTTTATTTATTGAGTTTTCCTTCCTTCCTTATAAAAGATAAGCTCACTAAGTTTATGTGAATTATTTTTAGCCCTTATTTTTATTGCATTAATCTATGTGTTCTTTTGCCAGTAGTATACTGTCTTGATTAATGTTGCTCTATAGTAAGTATTGGCATCAGGTAATGTGATTCTTTTAACTTTGTTCTTTTTGTTTAACATCATGTTAGCTATTCAAGATGTTATGGTTTGAATATAGAATGTCACTTAAAAAAGCTCAGGCATTGGCAATGGAAAAATATTTAGAGGTGAAATAAGTGAATTAGAGTTCCAGTCTCATCGGGAAATAAATCCATTGATGGATTAATAATTTGATTGGTTTCACTGGGTGGTAACTAGGCAAGTACAGTGTGACTAGAGGAGGAAGGCCCCTGAGGGTGTGGCTTTGGTGACCATATCTGTCCCCTATTTATTCTTCTTTCTCTCTTTATTTCTGCCCTCTTTCTCTCTTCTATTCCCTCCCTCTTACCCTCCTTTCTTTCCTTTCTGCTTCTTGGCTCCCCTGAACTAGGTAAGTTGCCCAGCTGGTCTTAAACTTGTTATTCTCCTGTCTCAGCCTTCCAAGTACCTGGAATTACAGGCAGTGGCCAAGGTGGTCAGGTAGAATTGACATTTTAATAGTACTAAAGTTTCTTTCTTTCTTTCTTTTTTTCTTTCTTTCTTTCTTTCTTTCTTTCTTTCTTTCTTTCTTTCTTTCTTTCTTTCTTTCTATTTTGGTGGTACTAGGGTTCCTGGAAACCTTTCTACCTCCGGTTACACTCCCAGACCTAGTTTATATTTTTATTTGGAAACAGGGTCTCTTAAGCCAGCGGGGCTGGCTTCAAACCTGCGTAATCCTCCTGTCTCTGCCTCCCAAGTGCGGGGATTACAAGCTTGCGCCACCACACCTGGTGTTAAATTTTCTATTTAATTACATATATGTATATATTTTTATATATCTACACATATGTAAAAATATGTATGTATATAATGGTAGAAAAGAAACAAATTGCCAGCTATATCAATATAATTAGAACTTTCACCACTCAATTAAGAAGGATGGAGAAAAACACAGTAGAATCAGCTCTCAAGTGACAAAAGGGAAAAATGACTTCTTTCCAGAAGGTTATATATTTGCATCAATATTTTACAATTACCTTAACATTTAAACTATTAAAAACCATGAATGTTTTATACCTATTTTACCCATGTTTTGGTGTAGCATGCTACATATTACTAATTGTAAAGAATATGTTTAAATTAGAGGATGACGCATTAAATGAGAAATCATTTCTTTTCTTTTACTTTATACTTTCAAGCACGGTAGTACTGGCTCTAGAATCTAGAAATACTTTATATCAATACAAATTTAGGAAATAAAGACAACTGGCCATTTGTTTAGGTAATACTAAAGAGTTTATGAATGAATAATATTTAGTGTATAGACTTTCGTATTGTTAATAAGCAACAATCACAAATGGAACAGGAATACAAGTAAAGCTTTTGTAGTTATATCTTAAAAGTGTTTTCCTTTTATTTCATTTTCATTATTTCACTTAACATTTATCATAGATAACTTTAATGTGAACTTTAATTGCTAAAAAACGTCTGACAATACAGAAATGTTTATTGTCCTTGTATGTCTCTTATCCCTTAAAATAATTACAATGCCAGAAGACTGGATTGTTAAACATTTTAACAAATAGACACCAAAGTGTATGTGGAGTAATGACTTAAATTTACATTTTCACAATTTGTAAGTTAATACAATTTTATATTTTGTTCATGTTACTTTGAAATATCTCCCAATGTCTTTAGCTTTGTCATTTTGACTCAACACTAGAGATTCAAATATGCACATTAGAACATAAGGTATTTGTAAATTATTTTTATAGAAATATTGCAAATATTTAACATTTTGCATGAATAAAGACATGTCATACTTGCATGCTTGATTTTGCATCCTCTAAGAGCCAATTGCATGACATCAAGAGAAAAGAATCACAGAGTCACATTATCTGGTGATCTGGAAGAGGTGCAATGGTTTTTCAAACTTTAAAAAAGTTGATGGTTTTCTTATTTTTTCCTGAGTGTGGACATGGTTACTGCATACAACATAAAAGTACACTGTCAAAAGTCTCCCATGGACCAAGTGCTATGTGCATGGATGTTCATGTCACTTTGAACCTCACTATGATGTATAATTACAATGTACCAACAAAAGTATAAAAATAAACAAAATGCTATTCACACATTTCTAAAAAAATACTCCCATGGATTAGGAACTTTGGATTTATTACTTGCCTGGTGGCTTGTAGTATCAGAGTTCTTGTTTTGCTTGTCAAATTAGTATCCGTATTCAAGCAGAAGACTCACTATACCAGAAGGCATCTGTGTGCTACTGTAACATAAATGGAAGTCACTTTTATTAAATGCGTGATCTATTCTGGTAGAAAGCATCCTTGAACCGTATTTAAAAAGTCTCAGCAGACTGCTTCTTTTGGGGTCTTGACACTTATAGCATGTGTATATCTTCTCTCACTTCATTTTTGAAGAGTTCTTTCACCTGGGAGATAGGGTGCTATATCTGAATACCATAGATGGTGGCCTGTAGGAACAGAAATGTATTTCTTATGGACTTGGGAGCAGGTAAATAAAATATCAAGTTCCTAGCAGATTAAGTATCTAATGAGGTGATACTTCTTGCTTCATAGATAGCCTCTTTCCTCACAGGGAAGAAGGAGAAGCAAACTCTTTTAGGATTCCTTAATAACCTTAATCCCATCCATGAAGGCTCCACCCTCATAAGCTTTCCTAGTCCTAATTTTTTTCCAAAAACTGCCACCTTCTAATACCATTACATTATAGGGTAGAGTTTCAATTTATGAATAGGGATAGACATTCAGTCCATAACAAGAACAACTGTTATTTTTGTTAATTTATCACTTGATTTTCTTTCTTTCCTTCTTTCTTTCTTTCTTTCTTTCTTTCTTTCTTTCTTTCTTCTTTCTTTTAATATCTTTCATCTAAATTTCAATAATCTTATTTTGAAACAGTATATACATTTACCATACTGATTTTCTCAGCTTAGAGATAGTAGCTTTGAGTCATAAATTTTTAATTGTACAAAAAAGCAAGGGAAATACTCTTTTCTTGGACTTGTTTCCTTGGCGAGGATTCAGATGCATAACATCCCCACCACTCTTCAATTTAGTCTATAGAACTTGAAGTTACTTCCCGCTCACTAAAAGGAAGCCAGAAGCAGTCATCCATACTGCCACAAGACCATATTAATGTAACATATGAGAAGTCAGGCATGGGTCAAAATCAGTCATTTTGTATTTATTAAATCCACTTTTAGTTAATAACATCCTCTAGCTTATTTTGGAATTATGTGGAAGTGTTTTTGCTCAGTGACCATAGGCCCTAAGGGAATGTTTTTGAGAAAGCAGGAGACAGAGATCCTGTTCATCCTCCACTTTGCAGGACTGTTCCAAGAACTACTGAAATGGAGCACACAGAATGATAGCAATGGTTCAGTTGAATAACATCAGATCCCTCAACAAATTCCATAAATAGATCCACAATATTTTAATCCGAAGTTTCAAAACAAAATTGTCTTTTGTCTTCTTATCCATTAAACTTTTCTGTCTCAATTAAGTACTTTTAGATTTGCACTTGGAGGCCACCTATTCTAATTAGAAAATTATTTCTAATACCCAGTCTTCTGAATACCATCATCCATTACCCAATTAGCTTGCACAAATTACAGGACTCCAAGGTCACAGTCCTCATTTGAGCCTGTCTGCTGAAGTAGGAAGAATAGCTCCTACATCTTAAAACAGAGTTATGATTAAAAGTAATAGCAAGACTTTTAACTTACTCTTTATTTTCTCTGTGATCTAACCCACCTACCCCGATTCTCCCCTCAACTGCCTGCAATTAGAACTGCATCATAGCGAGGCACACACTTCTTAGCTCTTTTATAAAACTTCTGTATTTACTACCTCAGCAGTTTGCAAATGTATGCCTAGAAAGTTGTTGCCTGCCAGTCTGGGCTTAAAAGGCTCACAGGACTTCTGCCATCCTCAGCACCACCATTGAAGCTGTCTCCATTCCAGCCACCGGGACCACAGTTTAGTATTTGCCTCTTTACCAGCCAGACGCCTGATAGGGTGGTTTCCTGTTTGTCTCTCTTCTGAAAAACCTCAGGTGCCTCTTCTATTGAGCTAATAGAAGCCACAGGGAAATTATGTATTTTGCTTACTTCACATCTTTTTTTTCAACCAGTTTGGCTAACGTGCCAAAAAGCAGAGTGAAGATGGAAAAGAACAAACTTTTGCATCTATTTTTTTTAGTTCCTTGGCTACACAGCTTTTGCTGTCCAGAACTAAGAATGGCTAAAACTCTGATCCCTTTTTCCCTGAGATCGCATCCTACCTATTTCTGTGTATGCATCCAAGTAAAAAAACCAAGAGTATGAAGCTTCATGTTAAATATACTTTTAACATCAAACCTAATAAGAATGACAAAAATATGGTGTTAGAATCAGTTAAATGAAAATGGCAAGGTTTTTTATTTATTACAAATAAAAATGCTATGGAAACCCAAGGAAGAAATCTCATGCTTTCTCTCTCTCTCTCTCTCTCTCTCTCTCTCTCTCTCTCTCTCTCTCTCTCTCTCTCTCTCTCTCACACACACACACACACACACACACACACGCTCTTCTAATTTCCTCATAGAGTTGTGAAGTCCTTTATCTGTTGTCTGCAAGCTGAATAACCAGAGAAGTCATTCGTGTGGTTCAGTATGAGCCCAAAGTTCTGAGAACCAGGAGCTCCGATAGATGTTCAAAAACAAGAAAAATGGACATCTTAGCTCAAAAAGATAGAGACAGGATTTGCTTTTCCTCTAGTTCTATTCTGGCTCTCTATGAACCAGATCATGCAAGCCCTCATTGGTGAGGGTGAGTGTTTACTGTATCTACTAATTTATATACTAATCTCTTTTCTGGAACACACTCATTGACATGCCCACTGAAGGGATCATCACAATTACTTTTAGAGGAATGTATTAATATAAAAATGAGTATTGCTAAGTGATACAGATCCTAAATGTTACAAAGTACTATTTAGCTCATTGTGAAATGCACACTGGAAATTGTGCTCTTGGAAATTGGCTAATTCTCAGAAACCCTTAGGAGATTTTCCCCAATTGGTAACGTGTACATTTTGTATAGGGGGGGATACTGGGAATTGAACCCAGATGCATTCTACCTTCAAGCTATACCCAAACTCTTTTTATTTTTTGTTTCTTAATAGGGTCTCACTAGGTTGCTGAGAGTTTTGAAAAGTTACGGAGCCTGGATCCTGGCCTTAAACATGCAATCCTCCTCACAGTTTCTGTAATACTGAGATTACAGGAATGTGCCACCATGCCAGCCTGGTGATGTGCATTTTGAATAAGCTTCAAACTACACATCTATCTGGAAAAATGATATCTTTAATATGTAGTTTCTGAATTGGGAGTCTGGGCTTTCAAGAAAATAGGAGTTCAAGTGCTCATTTGTATTAGTGTAATCTTCTTAAGGAAAATTCTAGTCAGATCTGCAGGTATCTTTTTTTTTTTTTAACTTGACTGTTCTTTCTAGTTCAATGACAGTGTTGCTAGAACCTCCTGCTGTTCCTGTTAGATGTTAAACATACTTTGCCAATCCACCCACCTTTGTCTTACCTATCTACAGTCACCTCTACTCATTAGCTCTGTGCTAGATTATTGCATCAAATTGTCTGTTTTCTAGCTCCCTGACGTGGAGTGTAAGACTTCTACTCTATCTTATTATATTATATCACTGGATTTTTCATTTAGGGCATACTAATTGCTATAAGAAATGGTTTTTTTTAAGTTTTATGCCCTTATATCAAAAAGTAATATGGAAATAATCAAATGGATAATACATACATGAATACTAGTAGTAAAAAACTTCTCTCATGGATACTAAGAGAACATTATTATTATTATTATTATTATTATTATTAATTTTCCTTAAAATTTCTCTAGAATTTAGTAGAAGAAAAAAGTCTCTTTTGAAGAACTTGCATTTTTCAAAAATTTGTAATAAAAAGATGCACTTTTCTAGGTTTTTAATTATTTTAAATGAAAAAATATATACATTGCTTTTGAACAGGTAGACTGACTTCTAAAGTTTTAGTAAAGTTTGATTCTGGGATAGTGCAGATATGTTTTGCTGCATAAAAGTTATCCCAAATAACAACCTGTTGTTCAACTAAATGTTTTCTCTTTTGGTCTTGTCTAGGCTTAGTCATACCAGTTTGTTCAGTTAGGGGTTAAGCTGGAATGGAACATCCACAAAGGCCTCTTTCACATGTTTGATGACTGACAATTCCCCACATGACCTTTCTCTTTGCTGGCTAGGTTGAGCATCTTTTTATACAGCAAGATGAAAAGTCAGGCTTCTTGAGTGACAAACTCCTTCCAAGAGAAAGGTAGAACCAACCACACCTTCTAAAACCTGAGCCTAGGAATGAGATAGAGTCACTCCATCTGTTCCTCATGAATCAACACAGACTTGAAAGGTGCCTCAAAGTCAAGGGGAAAGAAAATGAACTCCATTTCTTGATGAATGGCACAGCACACACTTACAGATAGGGCGGACTTGCTCATCTCCAAAACTGACCATTTTAAAACACTGAGAATTTGTTTAGTATGGATCAGCCTACTTACTTTTGAACAAGTATACTTCTAAAGTCTTTGATGAATTCTTAGGCAATTAATACATCCTGAAATAGTGGATCAATTGCTGAAGGGAAAAAATATTAAGCAATCCATTAATCAGTTCCTTTAATAAAAGAATAAAAAGGTATTCTTTGACATTCAGAAGCTAACCTGTGATATTAGGGAGGCTGTAATATTGGTAGGAGTGGTTTATTACTCACAGCTGGGCCTCAGTGTTTTTTGGAATCTACGACATTTCACAGAAATAGCATCATCAGGGAATACTATTCTATCACTCTTATTGGTCAAGACAAAACAAAACAAAATTCCACTCTGTAATCACATTTGAAGTGAAGCAGAAAAATTGAACAATGTGCAAAATAAATGAGAATGTATTCTTCATTGCTGGTGTTTACTGATTATAGCTGTCGCCTTTGTTGAATCTTACCCTGTCCTAGGTAATATGTGTTAAGATACCTACTCATTAAATTAACCCAATTTCCAGATTACACCTCATGTAGAGCAAAGTCTTGCTTCTAGAGACCTGCCTCAAAGTTATCTAACACAAACCCAAATCCTGTGACAAGTCATTCTCAATGCCCTTTTACTGAGAAGCCCTGTGGCTCACCATGCTGTGTGATCTCCCTTGTTGCAAAGAGTCATAAATGCGACTTAAGTGCAGGTGTGTTCCTGGTGATCTTTGGCTTTGTTTAACAGCAACAAAAGGTCAGAAATGCCTATTATGCCTCTGGGCAATGCTAAGTGTTACAGATGCTGTAAAAAGACACTCTCTATTCTCAAGAAGCCAACAATTGCGTGGAGACCAACAAGGAAATAAGCAATTTCAGTTCAGTATGATACAAGCCTTGACAAGAGCACTTAAGAAACGCTTCTTGTCTTGTCTATCAAGTGTTATTAAGAAAGTTCCATGGTTACAAAGATACTGAAGTATTACATCCAGATTTTAAATATACCAGTTGATTTCCTCTTTGATCATAATTCTCACAGATTTAGTCCAGAGGTGTTAAGTGAGTGTGTGATGGGGTTGGGAGTGGGAATGTCTTATGTTTTTCTTCATAAAGACTGGGCTGTCTGATACATTTTATCTGAGGATTTTCTCCAATGATAATTAGGGTTTACATTACCAAGAGCTGTTTATTTTCTTCTCCCTGAGTGTGCTAGATAATAGAATAGTTTGTCTTAATCCTTTGTTCTCGATTATTTTGTCAATGGCATCTCTGGAATAAGTTTTACTGTTTTTCATTTAATTGAGACTTAGAAAGCATGACTAGATTTAAACTGTCACAGGAAATTTTTGTTGCTGTTATTTCCTTCTTAGAGCTGTCTTGTATTTTTTTTAAATAGATACTGGTTTGTCCAGCTACATTTTTATTGTTGATGTCAGCATTTTCTGCACATATGCATGTATATATGTGTGTGTCTGTATGGTTATATATATATGTGTGTGTGTGTGAGAGAGAGAGAGAGAGACTGTACATATATACTCATACAAATAGAGTTATGGTTTTTATTGGAGTATTCCCCTAAAACTCATGTGTTGAAAGCCTGGCTCCTAATGCAGCAGCTTTCAGAGGTGGGTAAGGGCTGGCAGAGATGGCCCTTTGGGGAGTGGCCCTGATGGTTATATCTGTCTCTGGCATCTTACTATCTCTTATTCTCAGCTTTCTGGCTACCTTAAGATGAGCATATTTTCTGTGCCACTGCCCTTCTGTGATGAAGTATTTTCCCTGGGGCCAGCCAACCATGGACTGAACCTCTGAACCCATGAGTCAAAATAAACCTTTAACCCTTTTCTCCTGTAAGTTGTTCTTGGCAGCTATTTTGGCTATAGCAGACCAAGGCTGACTAACATGAGTGTGTGTGTGTGTGTGTGTGTGTGTGTGTTTAATATATCTTAAATAAATTTTCATTTCAGTCTTCTTTATTCTTGAACTTCCAAATTGTGTATATGTGTGTGTGACCTATGTTAAATGATATACAGCAATTATTAATTTAAAATTTATAACTAGAGTAACTTGGACTTTGAGTTTTTCCTTTTAAGAAAATGGTAAGGATCCGGATGTGGTGGCATACACTTATAATCCCAGTACTTGGGAGGCTGAGACAGGAGGATTGCAGGTTCAAAGCCAGCCTTGGCAAATTAGTGGGACCCTGTTTCCAAATATGAAATAAAATCAGACTGGGAGTATAGCCTGGAGGTAGAAAAGCCCCTGTATTCCACCCACTGTACGACAAAACATTAATATTACATTTTACATTTCTTTTACTTTTTTATTTAACTCTTGTAATCTTTCACTAAGACCATAAATATTTTGAATACTATATCTATGGGCAGGTGTGCCTTCATGCACATATATTTTGTGTAAAATCAACAGCAGTGAATTCCTTCTTAGATTAAGATGTAAGATCCTAGAGTATTTTATTTTTTAAAAGAAATACTAGAAGCTTGGTAACTGAGAATAACTTAGAAATAAACTTATCTACTGAAAATATTTATGGATGAGATAATAAACTAAATTTGATGGTTGATTTACTAATTAATTTCTTCCTTGGTTTACTATTTGTCAGAGCCAACTCATCAACACTTTTTTAATAAGTGAGTTAGAAAAATTAATTTGCCTTCTAGGAAAAAAATCAAGATTCAAAGCTCAATAGAGAATACAAGATTTATCATCTTGTGTAAGTACTATTTTGAGGTATGGATGGGTGCTAAGACTACAATATCATACAGGAGAGATTTGGGAAATGAGTAGGATGAGAAGAAATTAAGATGTATCCTAGGGATTGAAGGCGCTTAAGGCAAACTAAACAACATATGAGAGATTATTTGGGAAATTTAAAGCAATTAAATTTGACTAGAACCTGCAGAACACAAGGCAAGAAAAATACTTATGGAATAGCAGGAAGTGCTCAGGCTAAATTTATTTTTACTGAAAGATAGTCTCAATGCCTTTCAATCAAGAAGTGAAATTATTAGATCATGATATTGAATTTTCATTCATGTTATAGAATTCAGAATCTAAAAGCAGGGATACATAGTCCTAGCTAATTAGTCGTTATTATAATTTTGCAAATAAGCAAGGTAAGGCTGAAACAAAGAAAGGTAGGTAGAAACAGAGAGAAAGGTTTTGTGACATATTTAGGGTAAAAATTGATAGGCCTTAGAAATCACTTGAAGAGAATGAATAAGGAAGAGGGAAATTTTCAAGATGTGGGGTTTAAGAAATACATACTTAAGAAAATACTTAAGAAAATAAATACTTAAGAAAATATACTTAGAGGAGGAGAGATTTGTTTTGGGCTCACTGTTTGGAGGTTTTGGTCCATGGCTGGCTGGCTCCATTGCTTTGAGGGGAATTAGATGATGAAGAGCATCATGGTAAAAAAAAAAAGGCATGGAAGAAAGAAAGGATTCAGCTTATGACAGCTGAAAAGGTGAGAGAGAGAGAGAGAGAGAGAGAGAGAGAGAGAGAGAGAGAGAGAGAGAGAGAGAAAGGAAGAGGATGGGGACAAGAAATATCTTTCTAAGGCACACCCCCAGTGGCTTGCTTCTCCAACCATGCCCTGCCTGCCTACAGTTTCACACATGGAACGGTCCATTCAGCTATCACTGGCTTGACCCACTGAGAATGTTTGAGCCCTAGTGATCCAATCACTTCTCAAAACCCCACCTCTGAACATAGTTGCATGCCAGGGCAAGCTTTGGGAATATTCCACATCCAAAACTTAGTGATGGATGATGCTATGACTTATATACAAGACCAAGGTTGGGAACTGATGTAAGGAATAGAATGAGAAACATCTGTTTGGAAACAATACATTCATATTACCATGGAGTGATCCACACCAAAGATATAGGAGATAGAAATATCTATTCACCTGAACCTCAATAAACTGTTTAATATCAGATTTATAATGTATCTAAGGACAAGCAATTGAGACACTCAGCATTCCCTTCTGAACTCTCATTTTCTGGTCCTTTCCCTAAAGAGAATGATTTGCCCTCAGTTTTCTTTATCTTTTTCATAGCAATAGCCACTCTGCAATTCAAGTATGTATGTTATCCATATGTATATATGTATGTATGTATGCAGATATGTATGTATAATCTCTGGACATATTTGTATGATAAATAGGACACTCAATAAATAGTAAATATCAATAAATGTATGTTAAATTATTCTGCCTTATTTCCCTATCTTCCTTCTTTTCCTCTCTGCCTTTCCTTTTTACTTTTCTTCAGTCATTTCCTTCTTCTCATCCTTCATCTTCTTTTCCTCTTTTCTTCTTTCGCTTTTTACTGTCCTTTTTTTCCCTTTCCTCATTACTTTTTTTGTAGATAACTACTTGATGATAGTGTTAGCTCTGTATTAATCAGTATCAGTCCTTATGCTTGTGGGGATTTTATTCTAGTTAAGGAAAGAGGAAATAAGCCACTAATTTTATTTATTTTATTTTATTGGTACTCTATAGTTTCACATCATAATGTGGATCATGTTGAAAACGACATATATTCACACAGTACTTGGTGCCCCCCTTCCCCTTTTCCCTCCCAACATTGAGTGTCCAGGTTAATAATGTTATACACACATGAATACACATATCCGAATGTAGCTTTTTTGTTGATTACCTCAGACTTCTTCCTCTCTAACCCTCCTTTCTGGCATTGCTAGGTTTCCTCTCCATCATCTGGAATCCCGCTGGCATCACTAATACTCCCTAGCTTGAGCATATTAGAGAAAATATATGTCCCTTATCTTTCTGTGTTTGGCTAATCTCACTTAATGTTCTCCAGGTCTTTTCATCTTCTTGCGAATGACATGATCTTGCTCTTCTTTATTGCTGAGTAGAATTTTATTGTGTGTATTTCCCATAATTTTGCATTCCATTCATCTGTTGATGAGAATGTAGGTTGGTTCTATATTTTGGCTATTGCGAATTGTGCTACTATGAACATGGGTATGCATATGTTGCTGTAGTTCTCTGATTTCAATCCCTTTTGAAAGATATGCAGGAGTGGTATAGCCAGAGCATATGGTGGATCCATTTCCAGTTTTCTAAGGAATCTCCACACCAATCTCCATAGTGGCTACACTAGATTGCACTCCCACTAACAGTGTAAGCCACATTACCTGTGACATTCAGGAGTGACATTTCAAGATGAGACCTGCAGAGCCAGAGAAAAAATGTTGTGGAAATGCTGTAGGCAACAGCATGGGCCCGGAGGCAGGAGTGAGCTTGGGGACCTTAGAAACAGGTCCACTGAGCCTGGAAGGGTGGCACATACCTGTGACCCCCAAACGCAGGAATTTTTAAAATAAGAATTAGCAAGTGGGATGGCATCAAACTAAAAAGTTTTTGTTCATAAATGAAACCATCATGAATCTAAAGAGAAAGCCTACAGAATGTAAGATCTTTACCAGCCACTATTCTGATAGAGGGATAATATCCAGAATATACAAAGAGCTCAAGACTCTACACTAGCAAAACAAACAACCCAATCAAGAAATGGGCAACTGAATCGAACACTTCACAAAAGAAGAGAAACAAATGAACAATAGATGCATAAAAAATGTTCAACATCATTACCCATCAGGGAGATTCAAATCAAAACTACATTAAGATTCCATCTAAACCCAATCAGAGTGGCAATCATAAAGAAGTCAATTAACAACAAGTGCTGGCGAGGATGTGGGGAAACCAGAACTCTTTTACATTGTTGCTGGGAGTGCAAACCACTAATTTTAATACACATGTTTATTCTTTGTTGTTATCAGTTCTGTGATGCAAATGAAAAGAGAAAAGACTTAGCATATCATTTTCACTGTTATATATTAAGACTTCCTTCCATTCATGACATCCTGGCACTTTGTAAGCATTCCGTAAATATATGTTAAATGAATAAAATGTAAGTTCAGTAAGAGAGAAATAAATTCAGAATAAATCACTAGATCCCAGATATGATTTTTAGTGTAGTGAGGCTCTATTATAGCTTGAGTTACATAGCAAAACAACAAAAAAAATGTATTATTTTTATACTCTTTAGTCAAAATTAATCTTGAAAAGTTGTATCAATGTGGTTAAAACCATTAAAACTGCAATTATCATTTCAGATTAATCTTTTTTATGGTATCTACATATCTCAAATAATTTTTACATATATAAAGCACATTTAGAAGATTTTTAAAATATCATATGCAGGTAACTTCATTTTACCTTCACTTTCTTCATGGGGATTCTAACTAACAGATATATTCTTTGTCTTATTTTTGTTACCAGAGGATTGAATTCAGAAGCATTCTTCCCCTAAGCCACTCCCCAGAATTTTAAATTTTGAAATAGGGTATTGCTAATTTGCTGAGTGCTTTAGCTATATTGCTGAGGCTGACCTCAAACCTGAGATCCTCCTGTCCCAGCCTCCTAGGTACTGGCTTACAGGTGTGTGCCACCATGTCAGGCAGCAATTGACATATTATTATTCATTTCTCTATTTTAATTCTTATCCAACTAGGATGTAAACTTCAAAAGAGTAGAAGCTTCATACATCTTCTCACTCTTGGATTGCTAGCTTTTAGAATTTTAAATAAATCATAATTGAATTAATAAATAAATGATTATACAAAATACTTAAAAATTCTCCCTAAGTTATGAATTTTTTAGTGATTTTAAAATTTGCAACAACAATGGCAAAGCCTTATATGTACTGCATTACTTTGCTACCAGAGGACTATGTGATTTTCAAAGCATTATTTCTGTCAAGGAGGTAGACTTATGCCATGTTGACAACCTTCTGGTGTTGTAGTGTAAGAGTGGCAGATGCAGAAATAAACTCTAAATCCCTTTATGGACACTTTTATTTATATATAAATATTTTATCTTGTCAAACTTTCATCTTGAAGTCTGACTGAATAGTGGAGGTGCATTTTTTTGTTTTAAATCCAGAATTAATACTTAATGTTCTCCAAGTAATATTTCTTTATCATAAATATATATTCATGACCCAAATCTTGTTTTATTCCTCTTAGAACATAACACCTTGGTCTTGCAGTTTTATTTTCACAATACAGAATTTTCAATAGTTTTATATGAAGACCCTAACACAGAGCTTTCTGGGACTACTTTGGTTACCACTTTATGTATTTAGCTCTATTCTGATATGCTTGATTTGATATGAAAAACAGGATTAAAGTGACATGGCCAGATGTCTATTTAGCATCTGCAGGGACTATCTGCTTTTGTGAATTTTTAGGCATTTTCTTAGGTCTAGGTAATACAATTACGTTCCATATTGGTTTAAAATTTATCTATAAAGATTACTGATTGTGTTTTGCAATCTTTTAATGTTAAAAGCATAGCAAATTCTTAGTAATGTGATGAATATGTGCCCATTTTTGGGGGGTCAGCTTTAAGAGCTTGGGTCTTTTGTATAAATTAGAAAGAACAGCCAAGATTCTGGAAAAATTGCAAGGTTTATTTTATCATCATAGGTTTAATAATTTTTAATATTATTTTTTCTTCTTTAATAATTAATTTTAAATCCTTTTTTCCAAATTCATCAATAAAAAATTGTCCAAATCACTCCATGCCATTTACTTAATGCCTTTAAACTAATGTAATTTTCCCATAGAATAGTTTTTAGAGAAACAATCTCTAATAGCTACTAATAATAGGCACATCATTGGCAGTCAGTTTTATGTACTAATTCCAATGACACTATGTAAACATGGGATACCAATTGTTTGTTTCATGTAGATTGTAGAGTATGCTGAAAACTGTCTCCGTGATCTTGTGATTTTATTAGAGTAGGCTTTTACTAAAGTTGTGTTATGACTTCCTCTATTAACTGTGAAAAACAAAAATTCATTTACTATCCTCTTATTATAGAGTCAAATGGCATATTATTGGAATGGAAAAAATTAATAGGACTAGGAAACTCATATATTCTCAACCCCACTTTGTTTTCCTTCCAAGCATTGTGCCAACATGAATTCAATCCCTTACTCTAATACATCTTCTGACAATTCACTGGCAAGAAAAAGATCAGGCAACATTCAATTAATAAAAGAGTACAAAATACCACACTCTTAACACTTAGACATGGGCTGAAGTCTAACTCAGGCAAGTTAAATTGCTGTAACTTTTCTGATTTAACTTCTTTGTTTAAGATGATATCTATGTGAGCTGGAGAATCTGGGAAAGAGAATGGGAACTTAAATATCAAATTTCATTTCTTTCTTGTTCCTCATTAAGAGTGATCAAATTAAATACCACTTTTTCCCTAAATTTTCTGAAACAAAATATTCATTGGGGTTTAGTGGCAATAGTTGCCCTTGACAAATAAACTCTTGTGCACCACCATTATTTCATCCTAGTGCCAAAGGCATGGTAATCCTACAGAATGCTGTATCAGCTGTGTGTGTGTGTGTGTGTGTGTGTGTGTGTGTGTGTGTGTGTATGTGCTTTACTTTTTGTTAAAGTTCCACAATAAAATTGAGGATTCACATTTCTTATCGGTTTAGTTATTGTTTCTGTTGTTTACTACTTCATATCATGGAATGTAGTTCTTATTTTCATCTATTAATTTATGTTCTCTATATTAATCTTTCTGTCATCTCTATATTGTCATTTGCCTCTGCAGCGTGTAATGCTGAGATTATTTTTGAAAGGTAAGTGTCTTAGACAATATCCCCAGGTAGAAGCAGACAACACATGCTATCCTACTAAATTTTAACTAAGAAAATAAAATTTAAAATGCACAAAGTACTAAAAATCCCACTCTGTATTATGTAGGGCTTAATCAAACTCTTCTAACTAAATAAAATATGAAATCCTTGCCATAATAATTTATTTGGATGTAAAATAAAGACAGTGAATTTAGGTGTAGTATAATGTCAGACAAAAGTAAGAAGAGGTTTTGAGCTTAAAAAAAATCTACAGGTTTGCTATGTGATATATACTACTTGGAAAATTGATATATAATACTCAGGTTAAAATTTGAAGCAATTAGGAAAGTATTACCAGGTATAAACACAGTTATTATCTCAATTTTAACATTAATGACATTTAAACTATTTCTACCAACTTAAGCAATAATATTGCCAATAAAACATGATATAATCAATAACTTATTAGAAAGGAAACATTTTTATGTGAAATTATACAATGCATCTCTTCAGTTTTACAAAAATTTTCTCTCACTAAGTGAACAAATGTATCATCAAATTTTGCCATTTTGCTTTTAACCTCTAAAGATAAGTGGTATGATGAATCAAGTCAAACAATAACTTGGTAAAGAAGATATTAGTATTTAAAGATTTAAAAAAGCTACCAAACCAGGCATGGTTTTGCACACATGTAATCCCAGTAGTTGGGAAACTGAGACAGGAGGATTGCAGGTTTGAGGAGAGTCCAGCAAGTAGAGAGACTCTCATCAACTTAGGAAGACTGTTTCAAAATAAAAATAAAAAAATAGATTTGGGTGTGTAACTCTGAGATAGAATGCCTGAGGATTCAATTCCCAGGGCCACACACACAGAGGGAAAAAAAAGTCACCAAAAAAGGTCTAAGTAATTTTGGGGGGATTAATTTGCTTGCAACTGCAGTTTCCTTCTCTACAGATCATTATGTTTATGAAAAAATTGCCTTGTAACTCCTTGAAATCAGAGCATCTAACTTACAGTTTGGTTTATAAACTATGTTTAAAATATTTTGTGTTACAGTGGTATTCATAATGCAAGGAACTGAATGTTTTTGTGTCCCCTCGAAATTCAGATGGGAGATGGGAGTTTTGGAAAATTAGGACACTAGGGGAAGTCTTTGTGATGGGATTAGTGGCCTAATAAAAGAGACCTTGGGAGATTTCACCTCTTTCAGTGGTGTGAAGAGTCAAGGAAAGACCTTTCTTTGCAACTCCAAAGAGGGTGCTCATCAACTCATAACTGTACCAGAAGACTGATCTTACACTTGCAGACAACAGAGTACTAAGATATAAATTTCTGCTAATTTGTAAGACATCCCATCTGTTATGTAATTTTATATCTACCTGAACTAAGATAGAGCAATGGTTTAAACTACCTCTCTCATTTTGTTGTTATATTGCTGAACAGTTTGCAAAAATAGACAAGATATAACTGGAGTTATCACAATTTTACAAGTTATTTAAAATTTCCATTTTTTTCTGTGTTTTCTTTGTTCACTATGACTACAAAACTCCATAGTTTCTTACCTGCTAAAATGTCCTATATGTATTTCTTAATTAAATGCTACTTCTTAGCAAGGCGTGGTAGCATACACTTGTAATCCCAGTACTTGGGAGCTAAGACAGGAAGGATCGCAAATTCACAGGCCAGCATCAGCTACTTAATGTGGCTCTCCACAATTCAGTGATAACTTGATTCAAAATAAAAAATAAAAAATAGGGCTGGAGATAAAACTTGGAAGTAGAATGTCCCTGGCTTCACTCCCTAGTAACACACACACAAAAGCTACTCATTTGAAAATAAGGAAAATCATGAGAGTTCAAAGAATTAAGCAACTGTGAGAAGGCAAATAGTAGATGATATTTGCTTCTTAAATTCAATAATCCATGAAGAACTTTCAAAATTATGGCTTCTATAAACCTCTGTCTCTGGAGCCATGTGGCTTTGGTAGGAGTTGAAAGAGGTGTTGTGGATAGTTGAAGTAATTTATAATATTGTATTGTAAATAGTCATGTGAAAGTAAAATAAATGATAACTATTGCATCAAAATGATTTCACCTTGATTGTTTTAGAATTTGTGTTGCACTGTCTTTGTGTACTTTAATGAAAACATGCAACCTCAATAAAACATTAGTCTTTATGCAAATAGCATAGTTTCTTACAGATAAGAAAGTAGAAGGTTAACTATGCTGATTCTATTAGTAAAAAATATTTAGCCATAAAGATCAGTTTTAATAATCCTGAGATTTGCTTACATTGCTATTTTTGAAAGTTGAAAAATTAGTCCCAGTTTCTGTTAAAGTTTTACAGTAGAAAAGATACCATAATATAAAGTAGAAACATGCAACCACTTTGGAAAACAGTATGGAGGATCCTCAGAAGAATAGGAACAAACTTATCATATGACCTAGCAATGCCACTTCTGAGTATCTATCCAAAAGAATGGAAACCAAACAACCAAACTAATGCATGTGTATATTCATAGCTACACAATTCACAATTGACAAACTATGAAAACAGCCAAGACTTCTATCAACAGATGAATGTATTACAAAACTATGGGGTATGTACACAATGGGATTTTACTCAGTCATAAAGAAAAACACAATTGCATCATTTACAGGGAAATAGATGAGACTGGAGGAAATTATGCTAAGTGAGATTAGTCAGTCACAAAAAGTAAAAATTCAGATCCTCTCCCTAATATGCAGAAGCTAGAGAAAAAATGGGACATAGAATGAACTCTAGATGAAGAAGGAGATACTGTAGATGAGCAAATGAGGCGACCTAAAAAGATGGGAGGGAGGAAGAGGGAAATTTTCTAAAGTACATGATGTACATTCACAAAGATCTCAAAGTATTCATTAAGTCAAACATGAGAAGGAGGGAGGGGGATGCAATGGGGTGGGAACTGGGTAAGGGCTAATTGGGTGATGTGTGCATGTATGCCTCCACCATCTTGTACCCCATGAAGATGTATGACTACAATACGCCAATGAAAATTTTTTAAAAAGTAGGGAACTGGTTTCGCCTTCAAACTTCATGTCAGTTAACCAAAAATTAATAACCACAGACTTCATCTAGAAATTTATTCTCAATTCAAAGAGAAAAAATTCTATGTGAACAGAAGTAGAAGTCAACAACAATAAGAAAACTCTGTGACATGAGTAGAAAAGAGAAAAGAGAAAAAGGATCACCTTTTAAAATATCAAACTTATAAAACTGAAAGGTAAAAATAGTGTATGTATTATTAAAAAGATTCTGAGGAAAATTAAATAAAATTTTATGAACTGATTGAAAGCAAATCAGCCCACTTGACATTAGGTGAACATCTGCACTGCCGATATTTGGATCATTCTGTGAAGGCAAATTGTCTGTTATAACCTTTTCTGTCTTTTTTTTTTTTTTTTTTTAATTTCTACTGCTTTTGATCCTTTTAAGCTAATGTGATTATATGATTCCTTGATATTTTCAAAATATTACTCATACTCCTTCTTTGTGTAAAGTGTGATTCAAAAAATCAAAATAGGAGAAAAAAACAGCAGATGTTTAAAATCCATTAACTGAATAAATCCTAAGGCAGGAACTCTGCTAGGGCTGATGAATTAAATTCCTTCTCTGTTTTTATCTTGGACATTAGAGATTAACATGGCACCCAAGGAGGACAAAGGAGATCTTTCTACCTAAACCCAAAGATACCAAGCAAAGTTCCACAAAAAATTGAAAAAATAGCGTATGTTTAAAGTAAGATCATTTTTGTGTGATTCATACAATTTACTTATACATGATGCGTAAACTTTAAATTTAGCAAGTCTAAAATAGGTCTTGATTTATTTTCAAGAATATCTTTATTCACTTTCTAATTGTTTAAATTACACATGCTTGTGTTTTTCCTTTCCCCTCCATAATTCCACCATACCAATCCCAGGGAAAATTTTATTTTTTAAACCTCAAAATTATATCTCCAATTTAAACATTTCCATCATCTTCACTGACTTCTGCTCAAACTATCATAATTCTGACCCAACCTACTGATTTTTCTGGTTGAGTACTTCTCATGTGTGCTAGAATCCTTGTCTCATCAGAATCAAGAATGAGATTGCAGATAGCAAGCGCAGCCCTCAAAAAGAGGTTTATTTAGGAAAACATAACATTTGACTCATAAGCAAAAGCTGAAAACTCTCAATTAGAGAGGGGGATATCTCAGCAAGAATTTCAAAAGCTATCTTTAATCTCTCTGAGTATTTATCTAGCTGTCAGCCTATTGGTGTTTTTCATGCCCCCTTGGTTGTGTATTGAATTGCAGGTCAGCAGGTGTGTTCTATGCCATTGTCCAGCAGGGCTTGATGACCCTTGCCCATTTGTTTTTAAGTTGTTTTCCATTTCTAATTTTACTTTAACTTGTTTTTGTCCTTACTCGTTTCCTTATAAATTTATTTTCCAGTTTTAGCTTCCGCATAGATGATGCCGGTGTGAATTTCTCCCTGGATCTCTCCTCTCTCTGCCTACTTTGTCACTAATTCCTCATTACCACTACAGTAATTTCTACTGAATCTGATTCCACTCTTCATTTCTTTTTCAATTTATTACCTACTCACTACCCAGCTGCACTATCTTTAAAGCATAAATCAATATATGTCACTCCTCTGATAACACATTTAGAAAGACATTCACATTCTTTCTTAAACCTATGAGGCTGGACCTACCACCTCCCTAATTTATAACAACCTTCAATATGTTCACAGTAACCATTCCATTGCATTCCATTTTGAGGATGCAGACGGAAATTTTCCTCATTAGGCCTTTATTCCAAATGCCCACAATGCTATCCCTCTAAATCTTCACAAGACGACATCTTTGTTCTTATTAAAGGGTCCACAGAGGTGTAAATATCAACTGCTTAGAGGATTAGCCTGATCACACTGAAGTAGTCTCAAGAGGTTGAGCAGGCAGCTGAACAATTATTTTATTGATTTATTTTGTAAAATTCCTTTCTCTTTTCTCCTTCCTTCCCTTTCTTCCTGATTTTGGTGGTGAGTATGGCTCCATTCTTTGAGGAGATACATAGAACTATACCCATTGTCTTAGTTCATTTTGTGCTGCCATAGCAGAATACCAGACTGGATAGTTTATAATGAACGGAGATGTGTGGGTACACAGTTCTAGAGCCTGAAAATCTAGAGTCAGGGTCCTGGTAAGTGTGAGGTTGGGTGAGGACACTCTTCCTCCAGGATGGTAACTTACATGCCGCATTCTCCAGTGGGGAGGAAGGCTGGGCTCTCACATGATGGAAGATGAAGCATCAGAGAAAACGAGAAGGGCCTGAGCTCATTTTATTTATCCGAGTACCAATACCAGCCATGAGGGTGGACCCCTTAGGGCCAATTCACCTCTTAGAAGTCTCTCTCTTAATGTGATGTAATTACAGTTGGAATTCAACAAGAGTTTTGGAGAGAACAAAAAGTTCAAACCATGACACACATCATTGTGTTTTAATCTATCTAAATCTAAAATAAATTAGTAAAAAAAAAAGTACTATGGACAGTCCTTTAGTGTTTATATGCAGAGACTGACCTATTTTATATTTCAAAAAGATCATCTATAACATTTTAGGTAAATTGTATTTACCTAGAAATTTGTCAGTTTTTCTAGGATTTTTAGTTTATTGGAGTAATGTTTTCAAAATAGCTTCTAATCATTCTCTGAATTTCCACATTGTCTGTGGTGATTCTTTCTTTTGTATCTCTTATTTAATAATTTACATCAGTTTTGATCCCTCTCCTCTCTCTCTCTCTCTCTCTCTCTCTCTCTCTCTCTCTCTCTCTCTCTCACACACACACACACACACACACACACACACACACACACACACACATTAGGTTAGCTAAAGGTTTATCAAACTTGTTAATCTTTTAAGAAAATATATTTTTATTGACCCTTCATATTCATTGACCTCTGCTCTGATTTTAATTATTTCCTGCTTTCTATTGGCTTTGAACTAGTTTGCTACAAAGACAAGGCATATGTTTAAGGAAAGCTGGTTGCTCACTGCATGACTCTTCAAATCACCCTCTCCTAAAATACCAAACATTTTTTTGTCAGTAATGGCACACTTCTCTACAAGTTTCACATATTAACAATTAAATTTGAAAAAGTACTATACATTCTTTGGAGAATTAACTACATGGTTGTTTCTGCTGGAAATGACATGAATACATACTATTGCATTCTACAACATTGAAAAGCTTGAGACATCCCAAATTTAGATATATGAATTAATACTTTACAAAGTATTCTTTGTTAAATGTTGTTTATATAGAATGGGTCTGTAGTTTTGTTAAAATCAAGTTTTAAAAATTATGCAGATTCCTTGAAAATGATATCTATTTATAGTTTGGACCAAAAATGTTTTAATCGTAAAAGCATCAGATATTGATGAAGTAAGGAAAGCTTGCATTTTATCCTTCCCTTTTGTGAAGACAAAAATCATTTCCCGGGCTTTTTCATAGCTATGGTCCCCAAATTTCACTCCACACACACACAAGAAATGACATCAGGTTTTGCTTTGGTATAGATTAATATAAAGATTTGCTTTAGGCCAGGTGTGGTGGTGCACATTTGTAATCCCCGCACTTGGGAGGCAGAGACAGGAGGATTGTGCAGATTCAAAGCCAGCCGCGCCGGTTTAAGACACCCTGTTTCCAAATAAAATATAAAATAGGTCTGGGAGTATAGCCCAGAGGTAGAAGAGTTCCATCCCCAGTACCACCAAAAAAAAAAAATTAACTTTATTATAATATTATGGACAAAGAATTATACCTATCATATGGTGCTTTTGTGAGTTGACACAATTTATTATAACTTTTTAATATATCTAAATATTATCTTCTGTTCATATCTGTTTTGGCCACTGTTGTTCCTGACAGACCAATATATTTTGACTCTGTTAGCTCATCCCAATCTAAAATTGAGAGTGATAAAAGTACATTATATACATCCATCCAAATAGTTATATTTTTTCTAGAGTACTCCATCTTGCTCACACAGTTTCATCTTTCTGAACCCTGCTCTGTCTGGCTGAAATAACTTTTCTCCTCTCTTCTGTAGTTTCCCAAACTCATTTTTTATCTAGCAAAGACTTGCACAGGTATGCACTTTTCTAAAAACATTATCCTTAAGCCACCAATATGCTTTGTATTTGCTTCCCTTAAAGCTCCCATCCCATCATATTTGGTAATAATTTGTTTACTTGTCTAAATCCCACACTAAATTGAAGATGATTTCATCTCTTATGTGTACTGCACTTAGCAGACATTCAAAAGTATTTTCAATGATTGCAAGAAATAGTAAGTAAATTGTTAAAAGAATAAATGAGTTTGTTTTACAGAACTGAGGAGGAGACACAATCAACCACAGACGTCAGCAGTTTGCTGCCTTATTGACTATGTGTTGAATTAAAAAGCCAGCACTTTGGAGAAGAAAACAAGACCAAAAGAAGAAAATGTAAACCTGCATGGTTGAGAAACGCAAACTAAATATTTACTAAATGAAAATTAGTTTGGGGTTAGTAATCATCTTTGGGGCTATTCAATAATCATGTTCTCAACGTGATCCCAATGAAGAAGAACAGATAATAACTTTCTCCTTTTATAGTTTCTTAGGACTACACTCATAGTCCACGACCTGATGGGAAAAAGAAATCAAATCAACCCTAGAATTCTCTCCTAATATACAAGTTGATTAAAGCCAGGCAGGAATGAGTTGCAACCTTTCAAAGAATTCTGTGATCAATCTAAAGTAGCAGGCATGAAAAAGGATTCATTTACACACAAAAAAAATGTCATTATGGAATCATTAGAAATAGATGCTCTGGGTCATCTAAAGTACAAACTTCCATTTCCCCAAACTTTTAGCTTTCATGAAGTTTAGAAGTTTAATTAATTGTTCCTCATTATTACTTCTGATTTTTTTCTCCTTCATTTTATTTTTGATTCATCTGAGGAAGTGAATCACGCCTGATGAGAACATTTAAACTGCCTCTACATTGACATCCAGAGCTTGTCATTCTATTCAGTGTTGCTTATTCTTCATAAATAAAATCCTCCTCACATTCCTCCGTATTTCTATAGTTATTGAACATCTAGCATATGCAAGCTGTTATATGAGGTCATGTATTCTTAACAACATTTGAGTCAGAACTTATAGAAAACTCAAATATCTTTTTTTTAAATCTCAAATATAAGCTGGGTGTGGTGGTTCATGCTTGAAATTCCAGTAATTGGGAGGCTAAGACAGGAATATCCGGGTTCAAGGACAGATTCAGCTACTTAGTGAGGCCCTCTGCAACTTAGTTAGATAGACCCTATTTCCAAAGAAAGAGTTAAAAAAAAAAAATCAGGCTGAGATTGTATCTTGGAGATAGAATGTCCCTGTGTTCAATTCTCAGCACCAAAAACTTTAACAAAAACAAATCAACAAACAAATCTCAAATTCATGATGCCTTAGAGAAATTGTTGTCAATTAGTCATTTTACTGACTGATGGGATTTGAAGAATCAGTTACAAGGCGGCAATTTTGAATTCACATAGAGCAAGCTAAAATTCAGAATCAAAATTCCAAACAAAACCAAACAAAGAAGGGAAGGGGTAAAAGTGAGTAGATAAATGAAAGTAAAAATATGACAAGCATCTTGAGAAGGACACTGGTTGAATTATTTAAAAATTAACTTTTAAAAACTTACCTCTAATAGAGCTGGGCATGGTAGTGTATGCTTGTAATCCCAGTACTTGGGAAGCTGAGACAGGAGAATCACAGGATAATGGCCAGCCTCAGCTACTTAATGAGATCCTCCTCAACCTAGTGAGACCCTATTTCAAAATGAAGAATAAATATACAGGGCTGGGAGTGTAGCTCAGAGGTCAAATGTCCCTGAGTTCCATGCATAGTGTCGCAAAAAAAAAATAAAAAAGATTGTTTTAACAAAAATTGTCCTCTAACAAAAAGACATAGTAGCTCAAATGCTGAAACAAAAATAGTTGCTTCCATAAACACATTATTTAAGATTCCTATGCTTTAGAGTTTTTGTTTCATTTTATTTGTGAGACTGGGATTGATGCCAGGGCCATTCAATCATTGAGCTACACACTCAGCCCTTAAAAAAAAAATTAAACAAGGGTCTTGATAAGTTACTCCACACTTACCTGAAAATGGTAATCTTCTTGTCTCAGCCTCCCAAGTATTGGGATTACAAGGGTGAACCATTGTGCCTGGTGAGATATAGATTTGGATGGATGATAGACAGATGGTAGATGATAGATACCTACATAGATACATATATTATAGATGGATAATATATTATAGATAGATAAATGATAGATATGTACTTTAAATTATATTGCCAAACCATTAGAATTATATGATGATGAATTTGTTTTATCCAATAGTGCTTATACTTTCTTTATAGTCTCTTTGTAACGAGTCTTGGTTATCTGTGATAAGTATTTACAAGGATGCCATTTATGAGATCAACAATATTATATAAAATAATACATTATTAGATCAGCACAAATCTAATCACCACTTGTAATGATGCCACCATTGATTTTGGCCTTATTAGCCACATGCTCTGGTCATCTACAGCACAATTCTTTGGAAAGGTATGTGAATCAGAAAAGGGATATGAATCAGTAAAACTTTAATTCAAATCTCAGATTTGACATTTATGGCTGTGACCGAAAGAATACTTTGAAGATTTCAATTTCATTTTCAATAAATGTATGTAAGTTTAGTTGTCATTAAAATATCATATAAAATTATGAAATAATATAGGCTAGAACTCTTTAAACTCTAAAAACTGTTTCAACCAGATTTTAGATGTATGACTTAATGTGCTAGTACCGTATGCTTATAGGTTTTCCAGTTCAAAACTTTTTTGGCAACAATAAGTTCACTCACCATAATTAATGTAGATGTTTAAAGGATCCTTAGAAATGGAGACTTCAAATGCATTTGAATTACAAATATGTAAAATCCAATGAAAATGGAATACTTAAATATGTTCAGAGCTGAGTATTTGCCTATCATTTTTAAGTCATCATACTATTTCTTTATTAGTTTTACAAATATTTACCTCTTTTAACTCAAATTATAATATAGTCTCTGACTTAAACATAAACAGAATTAAGCCTGGATCATGGTGTTTATGATAAAGAGGACCATTAAGCTGGGGAATAGATCTAGCTCTTCATAGGTTTGATAGCTAACTAGAGTAAAGTGCTGTGTGTATGTATGGGGGTATTGTTTCTCATGTTGTTTCTCTAGGCATTAAAGTAACCTTTATTTGCTTTTTAGTCCAGTAATTCAGGAGAAAACGTTGTAAATTGCACAAGAGTTATACTATGTTGCAGATGGCAAGGGATGAGCAGGACAGTTAGTCAGCAGGTGTGCCTGGGCCTGGAAAGGTCCTTGCAAGTGGGCTGATGGAGAATGAAGGCATGAAATTAACTGGAAAATAAAATTGGGTTAAGCTATCACATGCCATCAATGTAGCACTTACTGTTCTTTCATTTCTACAATTCTTCTTTTCTTCCACACTACAGGTGTTCTGGACTGCTAATAATCCCCTGAAAATCTTGCAATTTTTAAAATACTTTTCCTTCCTTAATCTTTTGAACAGTGCCAACTTTTTGTTATTTCAGTATTATTTTCATAATAATCAAAATTACATCTATATAATATTTATTATGAAACTTTTGAACACCAAGAGTGGTGGTACATGCTTAAAATCCCAGTACTTGAGAGACTGAGACAGGAGGATCACAGGTTTCAGGCCAACCTCAACAATTTAGCAAGACTCTCAGCAACCCATCAAGACCTTGTTTCCTAGCTGGGTGTAGTGATGCAGTCTTGTAATTCCAGTACTTGGGAGGATGAGAAAAGAGGATCACAGGTTCAAGGTCAGCCTCAGCTTCTTAGTGAGACCCTCACAACTAAATGAGACCCTGTTTCAAAAATAAAGAATAAATAAAATTGGGCTGGGCATGTAATTCAGAGGTTCAATCCCTAGTAACACACACACACACACACACACACACACACACACACACACACAGAGACTATGTTTCCAATAAAAAATAAAATTGGGCTGGGGGTGTAGCTCAGAGGAAAAATGCCTCTGAGTTCTATATCCAGCACCACAAAGTTTTTAAAAATTTAAATTAATTAGAAAGAAAAAAATTTTGTTAGTAAATATACATATAGGTTTATCACTTTTTTTGCGTGTGTGTGTGGTACTGGGGGTGGAACCCAGAGCCTTTCTACCTTCGAGCTTCACTCCCAGACCTATTTTTTATATTTTATTTGGAAACAAGGTCTCACTAAGTTGTGGAGAGCCTCACTAAGTAGCTGAGCCTGGCTTCAAACCTATGCGATCATCCTGTCTCAGCCTCCCAAGCACTGGGATTACAAGTGTGGGCCACCGCACCCAGAGATTTATTACTATTTTAATATCTATATTATAAGGCTAGAATTTGAAAGATAATAAAAAAGTTTTTTTGAACAAAAAAGCCATTTGTTAATATTATTTAATAATTTCAACACTATATTTCTTTTGGGCCTCATATTATTTATAAATACTATATAAAACTTGAGTTAGGTGTAGTGGTATATGCCTGTAATATCAGGAGTTGGGAGGCTGAGACAGTAGGATCTCAGGTTTGAGGCCAGTCTTAGCAACTTAGTGAGGCACTTTTAAAATAAAACAAAAATAAATAAAACAAAAACTAAAAAAAAAAAGAACTTTTCAGAGATAAGTTATCTGGGTTCAATTCTTAATACCCTCCAAAAATAATCTTAAACTGCATGCTTACATAAATTTAAACTGGAAATTAGATAGAATCTATGTATACCATAGCTAAAATAAAAAATACAACCCAGTTTAAAATCACCCAATCAGGTTTTGATTTCCCATTTTCTTCTATCAAAACATTTGATTTAACTGTAAACTTTATCAAGTTTTTGGAAATTCAAAACCTTAGTAAATAGGTCAAGTAATTTGACCTTAATTTTGTTTGACAGTTGGAATGTGAACTTTTATTTTTGTAGGTATATTTTTACATGAACTTTTATGCATTCTTCAAACTATGAAATTCTTATTCATGAAACCTTTTGCTTTGGTCTACCATAATTTTTCTAGCCTTTGCCAGACTGCTTCACTTGTTCCCCAGGTATTGATTTTTTTTCCCCTTTGAAGAACTCAATTCATGCCAAAAAATTTAATGCTCTAAAATCAATGCATTAAGATATGCAGGTAAAGTCTCAACTTTCTCATCACCTTAAGTATCTACTTACCATTTTTTGCAATAAAATAAAACCACATCTGAAAAATTAATTGAAAGTCTAAAGGGGAGAAATGTAATAGAAAGCTGTGGACCGAATAACAGTACATCAATAAATTGTCCACAAAAAATAACTATAGACAGCAGTGATGGAAACAACAAGAGTGCCAGTTACAGAGCACAAAGGAAAGGTACAGAGAAGGTTAAGACCAGCTTGCTCTTATCTCAGCTGGTAATTTTCCATTCTTCTCCCCACAAGCCAATGCCTTCCATGTCTTGAGGAGGTAGATTATTCAAGGCATGGTAGCCAGTCATCCATTCTGGAAAAGACTTTACTGGGCTTTGAATAAAGTAGCTGAGTCCCTTGGACAGGGCACACTCTCCACTCATGTTGGCCATTCCTGTAAATGTGGCTACTTTAGGACAAGGACACAACTGTGAACCACATAGTCCGTTGTCAAGGATATTCTCCCATTGGGGTGATGGCCTTTAGTCTGTTACTTAAGTCTCCCTTTTTCTTCTACTCAGTAGCAATGTTAATGAAATGACTCTAATCAAAGGAAAGGTTTTTTTTATGCTACTGGGTATCAAACCTAAGGGCACTCTACTATAGAGCTATACCCCCAGGCCTTCCTGTTTATTTATTTTGATAATTAATTAGTGTGTATGTGTGTGTGTGTGTGTGTGTGTGTGTGTGTGTGTGTTATTGGGGTTTGAACCCAGGGGCAGTCTACCTCTGAGCTACACTCCCAGTCCTTTCTATTTTTTGCTTTGAAACAGTCTCACTATGTTGCTGAGACTTGCCACATTGCTGAGGCTGGCCTTGAACCTGTGGTGCTTTTGTCTCAGCCTCTTGGTTACTGTAGGATTACAGGTGTGCACGATCATGCCCAGCTCTGTATTTATTTATTTATTTATTTATTTATTATTTATTGGTGATACTGGGGTTCCTGGAAACCCTTCTACCTCCTGGCTACACTCCCAGACCTATTTCATATTATTTTTATTTGGAAACAGGGTCTCTTAAGCTAGCATGGCAGCTGGTTTCGAACCTGCCTGGTCTCTGCCTCCCAAGCGTGGGGATTACAAGCATGCACCACTGCTGCACCCGGCTTATTATTTTTTTTTAATTACTTTAATTTTTAGACAGGGTCTCACTAAATTGCCCAGGCTGGCCTCAGACTTGTGGTCCTTCTGTCTTACCCTCCCACATACTGGTATTACAGGTTTCTGCCACCACACATGGCTGGATCTTCTTCTTTTTTTTTTTTTTTTTTTTTTTTTTTTTTTTGGTTGAGGTAATGGGGATGGAACCCAGGGAAATTGTACCCCAAACATATTTTTTAGTATTTTTAGTGTTTTAGTTTTTTTTGTTGTTGTTGTTTGTTTGTTTGTTTGTTTTTTGGTGGTGCTTGGGTTCCTGGAAACGCTTTTACCTCTGGGCTACACTCCCAGACCTATTTTTATACTTTTTTTTTTTTTTAATTTGAAAACAGGGTCTCTTAAGCCTGCGCAATCCTTCTGTCTCTGCCTCCCAAGCGTGGGGATTACAAGTGTGCGCCACCATACTGGGTGAGTATTTTTAGTTTTTGAAACAGCATCTCACTGAGTTGTAAAGGGCCTCACTAAGTAGCTGAAGCTGTCTGCAAACTGCAATTATCCGGTATCTGTCTCCCAAATGCTGGGATCACAAGCTTGTGCTACCACCCCAGCTGGATTTTCTATTTTAATGAAGGTAATTAGCCCAAAAGGATTTAAACTTGAACATCATGAAAGATTTTTGTTAGCAAAACTTTTATGTTTTGTTTTATTTTGTTTTCCTGTGTATGTGAAACTTAACGAGGGTGGTTGTCAGATTTTTAGGTACTCAGGTAATCACATAATTAAGCAAATTTCCAAGACCCATCTTCAAAGTTTTTTTGTGTGTGCATGTGGTACTGAGGATGGAACCCAGAGGCATTCTACCTCTGAGCTACACCCCTAGCCCTATTTTTTATTCTTTATTTTTTAAACAGAGTCTCACTGAGTTGAAAAGGGACTTGTTAAGTAACTGAGAATGTCTGTGAACCGTGATCCTCCTGTCTCAGCCTCCCAAATGCTGGGATTAATAGCCTGCACCAACCACTCCCGGCTCAAAGATTTTTATTTAGTAAGTCTGGGCTTATGCTCAAAACCCTGTAACTTGGTGATTACAGGTGAGTCCAATGTGAAAGGTCCATAGTCCACACTTGGAGAAGAACAAATGTTAATTTCATATTGTGGAGTTTGTGTAGATTTGGAAATATATTTTTGGGTTTCAAAGTTTTTTGCTTGTTTTCATCCTTTATGAGATTTATAGCATTTTTTCTTGTGAAAATTTCTTGTCTGATTATGAATTATCCATGTCCTTATAAAATATGTCCTCTCTCTCTCCTCTCTTTGTCTTTCTCATACACACACACACACACACACACACACACACACACACACACACACACTCATACTCATTCAAAGTTAGAAACAATTTTATGAAAGAGAATTGAAAATATACTCTTTTGATTGCATAAAATATACACACATGGTGGCTGAAAAAGAATAAAAATGATAAAAAAAATTGCAGAGGAAATCTCTAAGAATTGGGATTTCAAGTCGGACAGTGATAGAAGCTTTAAAAAAAGTAGTTTCTATTTTCAACACTGAACCTGCAAAGTCACCTCAAGTACAATGGATTTGGAATGTCAGCGCCGTGATTAACCCAGGTTGCCTCAATTGCAATCTCTTTAAAGTGAAGTTTCTCATCTTGTTGAAGTTTTGCTTTCCTTGCTCTTGATAAAATGTTCCAGTTTTGGTGTGAACTAGCTAATTTCTGTGATTATGCACAGATTCAGACCAACTTCAGGACCAATAAGAATTTCTAGATTTGAAAAAAGTATAAAGTATTAATTTTCTCAAAGAGTGATCTCTACAGCCATCTCTGGTGTTTCCTCTACGAATAAGATTTTTTCAGTCATTCATACCCTGAAAGGAATGAGGGGCACCAGTGTGGAGACACTGAGCAAACTACGAAGGGTTAATAATGTGAGGTGGAAACTAAGTTTGACTAAAGTACCAAAGTAAGTTGGCAAGAAGGTTGGTGAGTGTTTCATTGACTTTCATAGAAGTTTTAATACCCATTTAGTAGTAAACTGGAAAAAAATTGAAATGCATTTTTTAAATAAATAAAGTTCTTCTCTCTCTAGAATGAGCTCTAAATATTCTGGTATTTCTAAAGGTATATCTACATATAAATATATATATATTTTTTTCTATTGTTTTTAATGCAATGAGAGTATTATCCAATATGTGCCTCAGGAATTGGCAGTATTATAACAAGATGAACTAAATTTATCAACAATTTGACTTCTCAAAATATTATAAATTATTTGAGTAAAATTTTTATTGTTTTAAATTTGCTGTAGATAATTCTATTTAAGTTACCCAAATTGCTCTGCTTTTAGAATGTTCTCTTCTGGGAGATAGTAATCGGGGATACCACTCATCTTGTTTCAATCTCTAAATCAACTCTACCTCAGCAGCTCTCAATTTATACTGAGGAAGAGAAAAAAAAAAAAAAACAGTAACAGACTTAACTGAAGCATGGGTGATGTAGGTTAGATAAAGAGAAGAAGAAATTCCTGACGAAAGAATTTTAAAGCCTTGGGATGTGTTATAAAAGGAAGTTATGCAATCTCTCCTTGTTTGAGCTCTTCAAAAACATATATTTCATATTTTTCAGTGAGGGCCTAGGACTTTCTTTCCTGACTAGAGAGGCTCTTAATTATGCTCCCAAAGCTATAGGATTCTATAATTTTTATACATTCATGTTTTCTATTTAAAAGAAATAAATTACCCTTTTAGCTACTATAGTGATTTTTAATGTATAGTTTAATAGAAATTATTGAGTTTGTTAGCTAATAGAATTTAAGCTAAACTATACTACCATTTCTGAAATATATTCTATTTGAATAACTGATTTAATCTTTCAAAAGATACATTTAAGAATTATTATTAATATGGATTTTATGATAGTGGTAAAAACATACCAATCATATTTTTCTCAAATGCAATTTATATAATAGAGAAATTCTCTGTTATGACTATATTAAAATAGACATGGTGTAAATAGTTTACAGAATCTATTTTAACAATGAATTTCATACTTTAATTAGAATTTTAAACAATTGTACTAGAAACATTGAATCAAGATATTTCCTCTGCTGTAATATATTTGTTTAGAGGATTGTGCCCCTTCTGAGATATAAGAATTTACAATGAGAATAGTGCTGGAAAAGATGATCTCTAAAGCCCCATTAAGCCTCATGAAGCTCTGATTATTTGAAAGTACTAGCAGAGTCAAAAACTATGCGGAGAGAATTGAAAATTTCAAATCTCCCCCCTTTAAATACGCTTCTCCCAAAGAATACACTGCTTTAGGTTTGGAACCTAAATAGAAGTGTATAGGAAGTAAAAAACTATTGAATTAGAAATTCATTTCATTTTGCATTCACTACATGAACACCGCGTAGTTGAATTTATGTAATTTGGAAATTATAGTACACAGAACTGCTTAATCAAATTACCAATTGCCCACTATCCAAGGCGAAATTTCTTTTTCCTTTAAGCATGTTCAGATAATTAAAATTTTCCCAATGTGTATTTAATGAGTGGTTCAAAAGCCCTAAGAGGAATAATGAATTGATGTGTCACTTAATAATAGAGAACACAAAGACGACGTGCCATCTTTTTATTTCCATATTACTAAGATAACATCTTTTTAATTTTAAGAAAAACATCTGTAGCCTAAGTTCACATGTTATACTATCCTTATTATTTAGGCATGGGTGGAATGGGAGTTGTACCAAATTTGCAAGTGTACGTGTGTGTGCGTGCCCAAACGTGCATATATGTCCACATCATGACTAACAGAGGACTATGAAGTGCTAGTGGTGCCAAATGATTTCTTCAAATGCTGATAAAGTTCATCTTATTTTACTTTTATATTAGCTTCCTCATTTGAATTATTATGCTTGAAAGTAGTTTATTATCGAGTATTTGAGTATCAGGAGTAGGTTTGCGTGTGTGTGTGTGTGTGTGTGTGTGTGTGTGTGTGTGTATTTAGGAAAGCAGTAGTGTAAAAAGAGCCAAATAAAAAATCAACAGACAATAACTAATAAGCTCAAATCTAGGTATAATTGTATTACTTGAATAAATGACTATTTAATGAACAAGGCATTGTGGTAATGACACAAAAGCGGTAGAAACCAAAAGTGGAGATATGCTGTTTTCTCCAAGCCCTCCGGTTGCTCAGAGGGAGGCATCCTAGGATATTTACTTGGACAAACCATGTGAGTAGGTTTAGGGGTGATGTGCATTTCAGGAGGAAGGTGACCTTGTGTTTTTGTTAGAAGATGTATGACTACATTGCACCAAAAAAATTAATAAAAATTGCGTGCTCTTCTCCACTGTACTTAATGTTACCTCTCCATTGTTTATTTGCACTTCCTTTCCCTTTATTACTCTGTTATCAGGTAGATGAAGTAAGCTCTTGGGAGTAGAGAGGATATGTATTCTCTGAAATCGGAGACACTGGCGTAGCTATGTCTCTATCATTTTGTACTTCAGTAGAAATAAATTTTGTTAAAATTGATCATAGAAATCTTCAAACACAATTCCAATGGAATCTTAAATCACCAACCCTCTTTCTGGTAGCCCACATACCTGCCAGCAAAAGGGTTAAACTGTTGCTTTTGGTGAATTTTTTGACAATTGAAATAGTCGTGGCATCTCAACAATATGGTGAGATGTAGGCAGTTCCTTCTTGTATTCCAAGAAGAGAAAATAAAAACCATGAAACAGTTGTCCTCTTATCTGAAATGCCAACATTTAAGCACACATTTTCAGCTCCATTAGCATTATACAGATGCCTGAAGAATTTCTGAGAATATAAGATGCATGGGATTTGACATTTTGTGTGAATGCTGCTGAAAAGAATGTTATATAGTCTTTGGAAGTTCATATGATTGATTATAAGGAGTTCACATGTAAATCAATTTATAGTAGTTATTTATATAACCTGGATAAAAATCATTTGTCAGATATATGTTGCAAATATATTCTCTTTGTCTGATTTGGCCCTTCCTTTCTTCTTGCCTTCCTGCTTTCCTGCCTTCCTGATTTCCTTCTCTTTGTACTGGAGATTGTACTCAAGGGTATTCTAACTCCAAGCTACACCCCAAAACCTTTATATTATTTATTTTTCAGTTTGAAAGAGTATGCTAAGTTGCTGAGAGTTTTGCTGAATTGCAGAGGCTGGCCTCAAACCTAGGACCCTCCTGCCTTAGCTTCCAAAGTTTTGACATTACAGGCATGTGTCATATCACAGCCATGTGCCTTTTTTTTTCTTATTAATGTCTCTCTGTTTTTCTCTATGGTACCGGGGATGGAACCCCGGGACATTCTACCTCTGAGCTATACCCCCAGCCCTATATTTTATTCTTTATTTTGAAATAGGGTCTCGCTGAGTTGCAAGGCTGCCTGCAAACCTCAATCCTCCTGTCTCAGCCTCCCGAATGCTGAGATTACAAGCGTGTGCCACCACACCCAGTTTATCAATGTCTTTTTTGAGATATTGGCATGAAAAAATTTTAAAATTATACCTTTATTGATGCATTATAAATACACATCATAATGAGGTTCAAAGTGATAGGAATGTACACGCACACAGCACTAGGTGAGCGCCCTGATCCCACCCTCCTTCATCTTCTTCTCTATTTTTGTAATTGATATTGGTAATTTCATACATGTAGATATCATTATTTAAAGTGTTTCCTTCATCAAGGTTTCTTCCCATCCCCCAACCTTCCTCCCCTAAGCCCTTCCATTGCTCCACTGGGGCTTCTCCCCTTTATGTCCTTATGTGGATTCCTCTCAACTTCCCAATTCCTCTCTAGCTTTTACAAATGAGAGAAAACATGTGACCCTTCACTTTCTGAGACTGGCGAATCTCACTTAGTCTAATATTTTCTAGTTCCATTTATTTTTCTGCAAATGACATAGTTTTGTTCTTCGTTATGGCTGAGTAAAATTTCATTGTGTGTGTATACCACAGTTTTGCAATCTATTCATCTTTTGATGGACAGCTAGTCCGGTTCCATATTTTTGCTACTGTGAATTGTTTGTGATCTACTTCTTAAAACTCTTTTTTGTTTTTACTTTATCTTTATACCATTACTACCAAAAACATTATGATTATAATATTTTAACAACAAAATTATATGAGCAGCCATAAGCACATAACAATTTGTTCAGTGTTGTTTTCATCAGAAAAAAATACAAATTTAAACCATAAAGAGATATCATAATACATCTATGATGAGAGCTAGAGTTAAAATTATTAACTCTGAGACACTGGAAAGGAGAGTATGCAGCTGGAATTCTCATTCCATTTTTAGGGAAAATGCTGTCAAATTGTAAACCACTGTGCAAAACTGTCAGTATCTTTTAAAGTTCAATATCTACCTTATGATTCAACAATTCCAGTCCTACTTACTTAAAGAAAAAAAATTTAAAAATATTCACAGGCTGCATTGCTAATGACTATTCATTTTAGCTTTCTTTATTGTGCCAAATTATTATTAGAAATACTGTTACTTATAAATGGAGAATAGATTAAAATTGTTTATCCAATGGAACATTACCTAGAAAGTAGAATAAATAAGTTATTAATAATTAATTGTATATGCAAAAACAGATTTGATTTCAAAAGCATCACATGTTTCTGAGAATCCAGACATAAAGGTATAGACTCTTTTATTGTATTTTAATATTCTTCAAGAATTTCCGTGTGTTAGCCACTGAAGGAAGATAGACAGGAAAGCACAGGAAGCATGTGAGGAAGTTTTCTAAGGTGTTGACTAATTTCTATGTATTGAATAGAGTTTTGGTTTCAAGGTTGCACACATTTATAAAAATCTCTTTGCACTGTACCCTTAAGATCTGTCCTTTTACTTTATAATAATTCAATAAAATGTATATGCATTTGGTAGATATTAGAATAAAAATTATTTTATATACTCATATGCAATCTTTCAAGGGCTAATAAATATTTTGGGAGATAGATTTAGTTGCATTTTATAAATTAAAAAACCCTGAAATTTCTAATAACTCAAGCAAATTATGCAGGTACTCATTTCTTTTCCATTGCAGTCTCTGCCACAACACAGTGCATCTCAGGTTAATTTTCTTGTCTGGAATATCTGACAGTAGCTCTCTAGATGCAGCATACAGAAACAATAAAAACACAGGATCTGAAGTCATACTGCCTTACTTTAAAATCTGGCTACATAATTTATTAGCTGTGAGATTCTGGGCCAATTATTGAGCCTTTCAAATCCTTGATTTCTTTCCTTGCAAAAAGAAGAAGAAGAAGAAGAAGAAGAAGAAGAAGAAGAAGAAGAAGAAGAAGAAGAAGAAGAAGAAGAATTGTTCTAATTTTATCATGTAATTTCTGTGAATATAAAAGATAAATAAGTTATTAATAAAAAAAGTACTGGGTATACTATGTGTCCCAAAATGGCTGACTATTAACATTACTGAATATAATGGTAATAATGAGTATATTTGAATATTTATTATACTATATACAATTGTGTGTTAAAAGGCTAATACTATTAATTTTATTAGTAATATAATTATTATTACTATTATAGAGACAACTCTGCAAGAGAAATGATGGCTAAATTGCTTTCCAGGAGGTTCCATTAAGACAGGAAATAAATAGATTCTCCATGCAACATCAGGACACCAAATCAGGGGACAATGGAAGAAGGTAGGAAATATACAAGCAGATAGTTTCTGTTGGGTGTATGTGTATGTCACCATCAGAGTGCAATTCATTCACCAACATAGGCAGGCTTGTCATTAGATATCAGAGAACACATACTGGCCTGTCATTGTCACAGAAGCAGCCTCTATTACTTTGATGATAGACAGTAATGCTGAAGTTGGACAGCAGGCAAAAGAGCTGCATGACACCCGGGCTACCAAAAGGATGGACATGTTTACAGTGATGGGGATTATCTTTTTACCCTGGTCCACATACTTGGCCTCTATCATAGGCAATGAACACTGGCATTCTGCCAGTTATATGAGCCCGACATTAGAATTTGTTTAAACTAATAAATCTTACTTTTCTAACAGTTTGAGATTGAGAAAAAAATTCAGACAATAGTGCACGCTTCCCAAATATTTACCTCCTCCTACAGTCAGCTCCCTCTTGCATTAGTGTGGTTATAATTAGTAAACAAATGTTGATAAGTAATTATTAACTAAAGCATATTGCTTGCACTCAGGCTTACTCTTTGCATTGTATAATTCTATAGATGACACATGATAAATTTTCCATTTCTATATCATATAAAATAGTTTTACTACACTAAAAATTTACTTGCTTTACACCTAGTCCTGCTAATCCCTGACAACCATTACTCTTTACTTTTTTTTTTTTTTTTTTTTTTTTGGTGGTACTGGGGTTCCTGGAAACCCTTTTACCTCCGGGCTACACTCCCAGACCTATTTTTATGTTTTTTTTATTTGGAGACAGAGTCTCTTAAATCAGCGCGACTGGCTTCCAACCTGCACAATCCTCCTGTCTCCGCCTCCCAAGCGCGGGGATTACAAGCGTGCGCTACCACGCCCGGCTCTTTACTATTTCTATAGCTAGTCTTTATTAGAAGACCTTATAGTAGAAATTTGATAGAAAGTAGAGTCAGATTGGATTGTTTCATGTAGCAATATGCTTTTTAATTAACTTGGATTAATTGTATAAATTAATGGGTTTCAGGGTGATGTTCCTATAATGAATATATTTGCACAATGATCATGCCCACCTTCTCTTCTACCTTTTCTTGTTTCCTCCCAGCCCAATTTACTAGTCCATCATAATCTTGCTTCTACTTTCAGATCATCTATTTTTTTCTTCAGTTTTACTATATGTGAACAAACATATGTTATTTGTCTTTCTGTGACTGATTTATTTTGCTCAGCATGATGTCCTATAGTTTCCTTTATTTGTCTACAAAAGGTAGAATTAAATTCTTCTTTATTGCTGGATAATACTTTATTGTGCATTATATTTAGTATACTATTATTTTATGGCTAAATAATACTAAATTATTTTATGATTAAGTAATACTAAATAATACTTCATTGTGTATATAGTATACATATATATGTATTCTATATATGTATATATGTAATAATATATATAATAAAGTACATATACTATACACAATGAACTATATATTTTATTCATTTACTCATTAATAAGCAGACTAATTCTATATCTTAGTTATTGTGAATAGTGTCACAATAAATATGAGTTTATCAGATCTAAAAGTATTTTGGTGCAGTCTTTTGGGTTTTCTATGTATAGAATTATATCAGCAAAGAGATAATTTGACTTTCTCCCTTTTTATTTGCATGAATTTTATTTCTTTTCATTGCCTAATTAGTCTGGCTAAAATTCCTAGTACTTATTGAATAAAAGTGATGAGAGTGGGCACCACTGTCTTGTTTAATGGTTGCAATTTTTCCTTATATAGTATGATGATGGCCATAGCCTTGCCATATGTAGGCTTTATTATGTTGAGAAATGATTCTTCTATAATTAATTTATTCAGGACTTTTACCATAAAAGAATGTTTAATTTTATCAAAGAATATTTTTTGCATGAGTTGAGATTATGTGATTTTTATTCTTGATTCTCTATAGCTTCTATACTATATTCATTGATTTACATGTGTTAAACCATCTTTGAATCACTGGCATGAAACCAACTTGATCATCATAAATGATTTTTTTTAATGTGCTGTTAAGTTTTATTTGCAAGTGTTACTGGGCATGGTGATACCAGTAATCTCAGTACTTGAGTGACAGAGACAGGAAGATCAGAGGTCATGAAGGGCATTGGTCTTTACCAGATTTTTACCAAAATTTTTACCAAATTTTTTAACCAGATTTTTACCAAAATTTTTACCAATATCCTTTTGTTGTTGTGTCTTTACCAGATTTTGATAGTAGGGTGTTGCTTGCCTCATTGGGTGAGTTTGTAAGTGTTCTTTCCCTTTCTAGTTTATAGAATAGTTTAAATAGCATTGGTGCTAATTATTCCTTAAATATCTGGCAAAAGTTCAACATTGATTCCGTACATTCCTGGGCTCATCTCTATTGGCAGACTTATTGTCATTTTGAATTCATTATTCATTATTGATCAATTTAGGGTTTCTTTTTAATGTCTTCCTGGTTCAATCTTGTTAAGTCATAAGTGTCCAGAAATCTGTCTATTTCTTATAGATTTCTTAATTTATCAGCACATATTTTGTCAAAATATTCTCTAATGATTTTTAAAGTTTCAGTGGTATCTGTTTTAGTATCTAGCTTTTAACTTTAATTTTGTTTACTTGAGTCTTCTCTTTATTTTGGTTAGTTTATCTAAATGTTACTTTGGGTTATTTTTTATTTTTTATTTTTTTGTGGTACTGGGAATGGAACCCGGGGGTATTGTACCTCCAAATGAAACCCCTAGCACTATTTTATAGTATTTTTTTTAAAACAAGTTCTCACTGAGTTGAAAAGGGCCTTGTTAAGTATCCGGACTATCTTCCAACCTCAATCCATCTGATCCTCCAGTCACTACCTCCTGAATTCTGGAATTCCAAATGCTGGAATTACAGGAATATGCATGCAATGAAATTCTACTCAGCAATTAAAAAGAACAAAATTATGTCATTTGCAGAAAAATGAAAGGACCTAGAGAACAGTATATTAAGTGTGATTATTCAGTCAGAGAAAGTGAGGGGTCATATGCTTTCTCTCATAAGCAGAAGCTAGGGAGTAAACAGCATACCAGAGGGAGTTCATTTAATGGAGGAGAAACTGCAGTGCAGCCAAGGAGGTAGTCTAAGGGAAGGGGATGGAAAGAGAATCAATGAAGGAATCACTTCTATTGGCAGTATTTACATATGTGTCAATACCAATACCAATCTCAATATCCTGTTTGGAGAAGGAGTGGAGAGTGAGAAGAGAACCAGAGGAAAGCCTACCAAGTGCTGTGTCTATGTATGTCACTATCACTGTGAACTACATTATAATTTAAAACTAAATATATGTAAAATTAAGCCATGCTATGCTTCTTTATGTTAGCATATTTTAGATTCATGTACGTTGTTGGCAAATGATAGAACTTACCTTCTTTTTAAAACCTGAATAGTATTCCATTATGTATATATATACCACATTTTCTTTATTTATGTGTTGCTGGAAATGAAGTTGATTCCTTATCTTGGCTACTGTAATTAATGCCACGATGAATATGGGAGTACAGATCTCTTTTGTGTATTGATTTCCTTGGTTTTTTTTTTTTGTTGTTGTTGTTCAGTACTTATGGTCAAACCCAAGAACTTATACACAATAAGCAAGTGTTCTGCCAATGAACTACAACCCTACCCCTTTTTATTTATTGTTTTACTTTGAGCCAGGGTCCCACTAATTTGCCTGAGCTCACCTCAAGATGGTGATTGTCTGCCTCAGCCTTCTAAGTAATTTGGATTACAGACATGTGCCATAATAATACAGCTCAATATGTTGATTTCCAGACTCCCTAGACTTCATATTAACTTCTAAAGAGTTTATAGTAAGGTGGTTTACATTTATGGCTATGATCTGCTTTTAGTTAATTTTTTGAAAGGTGTAACATCTGTATCTAGATTTGTTTTTGTTGTTTCTGTGTATGGATATCCAGTTGTTCCAAACCATTTCTTTGAGAGACTACTCTTTATTCACTGAATTTTTTTTTCCAGGGGGACTGAGGATAGAACCCAGGAACATTCTACCTCTGAGAGACACCCCCAGCCCTATTTTTTATTCTTTATTTTGAAACAGGTTCTCACTGAGTAGCAAAGGACCTCACTATGTAGCTGAGGCTGTGCACGAACTTTGGTCCTCCTGTCTCAGCCCCTCAAATGCTGGGATTATAAGCGTGTGTCACCACTCCTGGCTTGAATTTGCTTCTTTTAATAGAAAATTTGTTAACTATTCTGTAGGTACATTTTCTTTATTTTGTCCCATTGATTTATTTTTGTTTTCTTAGTTCAACAAAAGCCATACCATCTTGATCACTCTAGGTTTAGAGTGATTCTCAAAATTTCATAATGCCAGAACTCTAAATTTGTTCTGCTTCAGGGTTATATTAAATATGTACCTTTTCTTTGTCTATATGATTAGAATCAGTTTGTTGTTATCATCAAAATTACTTGCTAAGTTTTTACTTAGGTTGCAATGAAATCTGTAGATTATATAGGTTTTATTGGGTTGCATTGAATCTGTAGATTATATAGGGGACAACTGGCACCTTAATACTATTCAGTTTACCTATCCATGAACATGTAATATTTGTCAATTTATTTATATCTTCTTTGATTTATTTCATCATAGCTTTATGCTTTTCTTCATGTTGGTACCATATATATTAAAATTGAATTAATCTTCATTACTTAATTTTTAGTTTTCTTATCAAATATAAGAATCAGTAACTTTACATAGCATTGTATTTCACTAATTTACAAGCCAAAATTATAAATTAAAAATTGTTGAAAGACTCAGGTGAAACATTAGAAAAGAAACATTAATACAGATCCACAGATACTTCCTTGCTTCACTTAAGCAGTACTCTGGTGCACATATAATTTACAAATTTATTAGTACTGCATTCAGAGCATTATGTGGCCAATGAAAAAAATTTAAGTAATGGAAAACCAACATTTTATATTCTAATAATAGTATCTATTACATTTTACAGAATTTCTTACATCATAAATCCATTTACTATGAAAAAAATTCATTCATAAAGACTTCCTTTTATCATTCTGTAGTAATAATCATCAGAAGATATTTCTATTTCTTTTCCTTTTATTTCCAGAAGAGAGTCTTTGGATTGTAGGCCAGTTACTGACTCTGTAATATTTCTGTTAATATGAGAGAGATTTGGAGCATTGAGAAGATGAAAGAGATCCTCAATACATAGGAGATTTACCTGGCTTTAGAAAGTTACATCATTTATTCATATTTTCTTTATTTTTGAGATACTAGGAAATAAACCCAGGAGCATTCTACCTCCAAGATATATTTCCAGCTCTAATTTTTTATTCTTTATTTTGAACCAAGTTCTCACTGAGTTGCAGAGGACCTCACTAAGTATCTGAGGCTGGCCTCAAACATGTGATCCCCCTGTCTCAGCCTCCCAAGTACAAAATTACAAGTGTGCACCAACATGCCCTGCCCAATTATCCATATGTTCTTTGTATATTATTTTCCTAGAGAAGATAATGTTTTATATTTTTATAATAATAAAGACTACTTTTTAATGTCCAAATTGCTTCCTTTTATTTTTACAGGAATATTGATTAATCATAGTTTAATGAATATATTACTAGTTTTGAAATAGTTTTGAAAATGGTCCCTACCACTCACTTTCTAAAACCTACACACACACACACACACACACACACACACACACACACACACGTTTGCCACTATCTAGCTGGCTGAATCTAACCTAGGCAACTGTTTGTTATTTCACCTATGAAATACTTTTATATACACATTGCTTTTGTTATAGTTTCAGTGATAAAAGATGATATAAAATGCATGGAATGTGCTACATGCATATTAACTGTAACTATTTTTACTCTTATCCATATTATACTTACCAACATATGTGTAAAAATGACAAAATATTTGTAGGTTATTCTCATTGTATAATTGTATAATAGTACAATTGAATTAATTAAAAATTTGTTTCCCAAAAGTTATCTTCCCAACAATCATTTCTTATACTTGGTTAATGCAGAAAGCTAGGACAATGACAGAATTGGCAGACCTGAGAAAAAAAATATTAATTATAGGATTCCTATTAAGTATGTTTAGTTACAGGGATAACATACTAATGTCCTTAGCTTTCCATGCCTGGTATCTGGAATATAATTAAGTAGTTATTTTTATGAGATAAAATTAAGAATGAGAACATCTCTGTTTCCTCTAAGGATCGGATTGAGAAAACTTTAAGAAATAAAAAGTCAATAGAAGACTGTGTTCTGTAATAGTGAAATAGTAATTAGAGAGAGAAGCACCAAGTTCTATCAATATAGAAGTTAAAGGTTAGAATACCTGAGGCTCACATTTCTTTTTATGGGCTGCATCTTCCATCAATAGTCATCAAGCCTTTATGGCAAAGGAATACATTCTCAGGTATTTCAGGATGTACATTAGAGTTATCTGGGGAGTGTTCAAAAGCACTGTTTCCAGCCCCAAATAAAACCTATTAAATCATAGTCTCAGAGTGGGACCTGGAATTTAGGGCTTCAAAAGTTGTAAGAGTCAAGTTTAAAACCAATAATACAATGACTGTTAACTGGCAAAAATAAATAAATGAAAAAAGAAAAGAAGAAAGGAAGAAACAAATAAAGAGAGAAAGAAAGGAAGGAAGGAAGGAAGGAAGGAAGGAAGGAAGGAAGGAAGGAAGGAAAAAAGAAAAAAACAGCAGTTAAGAAAATAACCAGCCTTAAATAATGAAAGTTTTTTTTAAATTATCTTAAGGGGAAGAAATAGGTGTCTCACACTTAACTCTAGTCATCAATTAAAAGCCATCAACTAAGATATATAGTAAGCATATAAGTTGGGCAAGGTATCTAAAATTTGTAGACTGATTATTTATATTCCTTTTTTGAAGATGATTATTTATATTCCTTTTTTGAAGATGATCTTAATTTTTTAAATTAGATTGGAATTTATGTGGCTATTCCCAAAGAATATTTTGAGAGTCATCATTTTCTAGGATTTCTTTTTCCTTCCTATTCTTGAAACTATATAAGTTGCTGGTAGATCCTAGCAAAAATGCAAAGATATTTTCTCATGAAAATTTTTTTTTAAATTTCAGGCCTATGATCTCAGAGCTCTAAATTTGTATACATTGACAGAACACATTTTATTTTTTACTAAGATACTTATTTCTGGACAGGGCAATAACATATTTATTTTTTATATAGAAACTATAGGTCAGGCTGAGAGCTGAAATTATTAATATATAACTAAATAATAGAATTAGTGAGACAAACCCAAATGCAAAAATAGATCATTATTAATATTTCAAATTTTTGGATGACCTTGACTGTACATTTTAAAAAGCAAATCTTTTTTGTCATTTGAATTACAAATGAAGTTTTGACAAAATTGGGCTGATGGAGGCAATTATTATTATAGTCTCAAGGCTGATAAAAATGCTTAATCTCACACTAAAGGGGCAAAGTACCAGCTGGTAAATGCAGCACAAGTTAGAATTCTGCACCTATACTCAAATATGTATATATTGAAATGCATGAAGCCCTGTACTGGACTCTCCTGAGTCCTCTTATTTTTGTATTACTAACAGATGTCTTCAAGAGCTTTGTAATATTTGGAAAATATTAAGAAGCAAGTTGCCAAAATCCAATGTGTGTTACCATGTATAAAACACAGACATTAATAGTTGTAAGACTAATATTAATGTAACTACTAATGAAAGCAATCTAATAAACTGAGGATTTTGATTTTGAAAATCTATGTTCTATCATGAGGAATATTTGAAAATATGTGCTCTGATAATATTTTTTAAAAGATTGATTTCAACTTTTAACTTTTTCAGAAGTCCATCCCCCAAACATGACTACTGCTTTTACTAAAAAATTACATTGGGAAGTATGAGGATTTGCTCATAAAAGCTAAATGAAATAACTAAAAGTATTCTCGTGGAAGAGTTTGCCTTCATATTCCAAATAAAAAGACATTATATATATAGTGTAACAAAAAGTAACATTTTATCAAAAATATTAGATAATTTGGGAGGATAAATACAACATATATGATTTTTATTAGCTTATTTGAAAGGAAAAAAATAAAGCAAAGGTATTGAAAGTTGACAGACCTGAATAACAGGCTGAAAATGCAGGCTGACACTCAACAGGCAGCACATGGAATAGAAGTAGAAAGATCACAAAGTTCTTAAAAACATCCAGTAATAAGTCATCATTAGGATGTGCAACTATTTTCAAACATAAGGTTTGAATTCAATGAGGGGGATATTTTGCCCACGTCACATTCTAAACCTGTTCCTTAACTTGCCCAATGGAGAAAAGTAGTTCTCTAATTATAAAATTAGAGCTATATTTTAAATCAATGTCACACATTAGAAATATGTAGATATTCTCTATTAAAAAGAAATTTCAGACAGGCATGGTGGTGCATGCTTGTAATCCCAGCATTTAGGAGGCTAAGTAAGACAGAGGATCATGGTTTTTTTTTTACAGCTTTAGCTACTTAGTGAGGCTGTTTGCAACTCAGTGAGACCCTGTTTCAAAATAGAGAATAAAAAATATGGCTGGGGGTATAGCTCAGAGGTAGAATGCCTCTGGGTTCCATCCCCAGTACTGCTAAATAAATAAATAAATAAATATAAATTTCAATAGAGAATACAGAGAATACCAAGGATAATAAGAGTGAGGTTTTCCTAAATGCCAAGCTTATGTAAGGTATAATAGCAGGCTTTGATTTTGTATATAGACACTTGATTACTTAAAAATTTTACTATAGTTCTAACCTATTCTAAAAGTTGTATACTCAGAACATACGTATTCTTATCACAAATGAGCATTATTGGAATTGAAACCTGAATGAAATAAGGACTGTGTTTTCACAGAACTCTTGATCAAGGAGGATTATAAGTATCCGCTGAGCTAAGAATCCAATTATCCTGGATTCTAAGCTCATGCTCTTTTTCAGCAGAAATATTGAGAGTACAGTTGATTTCCAATTTCCATTATAATGTGTTGGGTAGAACATTTGTATTTTTTTTGCACCCATAAATGCTGTAGACAGGCCATGTAAGGATATTACAAAATGGAAACTTAGGTTATTTCACTCTTAAAATATTTTATTTGATTTCCTATATTGCAGAATAATCCCCGTCCTCTTTAATTTCAGAAGCTCTTTCAAAACAGATAGTATTTCCATCCCATTAGTAATTACAACAAACCAGAAATTATTCTTTCTTACATTTCACATAAAAGACTGAAGTTTTATGTTAGAAATATCAGCATTTATAACTTATTGTAATAAACATACATTATATAATTTCTTATAATATAACCTCTAGTTACATTTTATATGTGTGCTAGAACATCTCCTTGCTTCCTCAATAGCTATTCTTCCTCTTCTTTACTTGCCACATCTCTCTAACAGAATTTCTGCAGTAAAGTACCAAGCCCAAGGGCTTGAATTAAGTTTCATTCTTTAATGGCATTCCAATTCTCCTCTTCTCATGATTGTTCTAGGAATAGGCATAGGACATTTTTCTGGCTATTTTTGGCCAATGCGACACAAAGAATATCTCTTCAAGCTTATAGACCTTGATAAAAGAGAGAGGATTAGGAAATCTACCCTTTGCTGGGGAGAATATTTGTGGAACTGCAATGCTTTAAGTGCTGTACTGTATTGAGGTCATGAAGAGAAGCCAAGAGGTACTCAGAGCATTTCCTGTCTACAGCCTTCTCAGGTTATGATACAAATGCCAGAATCTGGTGTGTTCGATTACTTGCAGTCAAAACCATTATGAATGAATGAACTAGCAATATGTAAATCTAGTTAGTATTCTATGTAACAAGTAAAAATATGCCTTATTTTAAATCATATATTTTATTTTATCGACTTTCAAAATTATTTTATTAATATCATTTGTTTGGGTTAAATAATAGTTTTAAAATAAGTTAATTTATTTGTTACTACATCAGAGGTAGAAAAAATTGATTTAATATCTGTTGCTCAAGGTTAAAGAAAAAGGGCATTAGGTTGTTATTTACAAGAACTTTTTCATATGGTATACTTTGTAGGATGTCTTTTATTACAAGTAGGAATTTTAAGTCATATTATTTTCACCACTTAATTGTAATTTTCATTTAACATTGATTTTGACTTCTTAGAAATATTTTCATACTTTTCTATAACTTTAAATGATAACTCAAAGAAAAAATGCAAATGCATTCTTCAACTTAATCTCTGTGGTATATTAAAACTCCCAAAGGACATTGTGCATTTATGTAAAACTTAAAGCAAAATCAACCCAAACTCCTGAAAAATGTATTAAGCTCTTTTCACTCTCCAAAACAGTCTGACCAAACTGCACAAAAATCTTATGAAATGATTTTTTTCTGACAACATACAGCAAAGATAAATCTATATGATATGTAGATAATCCTGTATACTAGGAGCCAAGCTGTCTACATTTTAATCCCTGCTTTGCTGCTTCCTAGATGTGTGACATTGGGTAAATTATTTAATCTCAATAATTTCATTAGTAAAGTGAGAAAAATAATAGTTCAGAATTGTTGTAAAGATTAAATTAGTTATTGCTCCTAGAAGTCTTAGAAGTGTCCTGATGCATAGTACATACTGAACATGTTACTCTTATAATTTGACTTCTTTAATTTTGCTATAGCCTTTGAGAGTTCTCTGGATTGCATTTTTTTTGAGACATCCTAAATTGGAGTTGTGAATAGAATATACTTGTGGATTTAGAGTTTGTATTAGTAGGTGATATGAGTTTCCCAACTCTTTCATTGTGTGTGTGTGTGTGTGTGTGTGTGTGTGTGTGTGTGTGGTACTGGGGATGTAACACAGGGCAATTCTACCTCTGAGCAACACCCCCAGCCCTATTTTTTATTCTTATTTTGAAACAGGGTCTCACTGAGTTTTAAAGGGCCTCACTAAGCAGCTGAGGCTGTCCTCAAATCACGATTCTCTTGTCTCAGCTTCCCAAATGTTGGGGTTGCAAGTCTGTGCCACTACCATACCCGGCTACTCTTTCAGTTTTATTTATTTATTTTTTGGTGGTACTCAGGTTTTTGGAAACCCTTCTACCTCCGGGCTACACTCCCAGACCTAATTTTATACTTTTTTTATTTGGAACTGGTCTTTTAAACCAGCATGGCTGGCTTTGAACATCCTTCTGTCTCCACCTCCCAAGCGCAGGGATTATAAGCATGTGCCACCACGTCCGGCTCTCTTTCAGTTTTAAACATTTAACAATATTACATATTTTCTTAGATACAATGTGCTTCAAGATAATTGGTAAAATCTGCCCACTGTGATATTATAATGCAGAATGTGTAGATTATAGATTCCCTGTTTATATATTATTAATCTCATTATTAAGAGCTGTGTAATGGGCTGTTAATTACTGAAGGTATGTTTATTACAGTGTCCTTAATTTTGATGAAGTTCAGTGATACTGTCCTACTGTGAAAGCCTTCTCCATCTTAGTTAGCATTCTCACTGCTATAATCTAAAAGATTGACCAGATAATTTAAAAGAATAAAGATTTATTTGCTCATGATTTTCCTTTGAGATTCTGAGGTTTAGTCCATATGAGGCTGGGGACTGCAGGTCTCAAGGCATGGCAGCAGAAAGTGGAAAGAAGAAAAGCACAGAGCTTCACTCTCACATCATGAGGACCAGAAGCAAAAAGAGAGGAAGGGAGACCTATATATAATCCCCAAGGCTGTATCCCCAATAACTCACCTTCTCCAACCATGCTTTGCCAGCACAAGCCACCACCCAGATAAATCCATTAGAATTGATTTATACACTGCTGGGATTACCACTCTCATGACCCAATTACATCACCTCCAAACACCATCTTAGGATCCATTCTACATATAACTATAAAATCTACTCCTGGGCAACTGATATGCAGTTTGTTCAGTTAGGAGATACTACAAGAGCTTTTGAGGATCTATGCCACATGTGAGGTAATGCTATAATGTGTCACCTAAAAAATTATGAAGAGCTCTTCACAATTGAAATAATTGATGCAATAATTTTAGAGAAGCCATAGTACCTTCGTTAGTCTGCTCATTTAACATAAAAATTGAAATACTTGAAAAATAAGTGATAATTCTTATAAAGGAATACTTATGCCAATCCAGACCGGGTGGTATGCACCTGTAATCCTAGCACTTGGAAGGCTGAGACAAGAGGAATGCAGGTTCAAGGGCAGTCTCGGCAAGTAGCGAGACTCTCATCAAACTAGAAAAACTCTGTTACAAATTAAAAAATAAAGTGTAATACTTTATTAATAAAATAGGGATAGGGTATAGCTTGAAGGTAGAATGTCCCTGGGTTCTAGCTCCAGTACCACCAAAATTAAATACAATATAAAAGAATATTCATCCCATCATATAATCGTTCATTGCCATAAGCATTTATTCCCCAAAGTTAATGACACTGTCCTGAAGAGGACACGGCCATACTGAAGCAAGGATTCTGTAGTAATTGTAGTTTCAATTGAGGATGGTGAATAAAAATAATTGGGCTGTAGAAGTACCGGAGGGGGGGCACTGAGGTTTTTTTATTATGAAAAAGGGAAAGTAAGTCATTAAATTTGAGGATCTATGTAATACCAAAATTTAGCCAAGTTTAATTTGTTATAGTGATCTCAACTAGAATTAATCTAAAATATCTGACAGTTTAACAACATATTATAATTAACAGCAGTCCACTCCTTTTCATATAGAGAACATGTTAGATAATGTGAAAAACAGATCTGTCAAACAAAAATAAATATTCTACTACATATATTTATTTACTGAACATGCTTATATTTTTAAATTGGTTTTCCAGAACCGTGTTTAATAAATGGTAGTCATGATATAGTCTTAGCTATTCCATGAGTGAAAAGAATGTTGTAAGTCTTTGGGACACTTTATAAACTACTTACTGACATCTTTTAAGAATATCAATTAAAGTTTCAGTGAATACAGTTTGTTTACTGCTTCTGCAATTATTTATATATTTGTTTGTTTAAAGATATGGTCTCTCTATGTTGTCCAGGTAGATCTTAAATTCCTGAACTCTTGGATTCAAGCAGTCTTTCCTTTGTTCGTACCAGTCTTCCAAGTGCTGAGACCTTAGGGCTACCCTAAACAAATGTTACCCTGTCTGACTACTATTATAATTCTTATTCACCAAAAGATATCACTAATAACTGAAATGAAAGTAACATATCCTACTACTGAACTCAACATTATTTTGTTTAACATTCTGCTTAACTGAACACAGTGGTGAATACCTGAAATACTAGGACATGGGTGACTGAGACAGGGGGATCTGTGTTCCTCCTATGATTGGGACTAATCTCATCAATCTAGTATGACTCTGTTTTAAAAAATGTAAATAAATACATAAATAAAAAAAGGATGATGGTAAAGCTTAGAGGAAGAATGCTCCTGGGTTCAATCCCCAGGCCCCAGCCCTCAAAGTAGAAAACCATTCTCTCTTATCTAACTATGATCTAGAGAATATATCAATATACATTTTGTATGTATGACCATGAGATATTCAGGAATGATCCATTGCCTATACCAAAAACAAAGGTAAGACATAAAGAATTGAATTATTATCAGAAAATGCAACACTTTATTTAATTGAAGAAATTTACTTCATTTTTTCATTAACAGTAGAAATAACATTCTGGCTAAAATGTAAGTTATAATATGTCTGGGGCCACAGATTAATCACAGACATTATAGTATAAAATAGTAACTGATTAATAAATATTCTTATTTTCAATCATAAATAGTATTAAAAATTACTAATAAAGGCAATAATCAAATCTTATTATCAAATAAAATGAACTGGAAGCACTTTCAATTCTACTTCCCATTTGTAGTCTCTAGTTAATCAACATGGTTCGACACATAAGATATTTCAATTCTTTATGACTAGATAGTGAAATTAACTTGACTTCTGAATTTTGAAAATACTACTCCAATTTCTGCTAGAATTCAGTATACACAATTACACTTCAAAGTATTAGAAGAATATGCTTTCTTTTCTTAATTAGAAATCTTAAAGTTGAGATAGTTTAGCACTAAAAAATGTAGTAAAAAGTCAAGACAATAAAAAGTTTATTTTGCTTTTTTTATTTTCAATAATCTCAACCTTTTCCTTACTCTTTAGTCCCAAAGTTTTTGGAGAGAGAGAAAAAACTTTCATAGCTGTAATTGCAATAATTTTTATAGTTTTGACCAATGATGGCTACACAGACAACATTTTCTCTAAATGTACCACATCTTGGGTGTCTGTCTTATAAACACAATTTAAAAATTGCTTACTTTTGATATTTGATCTTTCATTTTCTATTTTTCATTTTGTATTAGACATTTGCTGCTTCAAATATGCATAAAAGTGTATCTAAAGCTACAAAATATGACCGAATTTTTTCTAAAGAAAGAAAACATTAGTAAATTTGTACTACAAAGAAACTTTGAGGCCATACTTGGAAACACATTAATTACAACATTATTTTTACGGTGCACCTTTTTATCTACTAAAAATTTGCTGAGTTCTTTGTGCCAGGAAATATCCTGAGACTATAGTACCAAATAACACAAAATCTCTGCTCTCATAAAGTCTATATTCTAGTATAGAAGACAGGTATAATAAATTAGATATATAATAAATAAATATTTATATTAAACACTACATATACTTATAAATATAATCAATATATAATATATGATACAATATAAAATATATTATAATTAATATATTACTTATATATATATTATATAAATATATAAAATTATATACATATATTTTGGTACTGGAGGTTGAACGTAGGGCCATTTTACCATTGAAATACACCAAACTAAAAAGTTTGAACACAGCTAGCGCTACTTATTTTTATTTTTATTTATTTTAAAGCAGGGTCTCACTAAGTTGCTGAGGGCCTAGCTAAGTTTCCTAAGGCTGGCTATGAACCTGGGATCCTCTTGACTCAGCCTACCAATTATCTGGATTCCAGGCATATGCCACCACACCCAGCTAATGTTTTGTTTTGATCAATGTTATAAAGCTTCACTGTACAATATGGAAGCCACAACTAAACTAAAAAATGTTAATTATAAAATTTTATTCTCTCTATTGTGCTATCATATTTAAAATGACTTATAAGAATTTATTGAGTACACTATTAAAAATATGGATCTAGAAAATTCTATTATAAAAGTTCAATTGGTGAGTGCTACAAGTTTTTTTTTGTTTTTGTATTTTTTTGTGTTTTTGTTTTGTTTTGTTAACATGTGGAGTGAAGATGGTGGGCTAGAAAAAAAATAAGATCATATTTGTTAGGTGATTTTAGGAGGACAGTTCAGTGATATCCTCTCACAGAAAATGACATTTGAGTGAGTAGTTGTGTCAACTGATTGATTGGGTCATGTCACTATTTGAAAGAAGGGCTGCCCAATCAAATTACTTCTATATATTTCTTAGTAATTATGAAAGTTTGTGATTTTTGGCTTTTCAATAAGTTATAATAGCTATCGTCAATAGCCTTAACCCATTACATAGGGCTAAATATATGAAAAACTATTTCAGATCCTAAACAAATGTTGAAAACATTATAATAGCATTTCCAATTTCAAACATGGTTGAATTATATTGTGAATATATTCATATTCTCATAAGTTAGTTTCAGTCTTATGGTTATTCTTGTTTGGGGATCTTAATACTCTTAAAAGATTTATCACACAAAATAGAATCTATAGATCTAAAAGATACGGTTACACTAACCAGAATTACAAGTGGCTACAAATTTCTAATGTTTCTTACGGTATGGCCTTTTATCTTATATGATATAATTCTTTACTTTTAAAATATTATAAATGTCTGGTTAAATTTTTGGCAAATGATTCAGATATATATGTAGGACTATAACTTTATAAATTATTCCAGATGATTTAAAAAAAACAAAGAGAAAAGGATATTAACATTCGAGGCTTGAATAGAAGTAGAGGCAGAAAAAAATTATGCCTATTTCAAAGGAATCAAAATATGCCATTAATTTGAGGGATTTAGAAGTTATAATAAGATGCTATTGCTAGTATTGTGGAGCTCAGGGTAACACACAGCCTGCAAAGAGATTCAATAAAATAATCATCCACCTCCTCACAGATATTTTAGATAGATGATAGCTAAATATATATATATATATATATATATATATATATATATATATATATATATATATATATACATATACATACTGGGGATTGAACTCATGAGTACTTTACCTCCAGTATCACAAACAAACAAACAAAGAATTTAAAACTTTGAGATTAAGTTAGCATGATTTAGAAACCCTGATTACAACAATATCAGTTTACTCTTTCCTTTTGGAAATAATTTAACTTTTTTCTCTTATACATATATGTTTTACTTTCATTTATATACCTTTTCTATTTTTATCGGATGAACTAAAATTATTTCTACCTCTATGTTATTTGGAATGTCATATGAAAGTTTCAGTTATTTGTAAAGTGAAAAAATTTATTTCTTTTACATTTTAGAGCCTGCTTAAATGTTTCATTTACATTAGGCTGGTTCCTGAATGTCTTAAATAAGAATAGTGCTTTTTACATACCTTAGGAAATATATCTATTGACTTTTTTGAGTTGCATAATTTAATAAGCATTTTAATTAATCATGTATTCCAGGGGCATTTACTGTGATGTATTACAGAAATATAAAATATGCATATCCCCATATCCTTGGGACTTAGAAAATTATAGTTTTACTGGAGAGGCCAGATGAAATTTTAGATGGCCAGAGGATGCTTCATGGATGATGAAAAAGTTGCATGAAATCTAAAGGGTGATTAGATACTATAAGCAGAGTTTAAATGACTACTTTTTAACTGGATTTCAGTTCTTTGGGTCAGAACTTAATGTTCAGAGGTAATGTAAAAATATGTAGAGACCCTTAACTGTTGATTTTACTTGTATGAATTAGGTGTTTCTTAAAGGGAGAAATTTTGTTGTCCCTGAACAATTCACCAAACATTTGTCATGTATTGCATTCTGATTAAAATTTTATTGATCAAAAATTAATAAATAAATGGCTTAATTGATTTATAAGTAGGTAACACTCTCTAATAGTTATATTTTCAAGTTCATATTAGCTATTCTTGCCTGTTAATCATGATTTTATTACCACAATGCAATATATCACTTTCTATATTGGGTAGATTAAAATAATTTGTTCTTGACTTTTTTAGTATATGCTAAGTTCCAATAGTTTCCCTGTATAAATTTTGTAAAATTGGGTTTCAACATTGTTTCTGATTAAACTTATGGAGAGCGGGGATCTCTTTGTCAAATGCTGGTTACTTCTTTAACCTAAATCCATAGTTTCTGACTATTTCTATTTATCTCTAGATAGCAGATACTCTCTTGCTATTTTTGCTAAAATCCTGTCCTGTATTTGACCACGTGAAATATCCAGTGTTAATCATCTGCTTAATCTCTTGCTTCACTGAGTCTGTTCTCTTCTGCAAAATGTTTTTGCGGTGGGCATGTTCCATATTATGAGATGGTTAAGTTGCTTTTTAATTATTCAGATTTGTAAAGATGAGAGGTTTGGGAACTGCAGTCATTTAGTGGTCACACTGGGTGGGGGCCTGAGCTACCTGCTTGCATTACATTTTATGTATTTCTTTTCACTCTATTGTTTTTGTAGTACTGAAAACAAGTGCATTCTACCTCTGAGGAACATCCTCAGCCCTATTTTATTTTATTTTGAAACAGCGTCTCACTAAGTTGTGGAGGGTCTCAATAAGTAGCTGAGGCTGGCCTTGAACTTGTGACCCTCCTGTCTCAGCCTCCCAAGTACTAGGATTACAAGTGTGCAGTACTATACCCATTCTTTTCACTCTTTTGATTAAGATCTTTCATTACACTATTTCATATTCCTCTGGGCACAGTGATGCTTCAGGACTAAGCCTGGTGCCCAGCCAGTTCAATCATAAGTAATCATGTATCTGTTACTATTGAAACCTCTGGAAAAGCAGCTGTTTCTTCCTATTCCACCCAGAGATGTGAACAGAGAGGTCTTCAGTGGTTATTTTAGATGTTGAAATCTTATTTGTGAGGTGGTATCCAAAGAAAAAGAAGAGCAAAACCTTGTGAAATTATTCGAGTCACTGAAAAATGCTATATTTTAAGTTAATTTTACCAAACCCTATTACATTTTGCTTAAAGATGAAATCTCCTATAATATTAACACATATTGGCTTAGTTTTCCAAATATTTGGAGCAGATTGATACAGGTAGCAAGTGTAGAAGTCCTTCCTAACCCAGGGTGTCTGGCCACTAGCTCTCTCTCTGCGATCTCACACTCCAGGTTCCAGGCTGTTTTGTTGCTGATGCTCTGCAACTGATTCCACGTTACTTTCTTCCATTTTTAAATTTTGCTTATCTGTGTACACCCTGCCAGCCCCATCCAAATGCATTTCTGTCTTTTTCTATTCCTGTTGTGCGTTGTGTTCCATCTATAATATTCAATTTATAACCTAAAATTTATATTTTCCTTGAAATTTGGATATCTTAGTGATTTTGTGAGACTAAGCTCCCTGAAATGATCTGTGTCATGCTCTCTGGGACCCTCTGGCTGCTTCTAGACTCCTGACTACCTTTCTAGTCTTTCCTAATGCTCTGTGTCATATTTTGACCTCCACATTTTCCTATGATCTGTCTTTACAGTTTCTGAATTTTTGCTTCAGTATTAGATCAAGCAAAGTCCCATATGATATTATACTATCATTTCCCTCTGATCACTATTTCCACAGTGCCCCATTTACCTTCTGCTTTGACAGAACTACAGGCCCAACTACAATTCCAGTCATTGTCACAATAAGCAATAAGCCAGTTCACACAATACCCTTTGCAGCTGACTCACTGCTATTCAAAATATTGAGCTCAAATATGTTCAGCTTTAAATCAACAAGGCAATGGACTCTTGAGTTCACATTTCAGCCAGAGGAAATTGACACTGAATTGTCTGCTGAGCATCCAGGTGTTGAGGTGGTCACTTTAGGACAATGAGGCAAACTGATGGTAACATGACTTTATTCTACTCACTGTGAGCCCAGAAAGATAGACATTAGCTGCTCCATGTCCTGCTTTCCCCAGGAAATCGCCCTGGGTATGAGTCAGGTGAATGCAGGGCAAGAGGAGAGAATTCTCACCTCCCAGAACCCTGGACAAAGGCTCCTGATTGGGACCTAGGAAAGTGCTCAGATAGCAAAAGCTCTGAGCCAGTGAAAGCAGAGATGAGGACTTCAGCTGAGGTCACTAATGAGGCAAATACAGCACAGAGGTTCCTAGACTGGGGATGCAGGCACTTGTTTGGACTTAGGTGATTCAGGAGGCATAATTCCTTGATAGTAATTCTCTCTAAAAAAAAAAACAAAAACAAAAAATAAACAAAACTGCAGTGCCCTGACTATGCCCCAAGTCCATTGCAAGGGAGGATAAGTCTCCCAGGAAAGGCTTGTCAGGCAGAGACACTCTTATGGTTAGGCCTAGAAAATAATACGACTGCAGCCTAGGACTGAACTCCAGGCTATTAGCTAACTCTTGCTTAAGTATCCAGTTTGGATAACTAGTATTTTTTAATTGGTACATCATAATTATACATCATAATAATACTCAAAATGACACATTCATATATGCACAGATTCTTGGTGTGCATATATTCAGTCTTGGTGTGTAAATAATATCTTTGAAAAATTCTTTCAAAAGATGTTTTTTTTAAAAATCATCTAATTTGTGTGAAGCTCATGTTTATATTCTCAGATTAAGGATGATAATAAAAACTATACATTCTGCCTCAGTTAAAATGTTTACCCTAAAGTTGTTCAAAATCACATAAACGGTTTATACTGGTTAGCACCACTCAGGGTAAGGTGGGGAGGAGAAGAAGGACTGATATTTTGATTGCATTTAACCCTATGGATAATCAAAATTCAACGTAACACTTAGTGTAAATGTACAGTAGAAGAATTAATGTTAGTAAATTTGTTTCTAAAACTGAAGAATGTTTTTTCTCTTCATGAGGTGATATGTTACATCTAAGTACAGTATCTGCTTTGTAACCAACTATTTTGGCATTTATTTTTAAAAGTCCAGGAGGCTCAAAATTGATTTGAAGGTTTGTCCTAATAAAAACACCTTATAGTTTATATAAGCACTTTTAAAGCCTATGAAAGTAACCTTTAAATTATTGACTTTACCTGGTATATACGTATTATTTATTAATAATGTTTTGCTATTTTACCTATATATGTGTTTAACAGAAATCCCAAATATTATACAGATGATAAGATAAACCTTATTATTTAAAATAAAAGGTTTAACTCATTCAAAAGGCAATGATTTAGAGTTTTACAGCATAACTTTTATCATATAAAGAAAGTTATTCTAAGATACCCAGAATTTAGAAGATATATTAAATACTTATGGGCTTACTCATAAGCAATGAGCACATATAAATTCCCAATCTATTAAATATACTTGTAAAAGCAGGCCATAAAAATACTACTGCAAAGAGCATGCAATTGGTCTGTCAAATTAAGTTTTATAGTAACCATTGAAACCAAATCTCATGGTACTTTATCTCTATGCATTAACCCCTACTGATATTAAAAGCCTAATAAGATAATTATGGTTTTTAAAAAATAGAAAAATATATCTAATATATGACAAGTGAGTTCAATACTTAAAAGCATGAGAAAAATAAATGTTGAAAAGCTCATTATTCTCATTAGTCCTTGTGTATCTATGGAAACAACCATTTATTAGTACTCAAAATTGGAAATCAGGTCCAAAATTATCTAACCAGATTTACCCCAGAGGTACTATTCATGCTGCAAACACACCCTGATGTTCATAATGTGAATATGTAGTGAATGGTCAGTGTTCCCTTAAAGGAAAAGATAAAAAGTGAATGTCATTAGGATGCTTCAACTTTTAGTTATCTTTTTAAGATCCTTAACAAATATTTTATAAAACTTCATTTTGAAGAATGTCATTCTGTTTTTATTTAACATTTGTTATAAGTCACTCTTACTAATAGCAATTAAAACTGTTGTAAAAGTAATGCTTTATTTCTTGTCCACTTGATTCTAAAATCTATATGGGAGAATTGAGGTCCATAAAAATAAAGAATTTTGAAGAGTTCAAGTGTTACCCACAGTTAATATGACAAGGATTAAAATATATTTTAAGCAATGCAGAGTAGATTTAATATCTAAAGTTAATAAATATTGGAAGGCTAAAATTACGGGCTTCTGCTTTTTCAAAAGACAACTTAGTAGTCAGGAAAATATAGGTCAGCAGGGAAAAGATTCCACTGTATACTCACTGGTTTACCACTTCAACCTAAAGTTAAACATTCACATGTCCTATAAGTCAACACTTACCAACATGGGTATAAAACTAAGATACCATTTTTAATTTGTACTTTGAAGATATATACATGAAAATTTATAAGGATGTTAAACAAAATGCCATGTTCAAAAATGAGCAAACAAGCTAAATACCTTATAGTAAATAAGTAGAAAAACTGGGATGCTAATACCACAGAATGAATATATATAGCACTACAATGCTCTTTACTAATGAATGAATTATAGAAGCCTAATAAGTGAAAAGGAGCCCACTTCTATTTATACAATTAATGATGTCCTTCTTATTTGCAACAAAAATATTAAAACTTAAGCCTATTTACTTTTATTCATGCTTGAAGAGATACTTTAAATTGACATTTAAAAAATATCCTGAAAAGGAAAATAAGAAAAAGTAAGAAACACCTACATAGTAGATTGAGGGAGGTGACACCTTGGGTGTAAAGAGGGAGTGTCATGGAGCAAAGTGATTGCCAAGGTCTTGGCCTCTGGAGAAGGTCATGGTTTCATAAAACACTCTGCTTTATTAGTAAGGAGAATAGGAGGAAAGACAGAAGGGAAAAAGGATGAATGGGTAGAGGGGTCAAAAGAAGGAAGGAAGGAAAGAAGGAAGGAAGGAAGGAAGGAAGGAAGGAAGGAAGGAAGGACTGAAAACAGGCAAACTGTCATGGGTGCTTGTAATAGTTTAGATTTATAATGCTTCCTAAGACCTCACAGAGACTAGAAAGTGGCATTGCAGTCAAGGAGAAGGAGCCCTGGCGTGCAGCCTCAGGGATAATATACGGCGCTATCTCCTCCTCTCTGGCTGTCTTGCTCCTCTTCTCCATGAGGTGAGAGCAGAGCCTTGCACTTTCTTTCCTCCACTTCCTACTGTCACTCCCTGAGCTCTGCATATCTTCCTGGCCTAACATGGACCAAACCTCTAAAATCTCCAGAACTATGAGCAAATAATTCTTCCTTTCTCTAAATTGTGCTTGGCAAGTTGTTTTGGATTGCATCAGTAAGAATGTTGCCCAAACAGTCCTAAGGATAAAATGTATTATACATGTATAATTACAACAACTTGAATTCTGTTTACTTGAAGGTAATAAAAAGGGATATCCACCTATGCTCTAGCAGATAAGAAACTTTGATGAGTAGGTGTCAAACCTTCAAAAAGTCTTTAAAAATTTTGAGCATCTCCATAGGGAAGAAAGTACATTTCACCCATTGAATGAATTATGTTTTTTTTAGTAACTATCTATAAACCAAATGCCATACTAGATATTACAAACAGAATCATAAACAGCTTTAACATGGGTCTTCCCTTCATGAAAATGTCTCCATGGCTTCCTTATCTTTAAAAATTTGTTATAGAGAATTTATGAATCATTTTTATTTCCCAGATGAGACTAGTGATATTCATGTTACCCATGGGGATGAGTTGGGTATATATGCAAATGGGCACCTCTTGGACTTTGCTGAATCTACAGATAATTTAATATTATTTAATGATCTTACCAAACATTTGAATAAACAGATTTTATGAATATCATCTCTTTTTGTAAACATAAATTAATTTTAAAATGTAACTCACCAAATTTGAAAAGACTATCTCTATGTCTAGCAGAATTAGAACTTTGGGGCATTTTATATCAAATCTTTCTTAGTGTATTGGTCAAGGTTGACTAGAGTAATAGAACTAAAAAAAAAAATAAAACCACATATATAGTAAAAGAGAACCTATCATATTGGTTTCAAGTCCACAGCAGTGTAGCCTCTAGTTGCTGACTACACATGGATAATCAAAGGAACTAGCAGCTTGTTGAGTGTTCCAAGGGTTGGAGTCTCAGAATCAGAGTGTGAGATATAGAATGGCCCCTGAAAAACTCACAAATTGGTGTTTGGAACTGCTGTAATTGAGTCATGAAGGTTGTAATCCCAGAAGTGGATAAAACCACTGTAATGGGTAGTACCAGGTAGGCTGGTTAGGTGTGGCTGGAGGTGGGTCCCTGAGGTGCAAACTTGGGAATAACATAAAGGTTTCCTCCTTCCACTGTTTCACTGTTTGTGCTCACTCAAGCTCTTCTCTCTCTCTCTCTCTCTCTCTCTCTCTCTCTCTCTCTCTCTCACACACACACACACAACACACGCTTCTGTCCTCTGTGATCTAAATAACTCAGCCCATGTGCAGTTCCTTGACCTCCTGCTGCCTTTTTTTCCTGTCATCCATGGTCCCCAATTTCACATGGACTGAATCGAAACCATAAAAAAAAAATCTCCTTTCCTGTAAATTATGTGGTCAGATATTTAGAATATAGCTACAAGAATGCTGACAGATACATAGCACAACCACTAACTCCGTTTCAGTTCCAGACAGAAAGCCTAGGAAACTATCCAGAGAAAGGTAGTGAAGGTCCAGTTTGAAGAGTGAAAGTTATCACAGAGGAGAGCAGAGAACTTTGTTCAAGAAAAACCACTTGTGCTTTCAATGCCTTTGCACAGCTTTCTCCTTTTATCCAGATCCTGTGCTTATCAGAACCATGCTGCCCACATTTGGGGCAGGACTTCACCTTCAATATGTCATTACATAAATCAATCATCTCATCAACATAACCAAAGTCGTATATCTTAGATATTTCATGATTCAGTCAAGTTGACAATTCAGAATAATCATGACACTTAGCAAATGATAAAAATTTGTAAGAGCTCTTGTCTAATGGGAGGCTATGTCTTTTCACTTTCAGATGGTCTACAATGTATATTAACCAAAAGTACTAATGCACAATTGACTTTCATTTATATTTTACACATATTGAGAGCTATTTACCATTTTTATATTTGTATCTCAAACAATTGAAAGAAATATGTATTTGTGTGTGTAATGTAAATGGATCAATTATTAAATTAATTTCTTTTTTTCAAGTCTGTGTTGCAATAAAAAATAAATACCATACTATAAAGCTACTGCAGGATTTGTGAATATCTAGTAAAACTGGAATGTTTTACATGTTTCTTATACACACTTCATAATTTTGCACAATGTTTGGTCCAATGAGACATTTACTTGTTTAGCATGTAAACAACTTCAATGAAATGGCAAGCAATTAAAAGGTAAGTGTACCCCTCACATTTCCTGGATGCTAATGGCAAAAGCATCCCTTTCATAGGTCCCCTAAAGGAAAACAATTAGCCCAGAATCCCTTTCACTATTTTTTGCCACAAAACAGCTGTTCGATGACTGTTAGCTTAGTTTAGAACATTTCACAGTATTTTTTTTCCTTCAAAAGATTAACAGGAAACAGATGCTCTATTTGACTTTTCTATAGGGTGAATCTTTCATAAGGAAATAACAGGGATTATCTCGGATGCTTCCAAAAGTCATGGCCTTTGATCCATCATTAAGTGCTGACATTTTGTTTCCTTCTTGTTCATTTAAATAATCATATAAAAATCAATTAGCATATAATTTCTGACATGCTTTAGTATGAGCAGGTACTCTTTTTTTTAACTGAGTTGCAATTTAAAAAAAAAAAATTTTTTTGCCATACTGAGGATTGAACCTAGGAACATTCTACCTCCAAGCTATACCTCCAGCCCTATTTTTAACTCTTTATTTTGAAATAGAGTTACATTAAGTTGCAGAGGTCCTCGCTAAGTAGCTGAGGCTGGCCACAAACCCACAATCCTCCTGGCTTAGCTTCCCAAGTACTGGTATTGCAAACTTTTAATGGTGCATTGTAATTATACATAGTAGTAAGGTTCAAAGTCATATGAACAAATATGTTTGCATGTATTGTGTTTCTCTTTATGTCCCACCCTGACACTTAACTCTTTTTATACATATAATGAGGTGGATAGTGATACATTCATACATGGGCATAGCATCATGCAAATTCTTTCTTTCATCAGTTCTTTCTTTTTCCTTCCCTACCTCCCTTCTCCTCCCACCATTATACTAATCACTCTCTTCAATTCACTAAAGTCTTTTTTGAATTGTGAGTTTTGTGAATTTTGTTTTCTATTTTCTCTCTAGCTTCTTCTTATGAGAGAAAATATTTGACTCTTGACTTTCTGAGACTGGTTCATCTCACTTAGCATAAGATTCTTGAGACAGTTCCATCTATTTTCCTACAAATGACATAATTTTATGTTGCTCAGCTCCTTCTGGATGAGTAAAATTCCATTGTGTATATAGACTCCATTTTTGTTATCCATTCATCTGTTGACAGATACCTCAGTTGGTTCCTTAATTTGGTCATTGTGTATTGTACTGCTCTAAACATGGATGTGCAGGTACCACTGTAATATGCTGACTTCAATTCTTTTGTAATTATTGGAGGAATGGTAGAGCTGGATCAGATGGTTGTCCAATTCCTAGTCAAGTGAGGAACCTCCACATTGATCTACATAGAGGCCATACTAATTAGCAATCCCACCAACAGTGTATAAGACTTTCTGTTTTCCCAGTCTTTACCAGTATTTGTTATTATTTATATTCTTTTTTTAAATTTTTTTTCTTTATTGAACATAAGTGGTATACATTTAAACTATACTTGGTGACCTCTCCCCCCCACCCCTGTCTTCCCTTCCCCCCTCCCACCAATGATTGTCCAGGGTAACCATGCCATATTCCTAATTTTACACATATTATTTATATTCTTTATGGTTACCATTCTTACTAAGGTTAAATGGAATCTCAGTGTAGTTCTGATTTGAATTTATTTGATTGCTAATAATGTTGAGCATTTTTTCATTTGTTTATTGGCTATTTGTATTTTTGAGAAATATCTAGTCAATTTAATTGCCTGATTTTGATTGAATTATTTGATTTTTAGTTGTTTTTTTAGTTTTTAATAAGAACCAGGCTGAAAGCATCATAGTATCTGATCTCAAATTGTATTATAGAGCTATAATAACAAAAACTTGCCCCAAAACAGACCTATAGACCAATGAAATAGAATAGAAAATATTTAAGCAGACCCTCACACTTACACACTTACAGCCAGTTGGTTTTTGATAGAGTCAAAAACATGTTATAGATCTCTCTCTCGCTCTCTCTCTCTCTCTCTCTCTCTCTCTCTCTCTCTCGTTCTCTCTCTCTCTCTCTCTCTCGCTCTCTCTCTCTCTCTCTCTCTCTCTCTCTCTCTCTCCTTGTCCAATATCAACCCAAAATAGATTCAAGACCTAGAAATTAGACCATAAACTTTGCAGCTACCAGAAGGAAGCACAGAATGAACACTCTGATATATAAGCACTGGTAGAAACTTCCTCAATAAGACTCCTAAAGCTCAAGAAATAAAACTGAGAATCAATGCATGGGGTGACATCCAATTGAAAATCTGTACTGCAAAGGAAATGGTCAAGAGTTTAAAGATAGTGCCTATAGAACTGGAGAAATTCTTTACACCTATTCCTCTGATACAGGATTTGTAATTATTTTTAACCAGAAAAATCTTAATTTGAACTTGCAAATTATGTAATATTTTTATTTATATATAGATATATGTACATATCTCTTTTTATATGTAGCTAACAGTAAGTGTTTTTGAAAACAAAATGTCCTGACAGCTAGTTATATTGCCTGGGGTCATCCAGAATAATCAACAAAAATGTTCCCTGTGAAGTTCAGAGTACCAACAAATGGTCTTAAGGTCCCTTTTTTTTTCTATTTCTCACCTTGTTTCTTGCTTATTTTAAATCTTATTTGTATTCTCTCTCTGAAGTAGGAAACATTGAAAATTGGTTCTAGTGATGAGAAGCAGACTCTCTACCTGCCTTACATTTTTTCCCAATAACACTCATGTGAATATATTAGGTCTTAAAACTTCTCAATGTACATATTTTTGAATAAATGAGCAAAAAAAAGAGCATTCAAGATTGCCTTTGTGCCAACAGAAAAATATATCCATTTGTATTGTTTTTATTAGCATAGTTCATCAGTGTGACGTGTGTTTTTAATCTCCTCTATTTCAAAATGAGTTTTCATTGTTTTGGCTGGGATTGGTTTTCTCAATATAAAAAGGATACTTTTAATACCACAAAATAACTGCAGCCCAGGCATTTTAAGAATACACATGCCCTCAGTGAGGCTGGTTATAACCCTGAAGGAAGCACAGTTTCCATGTCGAAGAAGACAAATTAAAGAGGGTACCATGAAGAGAGCAGGGCAGATCCCAGGAGTGACGTGAGCCACCTGACCTGCACCCTGAGACATGCGACCTCTCATGGGGTAACAGAGGGTTCCTGCAGGTTAACCTGGCCAGCAGCTGCTCTTTGACAACACTCAGCATGGAGAAGCTGAAGCTGTCCACTTCAAATGGCCATACGTGCTTAGAATAAAACCCCAGTGACTACCAGTGCAGACTAAAAAGTCCTTTCTCCATTTCCTAGGAGTCTCATAAATCACCACACCATCAGAAGTTTCATATAGCCTCAGGAAGCAGGAGAGACCACCCCCACACCACATGATGCAGGAACACTTCTGAGCTAGCATTTCCAACTTTAGAATCAATAAAGTGATGTGAAACTTCTTAAATCTAAGTGCTGTTCAGCATATTCTCACCATTACGCAAAAGTCTGCCTGACATTCTGGCAAAAGAGCGAGATTATAAAGACCCTATTTGAGCTGTCATCTTATAGCAGCGATGATCTATATCATAGCAGTTGAATCCCAGGCTTGATTGATCATTTTCTCGTGCATCCATCAAAAGGACCCTCAAGCCTGCTTCAGCATCTATTAGTGTCTATTTCACTTTTAAAAATCATTATTTTTAGGTGATGTATTTCAGATCAGTTTCTTTGTATAATTGTGATCCCATGTGAAGGAACCTACATGTAAAGAAACATATAGTAAAATAAAGAAAACATACTTTCTAATATTTAGAGTTTTTTCTTTCTTAGAACATAAATATTAAGATTTTACTCTGAGTTCAAATTTTACATGTATTATAAAAGTGCAGAGCTGGGCGTGGTGGCACACACTTGTAATTACCAGTACTTGGGAAGCTGAGACAAGAAGATCACAGGTTTGCAACCAGTCTCAGCTTCTTATTGAGGCCCTCTGCAATTTAGTGAGACCTTGTTTCAAAATAAGAGAATAAAAAATAAGACTAGGATGTAGCTTGGAAGTAGAATGCCTCTAGGTTCAATCACCAGTAACACACATACAAAAAATAAATACAGATAAGTACATGTAAGCGAAAATAATTTAGGAAGAATAAGAAGCCCTTTTAAAAAGTGTTCAGAAAGCTGGGTGTGGTGGCACAAGCTTGTAATCCCAGTACTTGGTAGTCAGGAAGATCACAGGTTTGTGGCTAGCCTCAGTTACATACTGAGAACCTCCACAACTTAGTGAGACCCTGTTTCAAAATAAGGAATAAAATATAGGGCTGGAGGTATAGCTCAGAGGTTGAATATCACCCCCAGTACCAAAAAATAATAGTGTTTGAAAAATTTAAGGTCATTGTAGGTTGCTAATCTAAATAAACATTCATTCAATTTTCTGTCACTGAGACACTGAGGTTCAATCAGCACCATTCCTCTGAATTGAGTGGATATTTTATGTTTTTAGTATTATCTACCTCATAATAAATTGAAATAAACACAGAAAAACGTATATTCGTAGATCTCTTGAGGTCTGTGTTCAACAGCTTATACTGATATTGCCTATTTCCTTTCTTACTTTATTCAAATTACATCTAAATTGAGGCCACAATGGTCAAAGCAGAACTGCTTTCTAGTAAAGACTGTGCCAAAATATGGGAAGGGCCAGAGAGACTGGAACACCTTGTCTCGTAGGTGAGAAATAAGGGAGCCTTTTTGGCTGAAGAATGGCCTCTGGGTTTGCAGAGCAGTAGAAAGATGATTTTTCTCATTTTCAGCACCTGGCTTTGGGGTAGGGAATTGGCTTCATGACAAAGCCTATGGGAGCGCATGGCTCAGAATGGACTATTTTAAAACTAGCACAGAAAGTGCCACGTTAATGAGATCAGTGATGGTGAAAGGGAGGCTTTGGCAGGAGTGGAGAAGAAAACAGGGTTGGCTTTGTTTTGACCTTTTACTGAGAAGATGCCTGAGGTATTACAGCCAAGCTCACACCCCAAGACTGTCAGAGAAACACTTTCCCATAAAAAGTTAGGCTGCTGTAGCTGCCATGACATACTGGAGGGCAGTGCAAAGGCTGATTGTGAAGCACAGTGGGAGCCACACTGCTGCGGTAAAAGATGCCACACAGAGCGAAGGCAGGGGTAAAATCAAAGACACGATGTGCAGACTCCAGAGGTTGCTGCTACTGATGGGTGAGCAAGACTCATCCTGAAATACTCTCTGGAAGCCTCCTACTAATGAAAGGAAGAATAAGGGAACTGGATTCTAACACTCAGAATGGAAGGCAACACTAAACGTGTTGGTGTACCCCTGTAATTTCAGGACTTGGGGGGCTGAGCTAGAAGGATTGCAGATTTGAGGCCCACCCCAGCAACCTAGTGAGGCCCTCAGCAACTTAGCAAAACCCTGTTTCAAAAATAAATAAAAAAGGTTTGGGGATATAGGACAGAGGTAGAATGTTCCTTTGTCTTATCCTCAGTGCATAAATATACATATATATATATATATATATATATATACACAAAAATATGTGTATAGATATTATATATGTATGTATATACATAATATATGTATATATTTAATTGTGTATTGTATAATGTATATATACAAAAACATATATGTGTATATACTATGTATATATATATATATATATATATACACACACATATATATGTAATTATCTTGTAGAAGTCACCTCCTATCCCCTTCTTCAGGGTGATATTTAAAAAGAACTCTGAGTAAGACTTCTTTTCTCCAGTGCTAAGGACTGAACCCAGGGCCTTGTGCACACTAGGCAAACACTCAACCACTGAGCTATTTTCCTAGCTCCTTTATCGATTTTTATCAGATCTGAAAAACATCAGAACTATGGACTCATGAGGTCACAAACAAGTTCATCCTTTAACCCAACAATGCCCAATTTTATCCTCAAAATTAATCTTTGAGAAAAGAACTACAATATCTGATAAAGGGAGGGCAGTATCTATTCTCAAAATGCATCAGGTAATATATGAGTCCCTGTAATTAGCCACAAAAGCAGTGCTCATTTTTCATCTTAAGACAACTGACATTCAGGCAGCGTACCACGTCTCCTTCACTGATAAGCTTATGTATATGTTTGTAGATCCGTGAGGGAGCAGCTATGCCCAGTAGTCTCAGAAGTCAGGTGGATTGCTCCTTGCTTTCTTTCTTCCCAAGCCATTTGACTGTATAAAGCTTCTGTGTGCTCAACTCAAAGGAGAACCCTGACAAGTGCCTGAGAAGTAGGGTTTGGGCTTCTTGTATGCTGGCTCCTCGTATAGCCATTCTCTAATACATTAACTCCACTCTTGTTCTTCCTATTTTCAATGACAGAATTGTGGAGTGATGCTTTTCTATTTCTCTGTATTTCTGGAACCAAACAACTTCCTAGAACCCCCATCTCCTTTGTAAGAGTAGATTTTCATGTTCACTTGGCTTGGAAATAACCAAGTGCATTATGGTCTTGTTCAGAACTGGATATGGAATGACAGTTCATAGGCGCAAAGAGAAGGAAGGGGAGCGGGCACAGATTTGTTCCCACTTTTTTTTATTAACCTCTTAGATTCCTGTAACCCCCCTTCCCCTCACTGCCTTAGCTTTTATTCTCACATACCCTGGGAGAGAGGAGAAATGAACTCACAGCTGGAGAGAGACCTTGACTTTTGCAAAGGGCAGCGCTTTCCTATACATCTACATGATGAGAACCAAAGTGCCCGTTATGTCCAACTTTTCTGTGTTCTATCATCTACAGATCTATTTGTCCTGTGCTCTAAACAGACCTTGAAAAATCAGTCTTGACTCAGGTTAGGACTGCCTAATAATACCTAAATCAGTGCAGAATTTCTTGAAGATGCGTGGTTTTCGTGTCTACTTTTTAAATTTGTTTTTCTAGCTCACAGTTGCCTATTTCAGCTCACCAGACAGCAGGTGTTTGGATTTCCTACTGCCATTTAGTCTCAGCACATGTTCTGCCCAGCTGTGCCATTTCTTTCAGCAGGCACTCCTTCCGAGCATCAGTGGGAGCTTTCCTGGGTCAGCTACCAAATAAAGCCAACCATGAGCTTCCAGAGCCCTCTGCCATTCAGGTCCCTTGGAGGTGTTTTCTATGACCAGTTTGTTAAATGGCACCTAAGAGAAAAGCAAAAGGGGCACATTGAAGCATCAGCTCCAGATTAATCCAAACTACAAAATATTTTGATGCTAGTCTTTGTCAGTTACTGAGCAAAATGAATAGATATGATGTTAAAATTGCATTTTTAATGGGGCTAACCAGTCACCAGACAGCAGGAAAATACACAAATGTAGGATCATGTTGGAGAAACAACAAGAAAGGAGCAGAAACCTGGGCAACATTAAGGACAATTTTAAATTCCATCTCTTTTAAATCCTTTGAAAATGTGACCCATCATAGTTAATGTAGCTTTGTTATGCTCTTCTCTTGAGAATTCACCATCAATAGAGACATCCGGAGGCAAGACTGTCCTGTCTGAGCAGATGTGTGTTTGTATTAGGAAAAAAGCAATGCGAAGAAAGAGAGAAAAGGGAGGTACAGTGAATAGCGTAAAAGAAGCATATTTCTCAAATTCAGCCTTAGGAGAGAGAAGACTGAGTCAAAATAGTCAAAATAAGAAAACTGAGTCAAAATCTCCAGGGCTCCAAATGTTTTCTTGTCTGTTAGCATAAGAACTAACACGTGTGGCCACATATTTTGCAGGTTTAAGATTTCTGCTAAGAAATCTTGGTCTATAAGTTGATTATGTCTAGTTTTATTTGCAAAGAGTGTAGTAAAGTCATTGCAGAAGTTTTTTTAAATTCTGTTTTCTCAATCTGAATGCAAAGAACAATATACACATGAAAGAAATGATATATTTTCTTTTAAAAAAGCAAAATTTTTGCATCTTTTTACTAATTCTATTTCATCAAATATCACATTTTTAGTGTGTGTGTGTGTGTGTGTGTGTGTGTGCGTGTGTGTGTGTGTGTATGTGAAATCCTACTTCTGAACTACATCATCAGCACGTATTTGTTTATTTGTTTAGAAGCAGGGTCTTCCTAGGTTGCTTAGAGTGTTACTGTGTTGCCAAGGCTGGCTTTGAACCTGTGATTCTCCTATCCCAGCCTCCCAAGTACTGGAATTATAGGCATGTGACAAGCAGCCTGGCTTATTACGTGTTTTGATTCATTTGAAACATAACTATTACAAGCTGGGTGTGGTGGCACATGCTTGTAATCCCAGCATTTGGGAGGCTAAAACTGGAGGATCTGGGTCTGAGGCCATCCTCAGCTACTTAGTGAGCCCCTTTGCAACTCAGTAAGACCTTGTTTCAAAATAAAGAATACAAAAAGGGCTGGGGTTGTAGCTCAGAGGCTGAATATCCCTGGGTTCCATCCCCAGGACTGAAAATAACCCCAGTATGTTCATGTAAATGTCATATAAACTGAATTTTCTTTTTGGGTATTTTTAAATAATTTGATTTTTAATTTTTCACATTTATTATTTATCTAGGATTTTGTGCTGTACGAAGAATAACAATAGACTTGATATTTGAAAACTTTATTTCATGCAACTGCATTTTATCGTTACTGTTCTATGTCAAAATGTCCATTTCCTATGTTATAAAATGAAGTTCATTCACTTTATTTTCTTTCCCAAGTTTTTTTTTTTGTTTTAAAGAGTTAATGGTAAGCTGGGCATGGTGGTGCAGGCCTGTAATCCCAATACTTGGGAGGCTGAGACAGAAAGATGGCAGGGTTATGTCTAGCTTCAGCTACTTAGTGAGGGCCTCATCAACTTAGTAAGAGTTTGTTTCCAAATAAAAAATGAAACAGGACTGGGATATAGTTAAAACATAGAATGCCCCTGAATTCAATTCCCAATACCACTGCCAAAAAAATTAAGTCAACAAGCATTCCCAGTTCCCAATGCCATTCTGTATGAGGCGCAGTCAACTAGGAATGCTTTGCTTTTCACCAGCAGTGGAAGGAAGGCACTCAAGCGAACAGGACACACAAGGTTAGCTGTTATTTTAGCAATGACATATTTAAAGGTTCTAACAAAAAGGAAAGAGCTTTCCATGCATGTGTGTTTGCATTGTGGTATGTGCCTTTGTGTGTGCCTGTGTGTGTGTGTGTGTGTGTGTGTGTGTGTGTGTGTTACTGGAAATTAAATTCAGACACATTCCACCTTTAAGCTATATTCCCAGCCCTACTATTTAATTTTTATTTGGAAACAGGGAGTCATCAAGTTGCTGAGGCTACCACTAAAACCTACAATCCCCTTGTCTCAGCCTCCCAATACTGGTGTTACAGGTTTGTGCAGCCATACCTGGTAAAAGATATGCTTCTAAATTTACTTATTTAACTAACAGTTGCAAAAGAATTTTAGCATTTTACAAGTGCATGTGCCTCAAGGACACCTCCTGTCCAAACCGCCAGATGGTTAAACATCAGAAGCATCTTTGTACCTGCAAAATGACTATATATTTAAGAACACTCTATTTATTATGCAGGTAATTTTAAAACTTTTGATTTATTTATGGTGGTGTTTACTTGGTGCCAGGATACTTTGCATACATATTTTATATTGTTGATATGACTTCACAGGTACTATCCTTCCCTATAACATACAATAATCTAGTAAAAAATAAAATAAATTTTTATCCTTTGAATTAATTCTACCTCCAAGCTACATGCCCAGCCCTATTTTTTATTCTTTGTTTTGAAACAAGGTTTCACTAAGTTGTGGACAGCCTCACTAAGTAGCTGAGGCTGGCTGTGAACCTGCGATTCTCAGGTCTCAGCTTCCCAAGTACTAGGATTACAAGCGTGCGCCATCATTCCCAGATGAATCTAACTTTTGAAGTGGTTATTTTATTTCTTGGACTTCTGTGGTTGAAACAATTAATCTGCTAAGTTAGTATTATGTTTAGCATACTATTATAAGTCAGAAGCTTCACAATGAGAGTCAGGAGGTATATAACTTCACATATAAGATATTTTTCTTCATGATTTGTTATCTAGAATCATCTTGGGCAATAGGATGCAAAGAATTACGTCTCTAAGAAAAACAAGGAATTTCTGAGTCATATCTATTTAAAGGCTCCTAAGGAGGTCAAGAGAAATGCTATCATTTTTAGTAGTTTATATTCATTTTTTGTGGTAAATTGAGAATTTGTACTAAGTCAATCCAAACAGAGAAAAAGAAACTGACAAGCAATATTTACAAACATATAAGTAGGAGAGTAGAAATCAATATCTACAATATTTCAGTGAACAGATCATTGTAAACAAAAGATAAATTCCATACTTCAAAACATTTTATTAGGAAACTCAAAGAATTGATAGATTTAATATTGCTGAAGATGTGAAAGTTTATCTCTATATGCAATTATATGATTATGAAAAAACATATTTCAGTCTATTTAAAGGAAAAATTTTCAGTAGCTATCAAATGAATGCTGAGTGCAGTGGTACATAACTGTTATCCCAGTGCTTTGCGGGCTTATACAGGAGGATTGCAGGTTTGAAGCCAGCCTCACCAATTTACTGAGGCCCTCAGAAACAGCATAACCTTGTTTTAAAACAAAAAATACAAAAGGGCTGAGGATGTAGACCAGAGATAAAATGCTCCTGGGTTCAATTTCCAGTAAAACAAAAACAAAAACAAAAATGAACAAGCTATCAAATATAAAGTAGAACCACAATTTGATCCAGAAATTTATATCTAACTTCTCTAAAAATAATGTCTGTGAGATGATATATGTGTATGCTTATATATGTGTATGTTGTACAAATACATATATATTAATGGGTATGAACACATACAGATACCATCTAGCATTCTTAAAATCTCCATTTGTCTACATGTAAAATAAAAATATTAATAGCTCTGGTATAATTGAACTGTGTATATCTAATAAGATAACACAAAACAATTTAGAAAATGCAGAATAAACAGAAAACACTTAATTCATGACTCTTATTCAAAAAATTGAAAACATTTTTTAATCTCTATGATTATAGAAAATATAATGTGAGAAAACATACCTTAATTACTTCAGAAGAGTGGAAATTAACAAAGGACTGAAATGAGAAGAGAATTATGTTATAGATCCATATTTAAACATTTTCAGAGAATATTTGTGGATTCTGTAAATTAAGAACCACTTATAAAGAGATGGATGGAATTAGTGATGATTGTAGTCTAGAAAATAAGAAATTATTCCTTCTGAAATTAGTAAATTTTACTTTAGATGGAAAAGGTCATCTATCCCCTTTTAATTCAAGCTGGGCTTTTCTTCTTGCCCGTGCCCACAACCACCAACATTTTGTTCTACTTAAAACTTTACCATCTAGTGCCAAGATTTAAATACTAACCATACTTTCTTTAAGGAGATGATTTTGTTGAAAATGTTAACAATAAATTTTTAAAAAGTTTACATATATGCAGCAGAGAACATACCTTAGGAGAAATATCAAGTTTAATCAATATGGCTAACCTGATTAATCTCTGAAAGTTTTCAGTTGACTGATTAGGTTTTTTTAAGACTGGAAGGATGTTAAAAATAAATAAAATAAGAAAAACCATTTTTGAAATAAAATCTCTAGTTCTCTTAAACTTACATCTTTGAGTTCTTACCAGAAGCTTAGAATTGATTGTACCAATGCTGGGGGAAAAAATGATTTCTCATGATTCGTGCCTTTTATGTTTGAAGTTGATGCTTATAATAGTGTTGTTATTGAATGTGAATGAGCGTGACTGAAAAACCCCAATGCAATTCATAGTCTATAAGAAAACCAACCTTTCTTCCATGACTATTTGCAACTGCTATTTACCATGCTGCCTCTTACACTGATAATTATGTTTCGCAAAATGACTCATTTCATTTCAGATTTTTCTGGAAAAATTCTTTTACTTTTTTTCTTGGTTGATTATATTTTATTTAGCATGATAATTTCAGTTCTCTAGTCTTCATTATAAAATTGTATAAAATAAAATTAGTAAGCAAATATATAATATCAAATGTCTATTAAGATAATTATGATTGCTAAGTAAAGGTTTAATTTGCATTACCTTGCAAGACTTTTACATTTTTTTTTATCAGTATCTCCTTAGGCATTAAGCTGAGCCTACCTTTTAGAAATATCTCTATAAAACATGTGTGTTTGTGTGTGTGTATATGTCTCTTTTTGTGTATTTGGGTTGTGTTTATGTGTGTGTGTGTGTGTGTGTGTGTGTGTGTGTGTGTGTGTGTATGTGAGAGAGAGAGAGGGAGAGAGAGAGAGAGAGAGATCTATCCCCTGTGTGTGTGTGTTTGTGTGTTGGGGTGTGTGTGTGTGTGTATGTGTATCTGTGTATGTCTATGTATAAAGTAAGTTCATGGCCACCCAGTTTGTCTTAGGAAATACTAAAGACAATTTCAGTTGTATTTTGAATTATATTTTAGAAAAAACTCAATTAAATGTAAATTCAAAATTATGTCTTAAAACTTTTCAGTTTATATTTATTATGTAAAAGATTATAATACTTAGGTTAAAGGTATGAAGGATAAAGAGATTAATAAAGATCTGAAAGTTTATGTAAAAATATTCTAAAGAACTGTTCTCACTAAATACGTATTTAAAATGTCTTTCTTTTTATCTCTCTCACACACACATATAAGCACACAGACATACACACACACACAACACACATGTTTTTTTTATTCATTATTTTATTGAAAGTAAATGGTATACATTTAAACTGTACTTGGTGCCCTCTTCTCCCCCTACTCCTCCTCGTTTTCCCTTCCCCCCTCCCAACAGTGAATGCCCAGGTTAACCATGCTATGTTCATACTTTTACACATATTTGGAAGTAGCCCCTCATTAATCAAGTTCAGCCTTTTTTCTCTCCTAGCTTTCCATTCAAACTTTGCTGAGATTTCCTCCCATTATCTGGAGTCCCTCTGGTATTCCCAATGCTCCCTAGTTTGGGCATATTAGAGGAAATATATGGCCCTTCTCTTTCTGTGTTTGGCTGATCTCACTTAACATAATGCTCTCCAGGACTTTCCATCTTCTTATGAATGATATGATTTTGTTCTTCTTTATAGTTGAATAGAATTACATCCTGTGTATTTCCCATAATTTTGCAAACCATTCATCTGTGTTGGGAATCCAGCCAACAGCGGAGGGGCTTAGAGAGATGATGAGTACCGACGGCCCGATCACCACACGGAGCCGGGAGATATGTCAAGCAAGATCTCCTTTATTTCTCTCCAAGCAATCATATATATAGCACCAAACCACGAGGGGAATTCCCATGGGAAATAGCCTAGCCTATCCAATATAAAGATCACTAGCACGTAGCTCACAGCCAATCCCAAGCCAGTACATGAGCCATTCATGTGTGCAGAACCTCCTTTAAAAGGAAAAACTGCTCAGTCTCCCCACCCATAATGAATGGGGAAACCATGCCTCCGTAGCTTCCTCCAGGCGCCATCTTAGTCCCTTTTCTGCTCAATCACTTTACTTAAAGTTTTGCCTTAGGCTGCAGGCCGCTCAGGCCGAGGGAGGCTACATCTCCTTAGGCGCTGTATGGACACACCCCATCACATCTGTTAATGGGGACCTAGGTTGTTTCCATGTTTTGGCTATTACAAATTGTGTTGCTATGAACATAGGTATGCATATGTCTCTGTAGTTCTCTGATTTCAACCCCTTTGGAAAAATACCCAGGAGTGGTAAAGTTCTCAGGCCTGTTTTTATAATGTCTTCACACACACACACACAAACACACATTTTATAGACATATTTTTAAAGGGTAGGCTCAGCCTAATGCCTAAGGAGATACTGATAAAAAAAATGTAAATGTCTAGCAAGATAATGCAAATTAAACTTTTCCTTTACTTAGCAATCGTTATTATCTTTATAGATCTTTGATATTGTCTATTTTATTACTAATTTTAAAATGTTATACCTGTTAGTCTGAACCACAAGGCTGACCTTTATTACTAGTCGTGTATTCAGATCCTTTAAACTTAAAATATTGTGAAGGTAGTTATACAAATTTTCTGCTTAATGGGTGCACTGTGTAAACAATGGCAAAGCATCCATTATTTCATTCAATCATTTAACAAATGTAATTCATCCAGAAACTGATGAAAACCTAATGGCAAAGGACTTTTTTTTAGAATTTATATTCTTGTGCTGCTAGGCTTAAAAACAAATAAGATGAGTAAAAGTAAAATAGTTAAAAATATAAAAGAAAATGTTGTTAAAAGTGCTATGATGATAATAAAATAATATTGAAAAGTTACACTAACTTTGTACTAGGTGCATCTTTTATCCTGTTCTATCAAAATTGTCACTGATACGTAAAGTTATTAGAAACTGATACGGGAGCAGGTAGAAAGTTAATGATATGGCCACAATTTGAATCCAGAATTTTTTTTGTTAATAATCTTAGTTTGTAATATGCCATATTGCACATTTCTCATCATTTTTATTTTTAGAAATTTATTTTTTACTATCACTTAATACCATAAACATTTGTAACATCATCCTAATTCTCAAAGTACCTGACTTTGTTACTTGTTTTTAAGAAAGCCTTGATTAATAATCTTACTTTTATTTAGCATAGGATAAACTGTAGATGAGTAAGAATTTGTCATAAGAATCATCATTAACTTATATATTTTATCTTGTAATGTATTACAGATCTTTTCCTAATACATATTCTATATTCATTGGGATCTTTAATACTCAGAATGACTCTAAGTGATATTATTCTCATTGAAAAAAGATGAATTTATGTCTGAGAGTGATTTATATAATTGGTCTTCTTTTTGTCACTCATACAATCTTTCCTACTTCTAACCTTTAGAACCTTCTATCCACGTTGAATAGAGAGTACATTTTTATTTTATTTTTTTTAATTTTTATTGGTGCATTATATTCATACATCATATTGGGGTAAAAACCTTGTGTATACATACATGTACACATCACTGATTTAACCCCTACCCAATTCCCACCCCATTTTCTCCCCATCCGTCCTTCCCTTGCTTGGCTTAGTGGTTGACTTCTATATGTTTAAGTACATTGTGTGTTTTAGAGATTTTCCTCTCCCCCCCCCCACTTTCTCTTCCTTTAGATTGCTTTGTTTGCTCCTCTATAGGACTTCCTTTTTCATCTACAGTTCCTCCTATGACCCATTTCTAACTAACTCTCACATATTAGGGAAAGCATCTGCTTTCTTATTTTTTTGTGACTGACTAATCTCACTTAGCATAATGTCCTCCAGTTCCATCCATTTTCCTGAAAATGATGTAATTGAGTTTTTTTAAATGGCTGAGTAAAATTCCATTGTGTACATATCCCACAGTTTTGTAATCCATTCATCTGTTGATGGACATCTTGGCTGGTTCCATAGTTTGGCTATGGTGAATTGTGTAGCTATGAACATAGATACACATGCATTAGTTTGGTAGTTTGGTTTCCTGTCTTTTGGGTAGATACCCAGAAGTGGTATTGCTGGATCAAATGGTATATTTGTTTCCATTCTTCTAAGGATTCTCCATACTGTTTTCCAAAGTGGTAACACTAATTTGCAATCCCATCAATAATGTCTTAGAGTTCCCACTTCTCAACATCCTCACCAGCATCTGTTGTTGTTTGTGTTTTGAATGATTGCCATTCTAGTTGGAGTTAGGTGAAATCTCAGGGTAGTTTTAATTTGCATCTCTCTGATTGCCAGTGATGTTGAGCATTTTTTCATGCATTTATTGGCCATTTGAATTTCTTCTTTTGTGAAGTGTCTATTTAGTTTGTTTGCCCATTTTGTTATTGGATGCTTTGTTTTCTTAGTGTTGAGTTTCTTGAGTTCTCTGTGTATTCCAGATATTAGTCCTCTATTGGTGGTGTAGGTGGCAAAAATCTCCCATTCTGTTGGCTCTCGATTGAGGTTCTTGATAGGTTCCTTTGCTGAACAGAAGCTCTTCAGTTTCATGCAATTCCACATACTGATTTGTCTTTTAATTTGTTGTGTCTTTGGGGTCTTGTTGAGAAAGTGTTTATCTGTGCCTATGTGTTGCAATGTTGGACCTATGCCCTCTTCAAGGAGCTTCAAGGTCTCTGGTTTGATTTCCAAGTCTTTGATCCATTTTGAATTGACTTTTGTACAGGGTGAGAAAGTGGGATTAATTTCCAATTTTCTGCATATGGTTAACCAGTTTTGCCAACACCATTTGTTGAACAGGCTATCTTTTCTCCAGTGTATGTTTTTGGCCCCTTTGTCAAAAATCAATTTGCTGAAAGTGTGTGGACTTGTTTCTGGGTCTTCTATTCTCCTCCATTGGTCTATGTATTATGTATCTTTTTTTTGCCAGTACCATGCTGTTTTTCTTACAATGGCTTTTTAGTATAGTTTAAAGTTAGGTATTGTGGTTCCTCCTGCATGGTTTTTGTTGCTGAGAACTACTTTGGCTATTCTGAGCTTTTTGTTATTCCAGATAAATTTAAGGACTGATTTTTCTATGTCTGTAAGGAATGATCTTGGTAGTTTAATGGACATTGCATTAAATTTGTAGATCACTTTTGGAAGGATGGCCATTTTAATGATATTTATTCTGCCAGTACTTGAACATGGAAGATCCTTCCATTTCTAAGATTGTCTTCTATTTCTCTTTTCAGTGTTTTATAATTTTCTTTGTAGAGATCTTTTACCTCATTGGTCAAGTTTATTCCTAATTATTTTATTTTTTTGTGAGAGATCCTGAGTGGAAGTGTTTTCTGAATTTCTTTTTCAGTGGATTTATGGTTGTTATACAGGAAAGCTTCTGATTTTTTAAGATTGATTTTGTATCCAGATACTTTGCTGAATTTGTTGATCAGTTCTATAAGCCTTTTGGTTGAGTTTGTTGGGTTTTCTAAATATAGTATCATGTCATCTGCAAAAAGTGAAAGTTTGAGTTCTTCTTTTCCTATTTGTACTCCTCTGATTTCCTTTTCTTGCCTTATTGCTCTGGCTAGAATCTCTAGTACTATATTGAAGAGAAGTGGTGATAATGGACATCCTTGTCTCGTTCCTGTTTTTAGGGGGAATTCTTGAAATTTTTCCCCATTTAATATGATGTTGGCAGTGGGGTTATTGTAGATTGCCTTAATAATGTTGAAATATGTTCCTTCTATTACAATTCTCTTCAGTGTTTTTATCATTAATGGATGTTGTATTTTATCAAATGCTTTTTCAGCATCTATTGAAATGATCATGTGGTTTTTTTCCTTAGTTCTGTTTATATGGTGAATTACATGTATTGATTTTCATATGCTGAACCAGCCTTGCATCCCTGGGATGAACACTACCTGGTCATGGTGTATGATTTTCTTGATATGGTTTTGAATGCGTGTTGCTAGTATTTTGTTTAATAATTTTGCATCCAAGTTTATCAGAGATATAAGACTGTAGTTTTCCTTCCTTGAACTGTCTTTATTCGGTTTGGGTATTAGTGTGATGTTGGCTTCATAGAATGTATTTAGGAGAGTACCGGCTTTTTCTATGTCATGAAATAGTTTGAGGAGTATTGGGGTTAGCTCTTCTATAAAGGTTTTCAGAATTCACTTGGGAAACCATCTGGTCCTGGGCTTTTCTTGTATGGTAAGATCATTATTGCTGTTTCAATCTCTTTCATTGTTATTGGTTGGTTTAAGTGCTCTATATCTTCTTGACTCAGTTTAGGAAGGTTGTATTTATCTAGGAAGTTGTCGATTTCCTCCAGATTTTCCATTTTGTTGGAGTATAGTTTTTCAAAGTAGTTTCTGAAAATCCTCTGGATTTCTACACTGTCAGTAGTAATGTCTCCTTTTACATCCCTTATCTTTATAATTTGGGTTGATTCTCTCTCTCTTTTTTAGTTAGGTTGGCTAGAGTTTTATCTATCTTGTTATTTTTTTCAAGAAACCAGCTTTTGCTTTTGTTGATTTTCTGTATTTTTTTATTCTGTATTTCGTTAATTTCTGCTCTAATTTTAATAATTTCTTTCTTCTACTGGCTTTGGGGTTCAACTGTTCCTGCTTTTCAAGGGCTTTGAGGTGTGCCATTAGGTTATTTATTTGAAGATTTTCTGTTTTTCTTATGTGAGCACTCAGTGCTATAAATTTTCCTCTTAATACTGCCTTCAAAGTGTCCCAGAGGTTTTGATATGTTGTATCTTTATTTTCATTTGTTTCTAGAAATTTCTTGATTTCACCTCTTACATCTACTATGACCCATTCTTCATTCAGAAGTGTGGTGTTCAGTCTCCATATGTTTATGTTGTTTCTCTGGGTCTTCTTATAGTTGATTTCTAGTTTCATTCCATTATGGTCTGAAATGACACAGGGGAGTATGTAACATTTTTTTAAATTTGCTAGTGCTCATTTTGTGTCCCAGGATGTGCTCTATTTTGGAGAACGTTCCATGAGCAGCTGAGAAAAATGCAAACTCCACTGTAGTTGGGTGAAATATTCTATGCATCCAACAGGTCCACTTGGTTAATGGTGTTCTTTAGTTCTGAGGCATCTTTACTGACCCTTTGTCTGGAAGATTGATCTAATGTTGTGAGAGGTGTGTTGAAGTCTCCCAGTATTATTATATTGGGATTTATGTATGACTTCATGTCACAAAGAGTTTGATTTATGAAAGTAGCTGCATCTATGTTTGGGGCATAGATGATGATTATTGTTATTTCCTCTTTCTGGATTATTCCTTCAACCAGTAAAATATGACTTTCTTTGTCTCTTCTAATAAGTTTGGGTTTGAAGTCTAACTTGTCAGATATCTTAGTTGGTACTCCTGCTTGTCTTCAAGTTCCATTAGCATGGATTCCCTTGCTCCAGCCATTTACCTGGAGTGTGTTCCTATCTTTACTTGTAAGGTGTGTTTCTTGTAAGCAGCAGATGGATAGATTCTGGTTTTTAATCCATTTTGCCACTTTATGTCTTTTTATTGGGGGAGTTGAGGCCATTTACATTCAGTGTGATTATAGAGAGATAATTTTTTAATTCCTAACATGTTAAGATTTTATTTCTGTTTGAGATACTGTTTATTCTTCTTTGCTTAGTTTTCTGCTGGATGGGAAATCTTGTTTCTTTGGTTCTGGCATGTATTACCTATTTCTTCTTTGCAGTTAATCTCCTTGAGTATTTTCTCTAGCACTGGTTTTGAAGACATAAATTCCTTCAGTTTCTGTTTGTCATGGAAGCTTCTTATTTCCCCATCTAATTTGATAGATAGTTTTGCTGGGTAAGAAATTTTTGGTTGGAAGTTGTTTTCTTTCAGAGTTTAGAATATGTTACTCCATGCCCTTCTGGCTTTCATGACTTTGTTTGGGAAGTCTGGAGTGAATCTAATTGGTTTGCCTCTGAATGTCACTTGGCCTTTTGTTTTTGTTGACTTTAAGATTCTCTCCTTGGCTTCCACATTAGTCATTTTGACAATTATGTGGTGTGGGGATCCTCTTCTCTGATCCTGTCTAAAGGAAGTCCTATAAGTTTCCTGGACCTGTGTATCGACCTCTTGCTCTATGTTTGGAAAATTTTCTGCTACCATGCCCGGCCTGTCTGTTACTTTCTATTCTACTATTCTATTTTATCTTTTCCCCTAGTCTTTTATTACTGAATTTTCACACACACAGAGATATATAATTATAATATATATATATATATATATATATATATATATATATATATATATGAATTTTTATTTTAAACATCTATCAATTCATGTCTTTTTCTTTGTATTACGTCTCCCACAGAGCAGTTACTGCTTTGATTACCAAATTCTGTGTAGTTCCTCAAGCAATGACTTTAAATGAATAGGATATGGCATACATTAGAAGATTAAGAAACATCAGTCATTATTATGGTTATGATAAGTTCTTAACCATCTATCATTCATCACATGTTCTTAGTAGATAATAAATTGTAGAAGTATAAATGGCATTGACAAAAAATTAGAGATAAAATAGCTACATTATTTCATTCTGTTTAAAATTTTATCAGTACTTTTGTAAAGAAAGACAGGAGGTAACAGTGAATCCTCATTATACTTTAATTTGATGTTATATGTTTTAGGAATAAATGCAATATCTCTGGGTATATACATATGCACTAGCAGCATAAGTCTTATTTTCTTGGATATTTTTCCTCTTCAGACATTTGCCAAGTTTTACAGTAAGAGATAGGGGAAAGAAAGCAGTATTCTAAAGCTAAGGTAGTCTCAATGAGGCTTAAATTACCAAGGTCATTCCTTACAGACACAGAAAAATCAGTCCTTGAGTTATTTTGGTACAACAATATCAACAACAACAACAACAAAACCTGAATGGCCAAAGTAGTTTTCAGTGACAGGAACCATGCAGGAGGAATCACAATACTTTAAAGTATACTACAAAACCATAATAATAAAAACATCATGGTATTGGCACAAAAACAGACTTATAGGTAAATGGAGCAGAATAGAAGACTCAGAAACAAATCTGTATACTTACACCCAATTGATTTTTTACAAAGGGGGCAAAAAACATACACTGGAAAAAAGATAGCCTCTTCAACAAATGGTGTTGGCAAAACTTTTAACCACACACAGTAAAATAAACATAAACTTCACTTTCTTGTCATGCACAAGAGAATTCAAGATGGATCAAAGACTTGGGAATCAGACCATAGACCTTGTATCTCCTTGAAGAGCGCATAAAGCACAGGTAAAAAAAAAAATATCAGCTGGGCATGGTGGTACATGCTTGTAATCCCAGCATTGGGGAGGCTGAGAGAGGAAGACTGCAGTTTCTGGACAGCCTAGGCTACTTAATGAGGCCCTTTGCAACACAGTGAAACCCTGTTTCAAAATAAAGAATTAAAAAAAAAATTGGGCAGGGGGTGTAGCTCAGAGGTCGAATGCCCATGGGTTCCAGCCCCAGACCTGCAAAAAAATAAATAAATAAAAAATCTTTATAGTTTTGTTTTCTCAGTAATTACAATTGTTTTCTCCTGATCTATATGAAAACTTCTGTTGTACAGGTAAGTAATTATAGTTGTCCTTCTTACTTCTCTTTTATATCATGATTTTTAATTATAGTTGTCCTTCTCTTTTATATCATGATTTTTCATTAAATGTCTAGTGATTTTTACATTAAGGGCCATATAATGTGCATTTGTGTCTGCCATGATGTAAGTCAATAATTATGTGGCTTTGGTTCTAACTCATACCTATCTAAGAGGAACTAAAAGTAGAGTGGTTGGGAAAGAAAGGGGGTCAGGCAGGTCACACTTTAAAGAGTTCTGATATGTTGACATTGAACAGTCAATACACTCTAGTTAATGAAGTACTGAAGAAAACTTAAGTGTAGAGTAAAATAAAGTGGGATAAATTCATTTCTCAGCAGGATTCTCTTAACATGCTTTGATTTGCATGCTTTGGCTTAATCTTTGTCTGTCTGTTCCCATCTTCATTTTTATCTTTCAGATATCTCTTCAAATTTCTGATCCATGGATAGTATTTTGTCCTGCTGCTAATGCTGCGATAGTTTTATTCTTAATTTTTGTGTATTATGTCATTTTGATGTTAGTTTGGGGTGAGTAAGAAATAATTATGTTGTTTACTCAGTCATCTTTTTCAGAACTATCAATCCATATCATTTAATTGTCATCAAAGCAAATAGTTATAAATGATGATAACTAGTACAGAGAATAGTGATAGAAATGTGCATTTTGTTTTCATGCAATCTATCAAAATTCAGATACCAGATGAACTACCAATTAGAAATCAATCAAGCAAGAAAATAAACAACCAAGAAGTCACATTAAAAAATAGTACATTTTACATTCTCAAAATACCATTAAGTGTGATTCAGATAACATTGTGCTCAGATATATCTAACATTACAGCAGCATAAATTTGTTTTCCCTATTGTCCAACTAAATGCATTTGAATTTGGTTTTAACTTTTTGCTTTTGTTTGTTTTTATGTAAGAAGAGACACATTTGATAGAAATGCCCAGGGAAAAGAAAAGAGCTTGTAATTTCTGAGAAGGCTAGTTCAGTTACCAAAACATATTCCTTGAGAAGTCAAGAAATTGTAGACTACAGACCACAAATGAAGGAACTGAACATCAATTAAAGCAGTGATATTTTTCCATCCTCAGAAGAGAAGGCAGAAAATTTAGACACAAATACTAGATACTCAGTAGAACTGTTATTGGGTAAATGAAGGTGTCCTTTGTGACTGCTCACTTATCTTGAAACTTCTTGCATGATTAATAGCTGAGAATGAGATGAAATTAAGAGTGTATGTCAGAGAGTTACAGTGAGAGAAGAAATCTATAATACCTTGCTGACTGGGAGCATTGACCTAACTGGGGAAATACAACTGGAAATCAATTTGAATAAAGTAGAGTTGGGCCTTTCTCAGGTTAAAAAATGGTAGAAAAATATTTGATGGTGTGTCATGGTTAACTTTATGTGTCATCTTGGCTGGCTTATGGCTCTGATGATCAGTTTTTTTGGTCAAGCACTAACTGCGATGTTGTCCTGCAAGTATTATAGAGATGTGATTATCACTTATAATGCCTGCATTCTAAGTAATATTAGCCTCAATTAAGTGAGTAGACTTCATCAAATCATTTGAAAGCCTTAAGGACAAAAACTAAGGCTTTCCAGAAAAAAAATTGCTCAGGAATGTAATAGTTGTAACAGATAAATGCCGCTTGAGTTTTCAGCCTGCCCTCCAAAATTTTTATGTACCGGGCCTAATAAGCATATGATCTTATGATTTGGATTTGAAATGTCCATCAAAAATGTATGTCAACATTTGATCCTCAGTGCAGCAGTGTCGAGTCAGGGTTTGAGGAAATGATTAAATTCTAAGGGCTCTATTCTCATCAGTGGACTGATCTTTCTGATGGATTGATCATTCATTTTGGTTACTGGGAGGAGTTGGGAACTGTAGGCAGGTAGAGCATGATTTGTGGAAGCTGGTCATCAAAGCATGCCCTAGGTGACTATATCTTTCCCTTGGCCATTGTGCACCTTTTCTGTGCCACTCCCATCAGCCCTGATTCTCTGCCTTACCTCAGCCCAAAGCTAAAGAGCCAGCCAACCATTGACCAACCTCTGCCACTGTGAGTCAAAATGAACCTTTTCTTCTCCAAGGTATCTGTGTTAGATATTTTGATCATAGTGATTAAAATGTGACTAACAGGGCATAAGTCCAGATTTGAAATTTGGAATATAATATCTTCTCTCTCTCTCTCTCTCTCTCTCTCTCTCTCTCTCTCTCTTTCTTGATTGTCAAGATCTGAGCAACTTTCTTCTATAATGCTCTTCTGCCATGAAGCTCTGCCTCACCTCAGGTCCAGGCAATGGGGCTGGCTGACTAAGGACTGACTCTGAGTCAAGATAAACTTTTCCTCCTTTAAGTTATCTATGTCAGGTATTTAGATTACAGTGACAAATGCTGAATCATGCTCATACTCATTCACCATGCACAGGCATAGTCACACACACACACACACACACACACACACACACACACACAAACACACACACAATCAGTTCAATGAGTTCAGGGTTACAAAATAGATGAAGATGAAATCGAGTGGAATAAAATATTTGAAGGGCTTTAAGTGTTTGTTGACAATAAGTTTAGTTTTAAGAGTTATAGTCGAGTTTGAGTTTTTCTGGGCAAGTAAAAGGGAAATTATGTTTGACTGTGGTAAATAAAACACAATATGAGAAGAATATTCCAAGTGGTGAACCATGGCTTGGGAAACCTTGGTTTCTAGTACTGACTGAGGCAAACAGGTATTTGGTGATACAATCTTAAAATAATTCAAGTGGTGAGTCTAGGCTGAGCATTCAATAGTTTTTAGGGACCATGGGCAACTGAAGTTTCTGTGTCATGGCTATTCTCATTTGACTAATATTAATAATAAAAGTGAATATTATTGCTAAAAATGATAAACAAGGGTGGGGATAATAAGAGAAGATGAATAGCTACTATCTCTATACTATGTACTATAGGCCCAAGGCTATATTGGTTAATTTCATTTGTCAACTTGACATGGCTGTGGAATGCCTAAATAGCTGGTACAATATCATTTCTAGGTGTAACTATGAGGGTGTCTCTTGAAGAGCATAGTATTTGAATCAGTAGATTGAATAAAGATTTACTTACATGACTATGAATGAATTTCACCTAATCTGTTTAGAACCTAGCTGAGTAGAACAAAAGAGGCAAGGAAGGGATATTTTTCCTCTCTTCTTGAATTGGGATTTCCATCTTCTTATGTTCTCAGATACTAAAGCTCGGGTTTCTCAGGACTTTAGACTCAGACTAAATTATAACCCTGGTTTTCCTGGTTCTCCAGCTTATAGATATAATGTCATGGAACTTCTCAGCCTCCATAACTGTTTGAGCCAATTATAGTAAATTTCTCATTAGAGGAGATAGATACCTACATATTTATATGTCTATATATAAAACTATATCTATCTATGCCTTTATCTATCTCTATCTCTAACTCTATGTATATCCATATTTCTAACTCTATGTCTGTTCCTTCTATTGGTTCTCCTTCTTTATGGAAACCTGACTGCCTCAACAATATTTAAAGAATTTCACATATATTGTCCACTTAATCTACTCTGAAAACCTATTAATTAGGTAAAATAATCATCCAAGGTCTATGGATGAGCAATAGCTTTTTCAGGGTGATACAGATAGTGAGACATTGGATAAAAAATTACTTATGTTCACCTCAGTTTTATCATCAAAATTACAGAGATAAGTTGACATGGAAGGCTAGATGAACTTCTAGAACTCAAGATACTTATATTGTTTTATCAAAGTAACAGGCTTTTCAACCCATGTTAGAGAAATGACTATTGATATGAAATTATAAGGAATTTAATCTTAATACAGATAAATAAAATCTTGCCCAACTGTGAGAATGCTTTGTGTGTTCAGATACAAATATTCTAAATCACATCAGTCATCATCTTTGGATGGAACAGATGACACTTACATAAATAGGTAATTGAAAATAATTTAATTAAGGACAAACACAATTGTTTACAAAGTTGTTGGCAGAGTTGAGGGAAACAAGTGGCATGTAAAGCACCTCTCCAATAAAGATCATGAAGCTGATATGGTTACCAGACTCAACTCCAGCTGTTCATTTCCCCACAAGCCAATTAAGTGAAAAGACAAGATGTTGATGCAAGGAGGTGACTGTACTGCAAACCCTGATGAATTCCAGAAAATAGAGGACCATCACCCAAATTCCACCCTGCTGTTTAGAGCCAGTGAGGGTGTGAAGAGGAGATTAAGGAAAAGGAAGAAAGTGGTACAAATGCAATCAAGAAGTTGCTTTTGAATGACAGGCCACAGGCATCAGGAGGATTGGCTGTTTATATGTGATACTCTCTGGACCTCCTGAGACTTCGGGAACTCGGTTTTTAGCATGACTGGCCATCATAGTTATATGTTAATGGACCATATGTTCTCTGCTATTGTCATGCAATCATAACAGTTCTGAAAGGTCATCCGTTGTGTGGGTACTCTTGTGCTCCATGATATTATTAATTATCTATTAAGTTTTAGCAAGCCACTATGTTCTATGGCTAAGAAACTTCTTCAGCATGAAATTAATGCTGTTACATTATCACCTCAAAACCTGAAGGGATAGCAAATATTGCAATCCAGCAAAAGCAGCTCTTGAAGAGAGCGATTGCACAGAAGCTGTGCTTTCCATAGAGGGGAGCAGTCAACAATAGGGTTCTGACTCTTCTCCCACGACAAAGTCTTCTCACAGCTTCTGCTACTGGTAGAATAAAACAGGAAGACAGAGAGCAATGGGGCTCATTGATGCAGCCCACAGAGATCAGCCTCCCAGGGACTCAAAGAAGAGCAGGAAAGGGTAAAGGCTGAGGCAAGATGCAAAACATCCTTGTGTTTCTGAAGGAAATAATCTTTCCATTATAAAGGAGCAGGCTTTCACCAGAAGAGTCCTGTGCACATGAAGTCCCTACTGTTCTTATCCATCTTTAGCTTCTCACAATGAGTCAAGGTCACCTGAGACATGTTACATTTTATCTTTACAAACTATCTTCCTTATCCTTTTTATTCCTCTTGAATTATTCACTCTTTCTTTTTTGTTGTTGTTGGTGCACTGTAATGAAATATTATACTGAGATAGAGAAGGATGGACTATACATGTACCCTTTGGGAATATTTTCCTCCATCTTGCAGCACCCTCCCTCCTCTTCCCTGTACATGTCTTTGAGATTGGCATTAGTAGTTTAAAATGCATACATACCATTATTTCAGCTGTTGTATTGTTTACATCTCTGTCTCCTCTTTCTTTTAAATCCCCTTCATCATTCCATTGAAGTCTCTGCTTATTTCCCATTTCCTATCTACCTTCCCCTATGAGAAAAGACAAACAGCTGTTTGTTTTTTGAGACTGGCTAATCTCAATTAGCAGAATAGTCATAATATTCTGTGATTTGCAGGAAAATAGATGGAAAATGAGAATTTTTCATTCTTTATTGGTTATCTTAATCTTTTTTTTTTTTTTTTTTTTTTGGTGGTACTGGGGATGGAACCCTTCTACCTCTGGGCTACACTCCAAGACCTATTTTTTATATTTTATTTGGAAACAGGGTCTCTGAAGCCAGCAAGCCTGGCTTCGAACCTGTGCGATCCTCCTGTCTCCACCTCCCAAGCACGGGGATTACAAGCGTGCGCCACCACGCCTGGCTATCTTGATCTTTTTTTCTAATTTCTTTCCTCCTCTCTTCCTCAATGAAATTTTATTTCTTACTTAGTAATGACTTCCTTTTAGCAAGTGAACATGTTCAGGTCCTACTTATCTAGCATTTTTTTTTGGGGGGGGGTCTGGGATTGGAACCCAGGGGCATTTGACCTCCGAGCCACACCCCCTGCCCTATTTTTTATTCTTTATTTTGAAACCAGGTCTCACTAAGTTGTGGAGAAACTCACTAAGTAGCTGAGGCTCTCCACTAACCACGATCCTCCAGTCTCATCTTCCCAAGCTGGATTACAAGCGTGCGCCACCACGCCCAGCTCTTATCTACCAATTTTATTTTTTCTTTTTGCAAACTTTTCATTTTACTATTTTAGATATTTTACAAATATCTTGAAATTTTGGTACTCCCTAACTCAATTACTCATCTCTTAATTTTTTAGCCCTTTTTAGTTTGAGTCATGGCCACACCATTTCTATGAAGCTACCTTCTTTACAGAACCCTGTGCTTATGAAAATTCATCTTAAAGCACATTTTTAGTGTTTATAATCTTCAACCTGTTTATAAAATTCTATTTCTTTCCAATGGAATCTTTTTAAATTATTATTTTTTTTAATTTTTCTTACAGGGATGCCACCATGTTCTGTGTCCCTTAATTCTCTTATTGCAATGTTCATATCCTTTAATAGGTTCTACTCATACTTCCTTCTAGAAAGTAAAATTTATGTTTGTCTTGCACTTTCTATTCTACTGACAGTTTCTCTTAACTATTTTAATTACTCCCCATATTTTACTATCATGTTATAATCTAAATATTTCAGTCATCCTCTTTTTCTTGATCCTAATTATTCTATTTTTATAGTACTAAAAAATTCTATACCTATATTTCCTAAAATATGTTCTTCTGACTATGTATGCAAAGAATATGCTGAAAACCTTTTCCAGCCAGGTGCCCACTCCTTTCTTAGGTAGCTAAGATGTACATTATAATACTAATAATAAACTCTGATTAGATAAAATTTTTAACAATTATTTTATCACAAAATCCCTTATCCTCTTTCTTTCTCATCAAAACTAATAATTGCTACCAGAACTTTGGCTTCGCAGAAAACATACCTCAGGATACTGTTCCAAGTGAATGTCTAAATTCACCTGGGTATGCCTAATAATGGTTGTACCAAGCTCCCAATGATCTACTTTCAAATTATTGTACCAATAACATCTATATTCTCATCACTCAGAAAGTTGGTTAATTCTGTTTTTTCAATATTTTATACATTCTTCTTTCTTCTTATTCCCATAGACACTAATCAACATTATAGACTATATTTCCTCAAAAATTTAAAGCATCAATTCTATTTAGTTTTCTTATTTCCCTAAACATAAACTTCAACATTGTAATTTTTCCATTTAGAAATTTTCACTGGTAACATTATTTCAATAAAAGCATACACATTCTTCATTTTGACATTTAAAATAAATTCTTCACTGCATGGCTCTAATCACTTGAATGAGAAATAATTCATTTGTCATGGGGGTGTTATACTAGATTGCTAATTAGAGTACTTTAAACTATAAACAATTTTATCTTCATTAGTTCATGTGTTTACTCTATAAAACTTGATGGTGTCCAGCATATCTCTGGCTTCATGACACTGAATATACAAAGATAAGTCAGCCAGCATCCTGTTACCATGTTTATGTGGGTCTGTGAGTATTTTCACCATGTCACAACTGTCTCTCTGACTTCTCAAGGAGGATAATCTACTCAATGGAACTTATGAAATAATTTGAGAAAAAAAGGTAAAATCCATATAGCAGCAGCCCTTTTATTAAAGAAAGGCATGCATGACATATACAGATTGTAGGATATAAGCTACATAAAAACTGAGTTAAGATACTGATGTTCCACATTTTAACTGCTCCCATTCTCAGGACTAACTTCTTCACCTCAATAATACATGTGTGAATTTATTGCTAGGCTACATGCTATTTATTTGTGAAGACCCATCTTGGATATTATACAAGCTAATTGCCATAGCACACATGTGGTGCTGCATTATAACTTAGTATACTAGATCCACAGGCTTAGTTATGACTTTCCTGATCATTAACATTACCTTGAGTAATATGAGTTTTTTTCAGAATTTTATCACTTAAAAATGATACAAACATTCTTACCTTAATGATTTCTGTGAAAATTAGATTTATGTATTTGGTTATAGGAAGTGCTCAGTAAATGCTGCTGTTAGTATTTCATTATCATAGCCCAGGATTTGTTCTCTAAAAGGGATAGTGACTTTATTTTGTTAATTTTATATTTAGATACTAGACATTTGGCTCATAGAATTATTTAAGGCAGTGTGTTGACTCACTATTGCTGTTGTAAGGCACTTCTTGACTTAAAACACCATATCATCATTTTACTTGAAGAATATTAAAAGTTCTTATGAATCAACTCTAAAAATGGCTAAATTTAAAAATTTATGAAAACAGTAAGTTTGATAAAGTTATCAGCATGGATGCTCATTCTTTGTGTCCATTACTGTTCATTCTATATCAAAATCTTGCTTTAAGCTACAGTGAAACAATTTTACTTTTGAATGTGTTTATTTACAAACTGTTCATAGCTGTTACACAACATTCAGTTTTGTAAGATTTCACAAAGCTCTGTGGAATTTAGCCCATCCATTTAAACTTTAAATGTGGCAAAGTAGTGCATAAAATATCATGCATGCTTTAACACAGGACCATGAAAATGACATAGAAGTATTTATCTCTTGATGGATATATGAGCACTTACAAGGTTATTATACATAATTTACCTTTTGTCAGCAACTTCTATAGAGTTCTCAATGCTATGAAGTTTATTTACACCACAGACTCTCACACTGAAAGCTACTGTCTCCCTCAGTCCACTCTGCTGCGGGCAGGATCTCCTGCACCTGACATTATTGTCATCCATGCTTCCTTGACAGATAAATATCTAATGCTCAAATTTTATAATCAACTTTATGTATTGGAAAGAACATTTCCTATATCAATATTAATTTTTATATTTTCTAACATATTTGAAATAAGTAAAAAAATATTTCAGCGAAAGTTTTACTGACATTCAAGCCTATCTGTAGGATGCTTTCATTTCAAATGCAGACAATAGGGGGGGAAATCAAATGTATAATTGTAAAGAAAAGACACTGATACAAGTACCCCAGCATGTTTTCTGTATTCCTTGTTTCATGCCTACTGAAAGGAGAAATAGAAGTGCCAGTAATATTCTTAAGTAGACCATGAGCTGATTCTCATATAAATTCCCCAAACAAAGCTCATTGAACTATTTCAGAAAGTATCCTTAAGTGAGATATTGTGAGGGTTAGCACTGCTTTAGGATAGGAAAAGAAAACCTGAAAATCTTAGAAAAAAGGCTCTTTTATTAAGTTTAAATTAAACTTAACAGACTGACCAAACCTCACAGTTTTCTCTAACAGTCCCAGTTTATACCTGTATCAGAATGTACTTACTGTTAACCCTTTCTAATATCCTCTAAAGTGTCCCAGTTAGAGTGATAAATTATATGACCACATAAAACTTAGAGGCTAGATACTTTTGATACTAAATTACCTTTCACTGTTGAGAAGAAATTGCTCCTTCAATGAAAAAGAATGCTAGAATTTGAGAAACTTTTGCTTGTTATTCTACTGGAATAAAAAGTCATATTTGAAGACCAAACTTTGAGAACTTGTTTCTCTGATTTGAACACTGTGTGGTCTAGTCTGTGACATTGTCATTAAATTGGTGTAATATTCTATGGCAGAAAAATAATTGTATCTAATTTTGCAGCTAAATCTCTTGAGAACCTTAAGCTAACAATCACAATATGAGAGGCTTATCAACTATTTAAATTTTATGTTAAGGCTTTTTACTTGTAATGGATTTTTTTTCTGAGAATTTAAAATTTCAGAGAAGATTGAATTAGGAGAAACTTGATTATAAATTATGGTTCTGGTGAGATTATTACAACCCTCATTATTAAAATGATAGTATTTCTAGCCAGGTATGGTGGTGTATGCTTGTAATCCCAACATTTTGGACACTGAGATAGAAGAATCACTGTTTGTGGCCAGCCTCAGCTACTTAGTGAGGCCCTCTGCAACTCAGTGAGACCCTGTTTCAAAATAAAACATAAAAAATAGGGCTGGGGGTATAGAGCTTGGAGGTAGAATGCTCCCAGCTTCCATCCCCAGTACTTCAAAAAAATAAAATAAAATTTAAATATATATATATATATGCCGGGCGTGGTGGCACACACTTGTAATCCCAGCATTCGGGAGGCTGAGACCTGGAGGATCGCGGTTTGCGGACAGCCTCAGCTACTTAGTGAGGCCCTCTGCAACTCAGTGAGACCCGGTTTCAAAATAAAGAATAAAAAATAGGGCAGGGAGTATAGCTCGGGGGTCAAAAGCCACTGGGTTCCATCCCCAAACAACAACAACAACAACAACAACAACAACAAATATATATATATATATATATATATATATATTTTATATTATATATATATAATATAATATATATAATTTATGTGTGTTTTATTATAAATATCTCTGGCTTGACAAGCTTATTATCATTTAGTTATATTTAGATTTATTATAACATCATCTTGCTGAGTTATTATTAATAGTAATAAATTCAAGTATCCACTGTTTTTGCTTTGGATGTACTCTTTTTGCTGGGTATTGAACTCAAGGGCATTCTTTCTCTGAGCTACACTCTCAGATATATTAGTATTTTTTATTTTGAAACAGGGTGTCTAAGTGAACCTATGATCCTCCTGTTTCAGCCTCCCAAGTACTAGGATTGCATCGTATGCCATTATGAATGTGAATTGTATTTTAATAGTGCTATAGATTTTAAGGAAAATAGCAACATAAGATGTGATTTATTTTGCCTCTGTATAAATGATTATGGCATCAACAGTAACAGTTGTTCTCATCATAATTAATAATGATGCCAGGCAAGGTCATGAAGAAAACAAAGTTAACATTCAAATTGGATATTTTGAAAAGAATAAAACAAAGGAGATATTTACACAAAAGAGGAAAGATGCCCCCTATGTATAGATAAATTGTACCAGTAAGGACACACACTTGAATTACTAAGAGAAGGATGTTATGGTCCCCAGACACTGCAGGAGGAACCACTGTTAATAAATGGGTATATGTCCATTTTTTTCTCTTTCTAATCTATTGCTGGTCCAATTGGCCAAAATCAAGAGGGCACAAGGAGGCACAGGAGGCATTGACTTAGTCCAAGCATGTGTCTCCCAGGGGAAAAAAAAAGATGGGAAGTGGGATAGGGTGGCTCATCCAGGAATCTGGGATCGCTGTCACCATCAAAATTAAGACTAATTTCTTTTAACATTTACGAGCTATTTTTGCCTAAGACCAATTATACCTGATCTAATTTAATCTGCATAGCAGTAATATGAAATTGAATGTTTTCACCTCCTTTTATGCATGAAACTCAAATAATTTGTCATTTACTAAGTGATAAAATCTTTATAAAACCCAAATCTGCATAAGACTTTAATCATACTCTTTATCATAGTATTGTTCTTTAACATTAAGTCTAGATATTTCTATAAAATATGGGACAAGCAATTACTAGTATACAGGGAATAATGGGAAAACATAGAAATGAGTATACAACCCAGAGTGTGATAAATTGTGATATATAGAACATAAGAGTTTTGCCAAAAGAAAACACATAATGAATTTTTACTGACCTTGAGTTTTCAATGTTGTCTAACATTGACTCTTTCACTAAAATGGCCTTAGACAATTAGGATTTATAAGGCCAGTTGAAAAAAAAAATCATGCGAGACTAATGGAGAACCAGTTACTCCGAAATCACAATTAGCCAAAATAAAACACAAAAGACACACGCAAAAAAATGAGACCTGAATGATTAGGAATTGTGAGACAAGAAATAGAAATGATAGCACTGTTGTTTCCTGGTACAAAAATCAAATCTTAAGTAGCAATGAATACTCTAATGTTCGAGTCTTAGGAATTAGATCTGGCAAACTCAAAATCCCTTAGGAAATTTTATTCTGCTTAGGAATCTGTGGGAAATTAGCTCCTTTGAAGTTACATCACCCCAAATTAGTAAGTGGTATTATTTTTTATTAATGTATTTGAAAGTTCGTTATAAGGGACAATCATTACACAGGAGAACTTAATGGATCTTTTTTAGTCAACCTCTGACACCAGCAAGGTCAGCATTTCTCCCCCTCTCCTGTAACAGCATCAGTCACAAGTAGTCTGGGGTGACTAATGTCTTTTCCCCTTGATTCTCCAGAGCTTCATTTACAAAACAAAAACAAAAACAAAATGTCCACCTAGTGTGTAAAGAAGCTTAGCCCCATTTCTTTGGTAGAGGAATATTTATATATACAAATTATGATTATTAGTTTTAATTTTAATTTTAGTTTTTATTTTTAATAAATTTTATTGGTTCATTGTAGTCATACATCTTAATGGGATAAAAAAAAAAAAAAACTTGTGGAGATATACATGCATACATCACCCAATCAGCCCCTACCCAATCTTTAACCTCTTTCCTCCCCCTCCCTTCTTCCCATGCTTGGTTTTCTGATTGACTTTGATATGTTTAAGTATATCATGTGTTTTAAAGAGTTTCCCTCTTCCCCCATCCCATCCCCTCAGATGGGTCCTCTTAATTGTTCCTCTATAGGATCCCTTCTTCATCTAGAGTTCCTCCCGTTACCCATTTCTTTCTAGTTTTCGCACATTAGGGAAAGCATCTGATTTATTTTTTGTGACATTTCACTGTAAATGCCATAATTTTGTTCTCCTTTATGGCTGGGCAAACTTCCATTGTGTACACATCCCATAGTTTTGTAATCCACTCATCTCTTGAAGGAAATCTTGACTGGTTCTATAGTTCGACAATGATGAATTATGCAGCTATGAACATGTAATTATTATATAAATTATAACTAGCAGTTTTTCAATTCTTACCATATGCCAGATATACTTCAATGGATTTTATAATTTTTAATCTTTATATGTATTAACTATACTTTCAAATATTCTTAGTTTATAAAAGAGGAATGACTTAAATATGGACATGGTAAAGTAAGTTGTTGAAAATTACTTCTTTAGTACTTATGACACATGGGATTACAACCAATTCATATTGGCTCTAGAAATACTCTTCTTTATATATTGTAGTGCTTTTATGAACAATATGTTCTCATCACTTCTATCTTCTCTGTTTCCCCCCAGTATTACTGACAATCAAAACCAGGGGCATTCTAACTCTGAACTACAGTCCAATCCTATTCTATCATTTCATGTTGAAAAAGAGACTATGTTTTTGAGACTGGTCTCAAACCTGAAATTCTCCTGTCTCAGCCTCCCAGGTACCAGAGTTATAAGTGTGAATCACCATTGCTGGCTAGGCCTTTTTTAGATTGTTCAAAAGTTGGCATTGGTGCAGCTGGATTTTAACAATGGCTACTAGTCAAGGGATTTGAATCCGCAGAAAATATTACATCTTGTTACTCATGATAGACAAATGTAAGAGCTTTGTTTCAAAAAGGGTTTCTTAACCTTGGGACTATTGACTTTTGGAGCTAGGCAATTGTTTTTATGGGAAATTTATGAGCACTGTAAAATGTTTAGCATCATCCATGGTCTCCACCCACTAGATGTCAGTAGTAACTTCCCTTAAAAGTGACAACCATAAAAGTCTCCAAGGATCAGAAAGTGTCCCCTAAGGGCCAAAATAAACCCATATTGGGAACTACTGACATTTGGGTAATGTCTGCTTCTTATACACTTTGGGCTGTACATACTTAGCAGTGTTGGTAAAAGTTGAGAATAGAGTTTAGGTTTACTTTCTTGGAACTAGTCCTGCTTGGTGTTCTTTGGAAAAGGTATATCTGTTGTTTGGTATATGACATTAACTTAAAGGGATTCTCAATAATTATTGCTTCAACTATTTTATTTCTTTCTTATTCTCCTCCTGATACCTTTCTATATTCATATACTTTGGATACTTTCTTTTTTGCAGTAGATTTTTTCTTTGCCTTTCAGTTTTAGATTTCTCTACCAAGATAATGTCAAGCTTAAATTTCCTTTCCTCAGTCACTAAACCCATCGAAAGCATTCTTCATTTCTATTACAGTGATTTTGATCTCTAGCATTTTTTTTTCATAGAATTCTCATCTCTTTGCTTACATTAGCCATCTGTTCTTGCATGATGTCTACTTTTTTTCATACTACACTAAAATTCCTGGTCTGATCATTATGACATCCCTGCCATATCTGATTCTAATTCTGATGCTTTCTATGGTCCTTCAAATTGTATGTTTTGTTGTTCAATACAGTATTTAATTTGCTAAAAAATCTGGATGTAATGTATTAGGTAAAAGCAGCTCTAATAAATAGAACTTCAGTGATGTTGTGGTTCTGTGTAAAGGTAGCATTATGAGTACATATGACATGTAGTAAGCCTGTGTCCCTAAACTGGGACTTTACAAATGCTTCTCAGTTCTCTTCTTCCCCCTTGATGAAACAGGATGGCTATAAGATACTGAAGGGATGGTCAAGTGCCAGGCATATATGACAGCTTTAGATAGAATAGTGCAAATTCAATTCTACATTAATATTCTATGTTACAAAACTGCTAAATAAATTTGGATTCATGTGGCATATCCACAGATACTTAGGTATCATTCATATTATTTGTGCCCAAATTGACTCTGGATTTTTAAATGACATGATCAAATCAGAGCTTAATTTTCTATACTCAGCTTGTAGAGCTTATAATTAAAATAGTAGATTATAAAATGAATATTAGTGATAACTGAATTCATAAATGATACATTTAAGTATGAGATATTAAAATAACATGGTATTTTTATGACCTAAAGAATAAATAAAAAAAAAAACAACTTAAAGAAATTATTGCAAACCAACCAATACAGCAGCATCAATGCTCTGAGTTTGAAGTATTTTGAATCTTGGAGTCAGATTTTTTGCTTAGAAATTGAAAAGAAACCTGACTGATTTGAGGAGAGTACTTCAGCAAGATGATCAAAATAGAAGCAGTAAAGGAATATACACAAAAGAAAACTAGTCAGACTGATTGAATTGGTGGAAGAGAGATATACTTAAGGAGAATGCTGCGATCTTAGAGAACAGATTAGAAATAACTAAGAGGAAGATAAGATCTTAAAGTTCAGGCAGAACTGATAACCACTGCATCTAACTGCTCTTTAAAGAGCCATTAAAAATAAGTATTTTAAATGCAATTGAGAAACCACAACTGAGGCCCAAAGAAATTTAACAGGGAAAAACAAAAGTTCATAGAGTAGACTGGAATTATTTGCCATATGGGAACCATTAAGAGAGCTCTTGAAGCTGTGATTAGGGGATTTGTTTAAAAAATGAATTGGAGATCAGTTTAATAAAGATTTTTTAACAAATATACCAAAATGTGAAAAACTATAGATAAATTTGATAGAGAAAGGCCTAGCAAACCAAAATATAGCCATTGATGATGGAGATGCAAACATATTTTTTGAAGGGACATGTACAAATAGAGGACACATTGAAGGTATCAATGAGAGATAAAGTCAATCTAGATTAGATATTGGGCTAAAATGAAAATAGGGCCTGGATAGAGTTATACAATTCAGAAGACTGAAGATAAACTATATTTGTTAAATGTGCTTGATGTTAAATGATGGTAACCTTTGAAATATTGAAGAAATCATAACATTGTATGAGAGACCCTAGGGACAGCAACTGAAATCACTCCAGCTCTCCCCAACCCATGAGATAATCTGTAAGATGTGTGATGTAGAGGGGCATAGGACCTGAGTTCTGACTTTGCTTCCCATGTTCCCTAGTTGACAAAAGAGCCCACCCTCCCAAGATACCTACCAAAGATTATATATGCTTAAATGGTACCTTTCTTGTTAGGCTTACCCTGGCACACCTATTCATAACTTTCATTTATAGCCAGTATCTCAAAACTCACTGCTGCTACTACCATCTTTACCATGTGTGTGTGTGTGTGTGTGTGTGTGTGTGTGTGTGTGTCTGTATGCATAAATTATATATATAATTTACCATGTATGTGTACATGGTACACATAACATAAATAACATATATACATTTAACATACACACATAAAATATGTATATAGTTAAAATTTATGTATTGTAGATATCACTGTCCAAATTTATGGAAGCTCTTTAATACATTAGCTGTTAATTTTGTGCCACAAGGTAAAGATATAAAATATAAGATTCATGAAAATGCAAATTTGGGGTATGCTTTATTCACCAATGTACCCTAAGAATTTAGAAAAATACCTTTTATACAGTAAACATGCAATAAGTGCTTTAAAATAAATAAATGTAGTATCTAGGGCTCTTAAAAATAACCTAATATAGCTTTAAGGCACACCACAGGTCAGTTGTGCTGACACTTCATCTCTATTGCCAATAAAACAGTGTCTTCACAAGAGAAAAAAAAGAACAAAGAATTGAACAAAGCAACAAAATATTAAACAAAGCAACAAAAAATTGAAAGGTATCAAAATTAAGCTAGAATACAGAACAGAACAGCAAAGTACCCTGTTTCTTCTGAAGAATGGCTGAAGCTGCAGTGGCTGTGGTGATTACACCATTTTGTCTAATTGCAACTATGACCTCCAGGGACCTCCAGCATAAAAGCCAAGAACTTGGCACAAAGTAAGTGGCTGCAGCTCATCAGAATTAAAAGCAGTTGACACCTCACTTTATGATCCACAAAGATCTAAATGCCCTGATGCCTGGCTAGAACCTGCAGCTGTGGCACCTGGAGCCACCTTGTCCTCCAGAAATCCAGAACAGTGCTAAACAACACACTAAGTGAATTAGTCATTTCTGTGGAAAACCATCGAGCCCAGTCACAAAACTCATGCAGCAAACAATAGAATTGCAGGATCTGAGACTTTGTGGTTCACCTTGGTGAAGGTGGAAGTAGAGTCTGGTACTGCGTATGGAACCCAGGAATATTCTACCTCTGAGCTACATCCGAAGCTCTATTTTTTGATCTTTTTTATTTTTGAAGTGTTGTATCACTGAGTGTGAAGGGGCTTGATAAATAGCTGAGGGTGTCTGTGAACTGAGATCCTCCTGTCTCCTGAATGCTGGGATTACAAGTGTGCACCACAATGCCTGACTTGCAATATCCTATTCTTGAATTTAGTACTTTAGCACCTTCCTTCTCATTCAACCTTCACCACTGAATACAACACAGCTTGCCCTTGTATATACCAGCTGACACCTACATAGTGAAAGAAGGCTATAAAAAGCAACACAGATATAAACGTAAGAAACCTGAAGAAAAAAAGAATAGTAAGGAGACAATGAGCTCCCACAACTTCAAAATAACAGAACCGACCAACACAGAACTGCAGAGATCACCAGAAAAAAACATCAGAACTTTAATAATAAAAATGATGCAGAATTTCTCCCCCAAAAGCTTAGAGCCTGAAAGAAATAAAGTAACAAATAAACAAAGAATCTGACACCATGAATAGGAATAAAAAAAGAAGCTCTGAAGGAAGTGAAGGATGCAGTCATTGAAGTAAAGGCATTAATACAAACTATAAACAGTACACTAGACCACATGGAAAATAGAATCTCACTCTTAGAAGATGACCATTCCAAAAATGAATGCATAGTACATAATTTTGAAGAAAAAAAAAAACTCCAACAGCATGAATTGGACATAGAAAAAATATAGACCAATTTTAAAAGAGCTAACCTAAGAATAATAGGTGTAGAAGGGATAGAAGCTGAAACCAAAAGTCAATAACCTCTTCAGAGAAGTAATATCAGAAAATTACCCAAATATAGAAAAAGAGGTTGACACACAAATACAGGAAACATATAGAACCTTCAGTAGGAAATATTAGAGAAAAGGTTCACCATGCCAAATAATAATCAAATTGACAAACATAGAGACCAAAGAGAGAATCTTAAAGGCAACAATAGTAAAATATAAAATGACATTCAGAGGCAAATGAATATAAGTCACTCCAGACTTTCTAATCTAAGTCATGAAAGCCAGGAGGACCTGGAGCAGCATATTCCAAACTCTGAAAAAAAAATACTTCTAGCCAGCCAAGACTATTCAACTTTACAAAAATATCCCTCAAATTTGATAAGGAAATAAAAACCTTCCATGACAAACAGAAGCTGAAATAATTTATGTCTTCCAAACCAGCACTGGAGCTACTACTCAAAGATATTAATTACAAAGAAAAATTAATGAATAAATGCCAGAAATGGAGAAACAATTACATAAAACAATGATTTACATAAAATAAACAAATAAGCAAAGATGAACAAACACAAACTCCAACAGAAGTTAAAACTCAAAATCTTAGGAATTAAAAATAATTTCTCAATAATCATGCTAAATATAAGTGGCCCTAACTCCCCAATTGAAAGACATAAGGTGGCAAAATAGATTAAAAAACTTAATCCATCTTTATTCTGCTTGGAAGAACCACACCTTTCAAGTAAAGATATTTTGTTTATCCAAGAGCAAGAAAGATATTTCCATTTTCCAAAATCTTCTTCATTTCTTTCTTTTGTGTTTTATATGTTTCATATTATTTGTAGAAAAATGGATCTAAATCATTACCTCTCACTCTGCACAGAAATCATCTTGAGATGAATCAAATACCTAGAAGTTAGATAAGAGACCATGAGGCTATTAGAGAAAGGGATAGATTCAACACTCTACCATATAGGCACAAGTATAATGTTCTTCAACAAGAACCCCAAAGCTCAGGAAATTAAGTAAGAATAAATAAGTTGGATGGCATCAAACTAAAAAATTAATGCTCATCAAAGGAAATCATCAAGAGTCTAAAGAAAAAGCCCATTGAACGAGAGAAGATATTTGAAAGAGGACTAATATCTAGGATATACAAAGAACTTAAAAGACTTTACACTAGAAAAACAAATAACCCAATCAGTAATTGGAAAACTAATTTCAATAGACACTTCACAAAGAAGACATACAAATGGATAGTAGATACATGTAAAAAAATGTTCAACATCATTAGCAATCAGAGAGATGAAAATCAAAACTACACTGAGATTCCATTTAACTCCAACCAGAATGGCAATCATAAAGAAGTCAAATAACACTAAATATTGGTGAGAATGTGAAAAATTAGGAACTCTTCTACATTGCTGGTGGGATTCCATACTAATTCAGCTGCCATGGGTATCATTGTTGAGATTCCTTAGAAAACTGGGAATGGATTCACCATATGATCTGGCTATACCACTCCTGGATAGCTTTCCAAAGAAGTTGAAAATGGAGATCTACACTAATACATGTATATCCATGTTCATAGCAGCACAATTCACAATAGCCCAATTATAGAACCAACCCAAGTGTCTATCAATAGATGAATAGGTTACAAAATTATGGAAAATACAAACAATGGATTTCTACTCAGCAATAAAAAGAACAAAATTATGTCATTTTCAAGAAGACGGAAGGACCTGGAGAACATTATGTTAAGTGAGAATAGCCAAACACAGAGAGTTAGAGAAGACCTAAGGGTAGGGGAGGAAGAATGAGTTCATTAATAGAAATGATACCATTGACTATGTTTATACATGTTAATACACCAGTATCAATCTGTATTAGAAGGAGAAAAATGTGGAGGTGGGAGGAGATTCCAAGTGCTGTGTCCATGTATGTCATTGTTAATGTGATTTACATTATGATATCAGAATATAATGCACCAATAAAAGTACATTGTTATATCTTAAAAATAAATATTCATAATCTATTAATTGAAAAGCAGTAAATAAACTATATATACATTAAAAAAGGGTTTGGGACTCCACAGAAACTAGATAACTCCAGAGTAGAATTTCTAGCTTTCACAAAGCAGAGGAAATTGGGGAAGGGCTAAATGAGTGATGTGTGCATGTATGTTTCTACCATCTTGTATCCCATTAAGGTGTACAATGACAATGCACCAATAAAAAAATTAAAAAAGAAACTCTTCAACAAAGAATTAATAGATTAATAAGAAAATTGAGAGAATGATTTTTGAATCTGAATTAAGACTGAGTTTGTGTTATCTTAATTAATATGGTAGGATGATTACATTTAGCTTACTATCGATAGTCTCTGGAAGATACCCAAAGGAAAATTTGTTAGTATTTGGAAAGTGGACCTGTAATAGAGAGGAAGTTCTATTTAAATAAACTGCCAATTATTTGGGCTAGGGGAAGTAACCATCACACCAGGTATGCAAATAATATTTTGATAAAAACAGTTTTAATTTGTAGGCATTTAATTTGTAAGCATTTAGAAAATCATAGATTGACTCATAAGGGTCAATAAGGCTAAAATACATATATTTTAATTCCATTTATCTTTTGGTAGACAGATAAGGTGGATTCATTTATTGATCATTCAGATTTTTATTCAGCAAATAACAACTGAGTGCCAGGTCTACAGGGTGTCAGCCTATGAATAAGGCAAAAAAGTCCTGTATCTTTGAAGAGATATAAAAGGAATAAAACATAGTTATTTAATATAACTATGTCCATATTTATTTATATCTATATTTATATGATCTATTATATATGCAATATTAGATAATGAAAAAGTATAGTATAAAAACAAAAGGAATGCAATATAAGGAGAAAAATAAATGTAAGGAAAGAAAATATTTTATAAGATTAAGGGGAGGTAGCTGAACAACTGACCACATAGGGCTCCTAGGAAAGACAACAGCTATTAGCAGGGGAATGTGTTAATCAAATATAAAAAATTAATTTGGCTCTTATATAGAGGCCAGTTCAGAGTAGGGAAGCAGAATCAAGGAGAAGAGATAATATAACATATATTATATTTAATATTATATATTCATATTTAATATATATTGAATATAGAATAAGTTTAGAATGGCTATTGGCCAATAATTTATTTGTGTTTCTGAGAAATAGATGGAAAGTCTGGACTACTTGATTATACACTTAACTCCTAGATTGAAATCTCAAGAGAATGTCAATTAATGACTCAGTATCACCTTAGAATGAAATAAGACCAAACATTTGGTTCTTTTTGTGTGTGTTATATTTTTATTTGGAAACAGGGTCTCTTAAATCAGTGAGGTTGGCTTTGAACCTGTGTGATCCTCCTGTCTCCGCCTCCCAAGTGAGGGGATTACAAGATTACAAGCGTGTGCCACCATGCCCGGGCCCAGACTTTTATTTTTTTATTTGGGATTCTTTTATATCTTATATTACCTTTTTGTTTGGGGGGAGGATGGAACCCTTCTTTCTCCAGGCTACACTCCCAGGCCTGTTTTATATTTTTGTCTGGAAACAGGGTCTCTTAAGCCAGCGAGGCTGGCTTTGAACCTGAGCGATCCTCCTGTTTCTGCCTCCCAAGCGCGGGGATTACAAGTGCCCACGTATCTTATATTACTTCTATGCAGGACAATTCTAAATGTTTTATTTCACCAACCTTATTCAGACTTCTATTTTCCTTAAAGTTAGATAGCTCACATAATTTTATTATTAATCTTTGAGGTAAATGTTAAAATGGCTGTGATTCCTAGCTCTTTCCTTTCTCTTCAGGAGAAGCTTTTCAGCTTGATTTTGGTTACTTTGTGTGAAAGCATAATTTTTCTCTCCTAGGTCTCTACAAGGAACATTTCTGTGCTGGAGAAACCTAAAGAACAACTTATATATCTTATATAAAGAACAATATATATTATCTCTGTTACAGCATTTGCATATAAATACACATGTTAAAGTTGCCCAAATGTTTTACTTTGTTGTGACCCTTTACAAATTTCCCCTTTAAGTTTCCAATGTCTGTTTTGCTAAATTTTCTTTTCTCCTTGAATTTAATGTTGCATTTATATTAGTTTTCTGTTATTATAAACAAAATATCTGAACTGGGTATGTAGAAATGAAGGAGGCTGATTTAACTCTTGGTTTTGGATCTTTGAGGATAAGGTGCTAACACTGACTCTGGTGAGGTCTCCAAGATGGGTGTCATGGTAACCTCAGAGGCATCTCACAAGAGATGCCTCTCTCAAGATGCTCTCACAAGAGCCTCACAGAGGAAGCCACGGCATAGGGAGGAGTTAGTAGCCTTGGTAGTCTCCACCGTTTAAAGGTCCACCACCTCCCATTACAGGTCCATCACCTCCAAACATCACCACCCTGAGAACCAGCTCCAAACACATGAATCCTTGGGAGACAAACTGAAACACAAACGATGGCACTTTTTTGGTGAAACAAACAGATCTTTTTTATTTTCAAATTACATTTTAGTTTCAAAAAGGATACATGACATCTGCCTATCCATTCACTCTAGTAAATTAATACTGATGTACACAATTATTTTATAAATTAAGATATCACATAATATAAGATTTTGTGAAAGTGGAATTATTGAGTTACTTAGTGGTTTTCAATGTATTATTTTTAATACTACCGTTTATCTTTTTAAACACTGTATTTTTATTAAATACTAGTATGAACAGTCCTTTTAACTATCAGAAACTCCTAATTATTCTAGTCTTATTCACTCATTTTTCTAATGAAGGAATTTATAGTCATCTATATGGAGTGACATATGGTCATCTTTACTAAAAACCAAAGTTCTATTTCTTTTTACAGTGTGGAGGGCCTTGTGATTTTAGTCAGAAAATATTTTGTATAAAGAGTTGACATATGGCAGCTTTGAGAATGTTCCTAAAGAGGCTCTGAGTGGCACTTGGATTCTATTCTCTTTGATTCTGTTTTCATTTTGTTGCTTCAAGCGCGAATACCCTCTGGAACATCAGAATGAGGTTCAGATTCTAGGTAAGGCTGAGTAGTAACCTGAGATTCTAAAGACATCATTACCTAGAGCACCATGAAGGCCAACTCCGCATTTTCCCAGGCTTTATGTGGCAGAAAAATACACTTCTATTTTTTAGTCATTTATGCCATTTAATTTGTTTTTTTATTACTCACAAATAAATCTGTATCTAAATTACACATGCAGTATTCCCACTAAACAGAATCTATTTTGTAATTTAAATGTCTCTTCCTTAATGTAGATATACTAGTTTGGTCTAAAAATGAGCCTTATTTTATATAGAATCAATTTGTGATGAGCTAAGTCAAAGAGAAAATTGGTGGTGCTATCATAAAACCAAAAGACTCACTTTACTAGGATCAAAAATGTCAATTTTCAAATATGAAGGAATTCCTCTTTATCTCAGAGTTGATACTACAGTCCTTTATCTTTTCTTTCTAAATTATTTTTCAAGGTTATCTTAACCAAAGATATATTTTAATAACAATATTTTGACAAGCCTCACAGAAACATGGCACTTTTCTCCCTGTTTTTACTGCTTTTTTTTTAATTTAAATTTATTTATTTTTATTTTTTATTTTTATTTTTTGGTGGTACTGGTGTTCCTAGAAACCCTTCTGTTTCTAGGCTACCTCCCAGACACCTATTTTTTATATTTTTATTTGGAAACAGAGTCTCTTAAGCCAGCGAGGCTGGCTTTGAACCTGCGCGATCCTCCTGTCTCAGCCTCCCAAGCGCGGGGATTACAAGTGTGCGCCACCATGCCGGCCTTAAATTTATTTTTAATATTTTATTGGTGCATTTTAGTCTTACATCATAATGCATTTCATGGAGATAGTGACATACTTGCACACAGCACTTGAGTTCTCCCTTGGCTCCTTCCTCACTTTATATATTCACTTGGTTATCTAATAATTATTGAAAGCAAATAATCACATAATAGTATTTTATTTTTGCAATCATATTCAGAAAACTAAGAGTTATTTTGTTTTTGTTTCTTTTTTCATCATTCCATATCCAATCTATTTACAAATTTTAATAATTTTACTTACAAAATACATTGAATATCTTCTTTAAGTAGTACCACTTTATTCAACCCATCTGTCAACTCCTTTTCAGGGTTAAATGAGTGACATTTTATTTTATCTCGCTTCATCAAAATTCATCCCCTTCCTGGAAGCCCTTCTACCTCTGGGCTACACTCCCAGACACCTATTTTATACTGTTTTATTTGGAAACAGGGTCTCGAACCTGTGCGATCCTCCTGTCTCCACCTCCTAAGCACAGGGATTACAAGAGTGCACCACCATGCCTGGCGCCCCTTTTATTTCTTATAAATCGATTCATTCATTTCTTGATGTGACCCAGAATGATATTTACATAAATAATCATATGCTGGAGATATTTTAAGTTCTCAATGGCTTTCAATTAATCTTAGAATAAAATCTAAATTTTATGGAGTCATCTACAAAGCCCAACATTGATTAAGCTCCAATAGGACTGCCTTCATTTCTTGAAATCCTCCAAAGTCCTCACCACTGACTCTTATTGTAGCCTACTTTCCAGTTCTTTAGGTCCTCAGTTTTATGCTCCCTGTCCCTTATATAATTTGCTCCCTCTTTCTGGTCTATTTATGTCCCAGGTCATGGCATGTCTGGCAGTTTCTGGTTATTCAAATATATTGAATATCACTCCAATAGAATTTTTCCTGAAATGTCAACTGGATATAAACATCCTCAATTAATATATTTTAGTCTTATTATTCAATTGATCACTACTGAGCACCCTTGATAAATTTCTGTATTTTATTGCCTCTCACTGGAAGGTAAGTTCCATGTAGGTAGTGATCTTTTCTTCTAACTTATTTCAATTTCCCCAGAACCTAGAACAAGGCTTGGCATGCAGTTAGTTATTCAATATTTAGAATAAATGAAAGAGTAAATTACTGTACCTATTGTTCTGAAGTTAAACTTAGGTTTGTTTCTTATGTGATATATTGCTATTTTTTACTTTTAGAGTAACAAAATAGGCAATGAAAAGTTTTGTGTTTCTCTTGATTGATGCAAATAATTTTTTGTATAGAATATTCTCAGTTTTCTGTAGCCAGGCAATATTTGACAGAACTAACTTTGTACTGAGTTGCTGAAGGCAAGAATTACAATGGAAATCTCAGTTTCTGATGGCTGGCCATTGTTTCTACTAACCCTCTCTTTTGCCCAATCATTTCTAATGGAATACAGACCCACAAGTTAGTTTTGTTCCTTAATTCTTAGGATAACTAGCAGTTATCAATATAACCATATCTAGATATGAATACTGTGATTTACATAGAAGACTGAGTGTTTGAGGACTCAAGTTCTGGCTCCCAGTTCTCTGCACTTTTTTCTGGAGTTTCTACTTAAAGTTAACCAGCATTAATTATATTTTAAGCTATATTTACTAAGTGTTTCAATTAACCAAATTGACAACAGCATAATAAATACATGTTTGCCAGTAGAAACATAAAATTATGCTTTCTTGTTTGTAATTTTAATGTGAGAAAAATACACTAAAAACTAAGGTAAGATTAAATTATGAGAATTTTATTTGATACTTCCAAAATCAAATGTCCTATTACATCTTTCCTCCCAATATTCAAGACCATATTTCTAATTAAAAATATACTTAGCCAGGCGTGGTGGCGCACTTTTGTAATCCCCGCACTTGCGAGGCAGAGACAGGAGGATCACGCAGTTCGACACCAGCCTCCGCTGGCTTAAGAGACCCTGTTTCCAAAAATAAAAAAGTATACAATAGGTCTGGGAGTGTAGCCCGGAGGTAGAAGGGCTTCCAGGAACCCTGATACCGGCACACACACACAAAAAAAAATACTGAAATTGGCCAAATTTTAGCATAATTTTTCAATAATATTCAAATGTAGATTATTTTAAAATATTTTTTATATTTTCCCTTTTATAATACTTGGGACACTATTTATATAACTCACATTTAAAACCATGGAATTATCTTTAATTTATCTATAACTTAATTTTTATATTTATTTTACTTTTTAATTGGTCCATTTTCTCTATCTTCTCTGGAGTTGGTTTGTTATTTTTAATTTGTTTTGCTTTTTTTTCTTTGTTTTATTCCACATGAATGTTTCTTCTATATTACATGATAAATTTAGTATTATACTAAAACAATTGGGTTGGTTTATTAAGAACTGAGTATCCAACAATATACTCAAGCCTAAATTTACCATAAATACCATATTTTTAAAGTATTATCATTTAATTACTGAAAAAGCTGAAACTTGAAATTCTAGAAAATGTAAACTTGCTCAAATGCATATGATTTAAATTTGAATAGCGGGGCAAGGTGGCACACTCTTGTAATCCCAGCATTCAGGAGGCTGAGACAGGAGGATCCCTGTTTGGGGACAGCCTCAGCTACTTATGAAACGGGGGTTTCTTGAGAGAAAACCCCTGCGAGTTCTTGTCTACGGAGAGCGAAGAATGACATCCGCAGACCTCAGGAAGGGGAGTAAAAGTTTTATTGGAAGCAGCAGGGAATGGGGCAAGGGTGGCTGAACACCCCCAAAGGGGCTGGGACTCTGGGTCCAGCAGCTGCCTTCAGGACAATACTTGAGAGTAGCCCAAGCCGAATTGCCTTCAGGTGCAGGCTGCTTTCTTCCGGAGTGATGGGGTGTGTCTATACAGCGCCTAAGAAGATTCCCTGAGCAGCCTACGGCCTAAGGCAAAACTTTAAGTAAAGTGATGCAGCAAAAAACCGTCAAGATGGCGCCTGGAGGAAGCTAGGAAGGCGTGGTTTCCCCATTCATTATGGGTGGGGAGACTGAGCGGTTTTTCCCTTTCTACCTTTAAAGGAGCTTTCCGCACACATGAATGGCTCATGTACTGGCCTGGGATTGGCTGTAAACTACGTGCTAGTGATCTTTATCCCGGATAGGCTAGGCTATTCCTCATGGAAATTCCCCTCGTGGCTTGGTACTATATAAAGAACTGCTTGGAGAGAAATAAGGGAGATCCTGCTTGACTTGACTCCCGGCTCGTGGGTTTGTGTTCGAGTCGTCCGGTACTCATCATCTCGCCAAGCCCCGCCAGCTGTCGGGCCGGATTCCCGACACCAGAGTCCACGCGATCTGCCAGAAGGGAATAGAGATAAGTGGCCGAACACCCCATAGGGGTGGTTGGA